>NC_053435.1:43652422-43977586 GCF_007990345.1 Gossypium hirsutum | reverse complement strand
AGGCAAATGGTGATGGTAAAAATATTATAAAAAGTTTATGACAACATGTTGTGTTAGAACAATAAAATATGAGGGGAGTGGGAGGAGAAACCAAAGTTGTTTCATCCTTGCTCCCCCATTTTGCCGAACTAGAGAAAAAAAAGGCTTCATCCTCTTGCTCTTCTTGACCGAAAATCAAGGAAGAAAGAGTTTCTTGCTTATGTTCGTTGGATGGGATTAAGAAGGGTAAGTACCTTGAACCTTGGAAATTTGTATAAGAAGATGGTTAGTTCAAGTTCTAATCATTCCATGGCTTAAGTTTTGATTGTTAGGAGGTTTGATGTTTGGCCAAGTAGGTTGATTTGAGCTTTCGGTTGTGGTTGTCAAGGGAGGAAATGAGATTTTGTTTGTCTTCAACAATTGGTTGGTAAATAAGTGTTAAATGTGAGAAAATTTCGTTTGGGTAATTGAAAATAATTAGAGGCTTAATTATCAAAGGTTTCGGTTTGATATCATTTTATAAGCATATTAGTTCAATTTGATAATAAGGTATGAGGTGATAAGTAAATTTTCTGGTGGTTAGGTTTAATGACATTCGGCTATGGATTAAAAGTGTTAACTAATTCGGCATAAGAGTATAATGTTAATCACTTTATATTTGAAGCCTTGAAGAATAGGTTGTGGAATATTAAGTGTTGAAGGTTAATCTTTAAGCTTGGTTAATTTGGACATTCGGCTATTCTTATGACATTAGATACAAGGGTATGAAGGTTATATATATATAAGTTAATTTATTCATGGTAACTTGGCATGTGGATTGGATATATGTTAGTTAATACATGCATTTGGAAGTGATGTGTTTATAATTAGGTATACGGTTTGGTTTCATTATTGAGTATAAGGGTTAAGTGTTTAAAATTGCCTTTGATGTATACATGTTTATATTGAAATATTAAGGCTATGATAGCCAATTGAGGGTTTCGGCCAAAATATTCAAATAGATGGTGTGAATGTTTGAGTGATGAATTTGTCTCTTGTGTCGAGTTGGGATGATATGTGTATTTTATAAATAACTAGCAAGGTAATTAAACTAGTTGATTTGTTTATTTAAGCTCAAGAACCTAAAGGAGAGGCGTCCAACAAGGGGAAATCGAAGGTCATCGAGTAGCCGACTCGGAATTATTTTACCCAACATAAAGTAAGTCATTAAGCATGCAGTTGGTATCATTTCAAATGGTCATAATGTTTATGTATTGATGCTGAATGGAATGAATAAATATATAATATATGCATGTACGTATGTGATGATGAAATTGTTGAATGAAAAGAGGTAAGATGTACTGAGTTGTTGATCTCGGCACTAAATGTGCGGGTATAAACCATTTATGACCATGAGATTGGCGCTAAGTGCGCGGGATTAAATTGTACAGCACTAAGTGTGCGATTTGACTATGTTGCACTAAGTGTGCGAAATGAATATGATGCACTAAGTGTACGAATTGACCATGCGGCACTAAGTGTGCGAGTTTGACTATGTAGCACTAAGTGTGCGATTTGATTACGTAGCACTAAGTGTGCGAGTTGATTATATAGCACTGAGTGTGCGACTCAATATACATTCGTGAATCATTATGGACACTATGTGTGCAACACTATTGAGTCGATCGCGGACAGCGGATCGGGTAAGTGTCTTGAGTACATGGCTAATAGGTGCTATGCTTATACTTGGTGTTGAGCTCGGTAAGTTTGAACCTATGTGACAAATATACTTGAAGTCACGTACATAAAATTTATCGTAGGATGGGTGAAAGGCCGTTTAGTCGTTTGATTGTAACGAAAATAAATTGATTTATGAAAATGCCTCAATGTCCTATTGATGAGTATATGGAATGTGAATGCATGAATTGATATGAAACGGAATCGATAGGTTGGAGGAACTATGGTATGGTTCGGTATGGATGGAGTAAATTGTCTCGTTCCATTTTGTTTCCTCTTGTGATAATGTTATTGTTGGATGGTAGTGCATTGCTTATGACTTACTGAGTTATAAACTCACTCGGTGTTTCCTTGTCACCCATTATAGGTTGCTTGGACTCATCTATTTTCGGGGTCAGGCCGTCATCAAAGTCATCACACCGGATAGCAAGTTTTGGTACTTTCTTCTTAGTTGGCTTAGAAGAACATTTTGGCATGTATAACCTATTACGTTGTGTTTGAACTTTGGCATGTAAACTTTAAGCATGCGAAAATGGCACGAATGTTCGATTGAGTTGGATCAAGGGTAGGCATGAAATGGACCTAGTTACTTTCGTAACAGATGCTGGCAGCAGCAGTGTCATGGGATTGAAAAATCACTAAAACTAGTAGGAGTGGAATTAATTGATGAATAAATTATGTAATCGAAGCTTGATGAGTCTGTTTTCATGAGGAAGTAACGAAAAGATCATATGGGCAGTATATTAAGAGATAATCAGATTTTTGTGGGACAGGGCCAGAACGGTTTCTGGATTTCCTGCTCCGACTTTGGAAATTCATTATAAATTAACCAGAGATAATTAGGTGTTGTACCATATATGTACAGATTCCTCTCTGAGTCTAGTTTTCATAGAAACAAACGGCATCAGTATTGAAGCCCGTGCAGGGAGATATCCAAGTCGTAATGGGAAAAGGTCAGTGTAGTCGACCCCTGCAACATGGGAGACTTTGACTAATAAACTGTACTAATTGGCCCGACCAAAAATTCTAGAAAAAAATACATAGATGGGCACATGAGTCTAGTTTCTGGGAAAAATCACGAAACTGATTTTTGAGTTACGAAACTGAAGATATGATTTTTAAAACGACTGGTACACAGATTGGGCAGTGTCTGGAAAATAAATTTTATAAGGGGTTAAAGTCAGTTAACACCTCGTGTCCGACTCCGGTGTCGGTTTCGGGTTCGGGGTGTTACATTTGATGGGTATCAGAGCTATGGTTTAGTCAGTTCTAGGACTACCATAGCGCGTATGAGTCTAGCTATACATGCCGAATGTTAATGTTTAAATGTGTGATGACTTCTGACGGTTGAAATGTTTTTGTTTTGATTAGTAAATGGACCCCGGTGAAGAAAGAACCCTAGCGGATGACGTTGAGAGCGTAGCGGCTGCTCCTGCACAAGGGACGCCGCCTGTTGAACCTCAGTCATCTGCGAATAATCAAGGTGAGGGGGCTAAACAAGCCTTCTTTACCATGATGAATGAGTGGGTCGCGTAATATGCCCGAACCAACCCGGCTGTCCAACAATTCCCAAATTTGAATAATCCCCCCAAGAGCCTGTAATGCCATCAGTCGCTGATCCTGTGAGGCTGAGTAAGCCACCTGTAGACTTGATTAGGAAGCGTGGGGCCGAGGAGTTCAAGGCCATAGTAACTGATGATGCCGAAAGGGCCGAGTTCTGGCTTGATAACACCATTCGGGTGTTCGATGAATTGTCATGCACACCCGACGAATGTCTAAAATGTGCTGTATCTTTGTTACGAGACTCAGCGTACTATTGGTGGAGGACCTTGATTTCCATAGTCCCGAACGAGCGAGTAACTTGGGACTTCTTTCAAACGGAATTCCAAAAGAAATTTATTAGCCAACGGTTCATTGATCAGAAGCGTAAGGAGTTCTTGGAACTCAAGCAAGGCCGTATGACTGTATCTGAATACGAACATGAATTCGTAAGACTCAGTAGGTATGCCCGGGAGTGTGTAGCTGATGAGGTTGCTATGTGTAAAAGATTCGAGGAAGGATTGAATGAAGATTTAAAGCTACTAATGGGTATTTTGGAAATAAAAGAATTCGTAACACTAGTCGAACGAGCCTGCAAGGCGGAAGAACTTGGAAAGGAGAAGAGGAAGGCTGAATTTGAAGCTAGAGATTATCGTAAAAGATCGACGGGTAAAGCTCCGTTCTCAGCTGTAAAGAAGTTCAGGGAGGACATTAATAAGTCGAGGGCGACTGCGGGAATTTCCATCAGGGCAAGACCATCGATGGGCTCCCGAGCTACTTCGGTAGCTAGTGTGGGCAATAATCGTCACGAGAAACCTGAATGTCCCCAATGTGGAAGACGACACCTAGGTGAATGTTGGGGCAAGTCTACTAGCAGGGCCTGTTACGGATGCGGTTCGAAGGACCACTTCATTAGAGATTGCACGGAGCTGGATGAGAAGAATAAGATTCAAGGTGCAAGACCTAGTGGAGTGACATCTAGAGGTAGACCACCGAGAATTTTAGGAGGCAGGGGTGGTAGTCAGAGGGGGGCCTCTGATACGGCCGATCGAGCCGAGAACCGTACTCCTGCTAGAGCATATGCCATTCGCGCACGAGAGGAGGCATCCTCCCCCGACGTCATCACTGGTACCTTCACTCTCTTTGATACTAATGTGATTGCATTGATTGACCCTGGTTCTACTCATTCATATGTATGCGAAACCTTAGCAACCAGTAAGACTCTACCTGTTGAGTCTACTGAGCTCGTAATTCGAGTATCAAACCCTTTGGGTCAATGCGTACTTGTTAATAAAGTGTGTAAGAGATGCCCTCTAATAATCCGAGAATCCTGTTTTCCGGCCGATTTGATGCTTTTGCCGTTCGACGAGTTTGATGTTATTCTTGGTTTGGATTGGTTAACCGCGCATGATGCGGTTGTGAATTGCAAAAGCAAGACTATCGATTAGAGGTGCGCAAATAACGAAATAATCCGAGTTGAGTCTGCGGACTTAAGGGGGTTGCCAGCTGTAATATTAGCAATGTTGGCCCAGAAATATGTAAGGAAAGGGTGCGAAGCATACCTCGCGTATGTACTTGATGACAAGGAGTTAGAAAAGAAACCCGAATCGGTGCCGGTGGTTTGTGAATACCCGGATGTTTTTCCTGAAGAGTTACCGGGTTTGCCACCTGTTCGGGAGGTAGAGTTTGGTATTGAGCTTGTACCTGGAACTACGCCAATTTCGATCACTCCGTATCGTATGGCACTAACCGAGTTAAAAGAGTTGAAAGCTCAGTTGCAAGAATTGACGGATAGAGGTTTCGCTCGACCGAGTTTCTCACCTTGGGGTGCACCAGTATTGTTCGTGAAAAAGAAGGACGGAACCATGAGGTTGTGCATTGACTATCGTCAACTGAATAAGGTGACGATAAAGAATAAGTATCCGTTACCGCGTATTGATGATCTGTTCGATCAATTAAAGGGAGCATCGGTGTTTTCAAAGATAGATTTGAGATCGGGTTATTATCAGTTGCGGATTCGAGATTCAGACGTACCCAAAACTACTTTCAGAACGAGGTACGGTCACTACGAGTTCTTAGTGATGCCGTTTGGGCTCACTAATGCCCCTGCGGTGTTTATGGATTTGATGAATCGGATCTTCAGGTCGTATTTGGATCGGTTCGTAGTTGTGTTTATTGATGACATCTTGGTCTATTCAAGAGATGAGACCGAACATGCTGAGCATCTGAGGCTAGTGTTGCAAATTTTGCGGGATAAGCAGTTATATGCTAAGTTCAGTAAGTGTGAGTTCTGGTTAAGAGAGGTTAGCTTCTTGGGTCATGTGGTATCCGCATCGGGTATTCGAGTTGACCCGAGCAAAATTTCAGCCATACTTAACTGGAAGCCTCCGAGAAATGTTACCGAAGTCCGGAGCTTTCTAGGGCTCGCCGGCTATTACCGACGATTTGTCAAAGGTTTCTCGATGATAGCCACACCAATGACGAAGCTACTTCAAAAGGATGTTAAGTTCGAATGGACGGAGAAATGTCAGAAAAGCTTCGATCAACTGAAAACTCATTTGACTGAAGCTCCAATTTTGGTGCAACCCGAATCGGGTAAAGAGTTTGTCATTTATAGTGACGTATCCCTACTTGGGTTGGGTTGCGTATTGATGCAAGAAGGTCGAGTTGTGGCCTATGCGTCGAGACAATTGAAGCCACACGAGAGAAATTATCCGACCCATGATCTCGAACTAGCCGCCATTGTGTTTGCATTGAAAATATGGCGACATTATTTGTTTGGTGAGAAGTGCCATGTGTTTTCAGATCACAAAAGTCTCAAATATTTGATGACTCAACGAGACTTGAATCTGCGACAAAGACGTTGGCTTGAGTTGTTGAAAGATTACGAGCTTGTCATTGATTACCACCCGGGAAAGGCTAATGTGGTTGCGGACGCCTTAAGCCGGAAATCACTGTTTGCTTTGCGAGCAATGAATGTACACTTGTCTGTTCTACCTGACAATGTGTTAGTAGCTGAATTAAAAGCCAAACCATTATTGACTCATCAAATTCGTGAAGCTCAGAAAGTCGATGATGATTTGGTTGCAAAACGAGCTGAGTGTGTTCCGAACAAGGAATCGAAGTTTCAGATTGATGATGATGGTTGTTTGAGGTTTAGAAGTCGTTTGTGTGTTCCAAGGAATTCGGAACTCATTCCGATGATTCTGAACGAAGCCCATTGTAGCCGAATGTCAATTCACCCGGGGAGCACGAAAATGTACAACGACTTGAAACGTCGGTTTTGGTGGCATGGTATGAAATGAGACATCTCCGACTTTGTTTCGAGATGTTTAATATGTCAACAAGTGAAAGCGGAACATCAAGTGCCTTCAGGGTTACTTCAGCCGATCATGATACCCGAGTGGAAATGGGACTGAGTCACAATGGACTTTGTGTCCGGACTGCCATTGTCCGCAAGTAAGAAGGATGCGATTTGGGTTGTTGTTGATAGGCTGACTAAGTCGGCTCACTTTATCCCCGTGCGTACGGATCTTTCATTGGATAAACTAGCCGAATTGTATGTCTCTCAGATTGTGAGATTACATGGAGTACCTATTTCTGTCGTGTCGGATAGAGATCCGAGATTCACCTCACGATTTTGGAAGAAATTGCAAGAAGCTTTGGGTACCAAGCTGCAATTTAGCACCGCTTTTCACCCCCAAACCGATGGTCAATCCGAGCGGATAATTCAGATACTTGAGGATATGTTGAGATGTTGCATCCTCGAGTTCAGTAGTTCATGGGAACGGTATTTACCTTTGATTGAATTCGCTTACAACAATAGTTTTCAATCAAGTATTAAGATGGCACCTTATGAGGCTTTGTACGGTCGTAAATGCCGTACGCCATTGTTTTGGACCGAGCTTGGTGAAAGTAAAATTTTCGGAGTTGATTTGATTAAAGATGCCGAACAAAAAGTAAAGGTAATCCGCGAAAGTCTGAAGGTAGCCACAGATCGTCAAAAATCGTATGCGGATTTAAAACGAAAGGACATTGAATATCAGGTGGGAGATAAAGTGTTTCTTAAAGTGTCACCTTGGAAGAAGGTACTTAGATTTGACCGTAAAGGCAAGTTGAGCCCAAGATTCATTGGGCCGTACGAAATTTCCGAACGAGTGGGGCCGGTTGCATATAGATTGATTTTGCCCCCTGAACTTGAAAGGATGCACGATGTCTTCCATGTTTCAATGCTTCGACGTTATAGATCCAATCCGTCACATGTGATTAATCCCTCAGAAGTTGAAATTCAATCTGACTTGAGCTATGAAGAAGAACCGATTCGTATCCTAGCTCGTGAAGTGAAAGAGTTGCGAAATAAAAGGGTTCTGTTGGTTAAGGTGTTGTGGCTCAAACACGGGATCGAGGAAGCAACCTGGGAACCCGAGAGCTCGATGAAAGAACGATATCCAAACCTATTTACCGGTAAGATTTTCGAGGACGAAAATTTCTTAAGTGAGGGAGAGTTGTGACAGCCTAAAATTGACCCTAGTCGGGGAGTGGTTTCGGGACCGCTAAACCGAGTCACCGAAAGGTTTGAATGTGATGTTTATTGTCTAGAATATGTAATCATGAATGTGTGAAAATTTCAAGCTTCGATTTAGTCGATTGCATGTGAATTTAGTCAATAGGACTTATATGAGAAAATTTTAAAATGTGATATGTCAATGTATGAGGACCTATTAGTGCATGTGGAAGAAAAAGGGGACTTGCATGTCAAATTCCCCCTCCCTAAATAGTAGTGGCCGGCCATGACAAAGTGGATAGGCAAATGGTGATGGGTAAAACATATTATAAAAAGTTTATGACAACATGTTGTGTTAAGAACAATAAAATATGAGGGGAGTGGGAGGAGAAACCAAATTTGTTTCATCCTTGCTCCCCCATTTTGCCGAAACTAGAAGAAAAAAAAAAGGCTTCATCCTCTTTGCTCTTCTTGACCGAAAAATCAAAGGAAGAAGAAAGAGTTCTCTTGCTTATGTTCGGTTTGGATGAGGATTAAGAAGAGGTAAGTACCTTGAAACCCTTGGAAAATTTTGTATAAAGAAGATGGTTAGTTCAAGTTCTAATCATTCCATGGCTTAAGTTTTGATTGTTAGGAGGTTTGATGTTTGGCCAAGTAGGTTGATTTGAGCTTTCGGTTGTGGTTGTCAAGGGAGGAAATGAGATTTTGTTTGTATTCAACAATTGGTTGGTAAATAAGTGTTAAATGTGAGAAAATTTCGTTTGGGTAATTGAAATAAATAATTAGAGGCTTAATTATCAAAAGGTTTCGGTTTGATATCATTTTTATAAGCATAATTAGTTCAATTTGATAATAAGGTATAAGGTGATAAGTAAAATTTTCATGGTGGTTTAGGTTTAATGACATTCGGCTATGGATTAAAAGTGTTAGCTAATTCGGCATAAGAGTATAAATGTTAATCACTTTATATTTGAAGCCTTGAAGAATAGGTTGTGGAATATTAAAGTGTTGAAGGTTAAATCTTTAAGCTTGGTTAATTTGGGCATTCGGCTATTCTTATGACATTAGATACAAGGGTATGAAAGGTTATATATATATATAAGTTTAATTTATTCATGGTAACTTGGCATGTGGATTGGATATATGTTAGTTAATACATGCATTTGGAAGTGATGTGTTTAATAATTAGGTATACGGTTTGGTTTCATTATTGAGTATAAGGGTTAAGTGTTTAAAATTGCCTTTGATGTATCCATGTTTATATTGAAATATTAAGGCTATGATAGCCAATTGAGGGTTTCGGCCAAAATATTCAAATAGATTGGTGTGAATGTTTGAGTGATGAATTTGACTCTTGTGTCGAGTTGGGATGATATGTGTATTTTTATAAATAACTAGCAAGGTAATTAAACTAGTTGATTTGTTTATTTAAGCTCAAGAACCTAAAGGAGAGGCGTCCAACAAGGGGAAATCGAAGGTCATCGAGTAGCCGACTCGGAATTATTTTACCCAACATAAAGTAAGTCATTAAGCATGTAGTTGGTATCATTTCAAATGGTCATAATGTTTATGTATTGATGCTGAATGGAATGAATAAATATACATATATATATATATATGCATGTACGTATGTGATGATGAAATTGTTGAATGAAAAGAGGTAAGATGTACTGAGTTGTTGATCTCGGCACTAAACGTGCGGGTATAACCATTTATGACCATGAGATTGGCGCTAAGTGCGCGGGATTAAATTGTACAGCACTAAGTGTGCGATTTGACTATGTTGCACTAAGTGTGCGAAATGAATATGATGCACTAAGTGTGCGAATTGACCATGCGGCACTAAGTGTGCGAGTTTGACTATGTAGCACTAAGTGTGCGATTTGATTACGTAGCACTAAGTGTGCGAGTTGATTATATAGCACTGAGTGTGCGGACTCAATATACATTCGTGAATCATTATGGACACTATGTGTGCAACACTTTTGAGTCGATCGCGGACAGCGGATCGGGTAAGTGTCTTGAGTACATGGCTAATAGGTGCTATGCTTATACTTGGTGTTGAGCTCGGTAAGTTTGAACCTATGTGACAAATATACTTGAAGTCACGTACATAAAATTTATCGTAGGATGGGTGAAAGGCCGTTTAGTCGTTTGATTGTAACGAAAATAAATTGATTTATGAAAATGCCTCAATGTCCTATTGATGAGTATATGGAATGTGAATGCATGAATTGATATGAAACGGAATCGATAGGTTGGAGGAACTATGGTATGGTTCGGTATGGATGGAGTAAATTGTCTCGTTCCATTTTGTTTCCTCTTGTGATAATGTTATTGTTGGATGGTAGTGCATTGCTTATGACTTACTGAGTTATAAACTCACTCGGTGTTTCCTTGTCACCCATTATAGGTTGCTTGGACTCATCTATTTTTCCGGGGTCAGGCCGTCATCGAAGTCATCACACCGGATAGCAAGTTTTGGTACTTTCTTCTTAGTTGGCTTAGAAGAACATTTTGGCATGTATAAGCTATTACGTTGTGTTTGAACTTTGGCATGTAAACTTTAAGCCATGCGAAAATGGCACGAATGTTCGATTGAGTTGGATCAAGGGTAGGCATGAAATGGACCTAGTTACTTTCGTAACAGATGCTGGCAGCAGCAGTGTCATGAGATTGAAAAATCACTAAAAATAGTAGGAGTGGAATTAATTGATGAATAAATTATGTAATCGAAGCTCGATGAGTCTGTTTTCATGAGGAAGTAACGAAAAGATCATATGGGCAGTATATTAAGAGATAATCAGATTTTTGTGGGACAGGGCCAGAACGGTTTCTGGATTTCCTGCTCCGACTTTGGAAATTCATTATAAATTAACCAGAGATAATTAGGGGTCGTACCATATATGTACAGATTCCTCTCTGAGTCTAGTTTTCATAGAAATAAACGGCATCAGTATTGAAGCCCCGTGCAGGGAGATATCCAAGTCGTAATGGGCAAAGGTCAGTGTAGTCGACCCCTGCAACATGGGAGACGTTGACTAATAAACTGTACTAATTGGCCTGACCAAAAATTCTAGAAAAAAATACATAGATGGGCACATGAGTCTAGTTTTTGGGAAAAATCACGAAACTGATTTTCGAGTTACGAAACTCAAGATATGATTTTTAAAACGACTGGTACACAGATTGGGCAGTGTCTGGAAAATAAATTTTATAAGGGGTTAAAGTCAGTTAACACCTCGTGTCCGACTCCGGTGTCAGTTTCGGGTTCGGGGTGTTACAGTAGCAAATTCAAAAAAAGAATTACTAAAATATTTTGTTATGTAAAAAAAGAGGGAGATTGTTAAACAAGCTTTATTTGATAATATGTTTTGATATAACAAATTAAAATTGTTTTGAATAAAAGTTAAAATTGAACAAAATTAACAAAATTGTATATTCAAATGAAGTTTAAGAAATATAATTTTGAACCTACACTTTGAACTCTTGGAAAAGTTTTTGAATTAACCTTTCAATCAAGTTATAAAATTTCAATCAAAGTTAAACTATTTTAAAACAAATCAGTATAGCTCCAGATAAAAAGGTATCAATAATTTTTGACCAAGTATTGATAGTTTTTAAATATTGATACCCCTTCCAAAAATCAGTACCAAATTGAAGTTTTGTTTCTCAAACATTTCAGCTAAGTATTGATCTAGTATCGATATTTTTCATAAGGTATCGATAAAAGTTCATTGGTATCGATATTTTTGGCTCCAACTGTCATTGAATTTTGATTAAATGCTAAAAATATCTATACCTTATTAGTATATATCGATACTCATGGTTGCAGGTGAATTAAATGCACTAGTTATTAAATCCCCAACGACTCTATTCGTTTCTCCAACAACCACAATGATTGTAAATCAATTAAGGGGTATAAATACCAACTTCCAATGGTCCTACAACTAGAAGAAAGATTATCAAGCTTAAAGATCAATCAAAAACAATCTTGTGCTTACAATTCTCAACAATTTTCTTTAAACACACTTGTGAGTTTTCATTGTATTCATTTAGCTTAAGTGTTTCTCTTTGTAATTGAGCTTAGTTTGCAAAATTCTGATCTTGTAAGGGTTTGTTCTTAGTTTACTTATTTTTTATTCTCTCTAAGAGGATTTTGTCCGAAGGTTTGGGTAGAAACCTTAAGGGAGTTTGTAAGGTTAAACCTTGTTCTCAAAGGTTGTCAAATTAGTGAATTTGAGAAAATTCTTAGTTGTGGAAATCTAAGGTAGTGGAGTAGAAAATTAGGGCCGAACCACTATATATCGACGTGTTCATTGTGTCCATCTTTTTCTTAGCAACCACAAAATTTTTGAAAGGCTAATTCACCCCTTCTCTTGGCCATTTTGAGTTGATTATTCGAGCTAACAATACATCATGGTCATTATTCAAGCGGTTTCAATTAGCAAATAAATATATTATGTTATTTTTACCTTAACAAAAATATATTTAAGAACTTTTAAGTGATAGAATTTTTTTGCCTCATTCATTAAACTTTTAACCTTTAATTTGCAAAAAAAAAACCTTAATATTTTCAAATCTTTCAACAATTAAAAAAGAAAAGCATGTTGACTTTCTAAATCATTTCTCTCTCAACTTTTTCAACACAAAAATCACAAAATAACAAAATGAATCAACAAAATGCAACAAATAACAACACTCATACATATAGGTAAATAACTAATAAATAATTTACAATACAAAATAATAAATAAGGTAAAGTACTCCTTGAATAAAAAATAATAAACACAAACCTTCCACGGGCTAGGTGATCTGAGATACGATGATGACCTCCCACGTCTTGCTGCTGGTCCTTTGTCTCTGTTTTAAAGATAATAACATATAGAAGGAAGATCCCGAGACATGGAAACACAATGTTCACATTGTCTTGTTAACATGTATATCTTCTTCTACTACTAAACTCTAGCTTTATAATTAACGAGAAAAAGAATACAATCAGAAAGTGATATTACTAGTATTAGCAATACTTCTGACCCTGAATACATCATTCTTATAGTCACAAATTCTGATGCTGCCCAAGTCCAACTAAACATCAATTAGAAGGGGCATGAAAAAACGCTAGCATAAGCTCAAATTTATTCATTCAATGTATCCAACCAAACTACAAGAACTTTCACCCTATATAACTAAATTTAATACAACTTTGTTTTCTTTCTTGTAACCGAATAGAGAGAAATAACAAAAGGAAAAATAGATAATTTAAAAGAAAATGCACTAGAAGAAAAGGTTTTGGTACTAAGTTATATTATCTACTACGTGAGAATGACCTTGAACAAGAATGAACAACTTTACAAATTGGAGAATGGCTCTGTCTACAACTTAGAGGAGACCTTCTTGGAGGACTATGTTTATGCTGGACGGTGGTGACTAGTGGTGAGCATGTTATCAGTGTTGGGTTGTCAGTAGTAGGGATTTTGGGAGATTTCAAAAGACTTTCAATTTTAAGAGATCAGAAATCAAAATAGGGTTAAGGATTTTCCATATATATTTTTTTGTTTTTAGGATTGGGTTGGGTTTATTAAATGTATATTGGGTTGGATTTATATTGGCTGGGTAGGAGTGTTGGGGTGGGTTGATGCTATCATTGAGAGCACCAAAAATATCCTATCCCTATAAAATAATAAAAATAATAATATAAGGGAAGTAGGGTCAAATCCTCAGGGACCGGATTTGCACAATTGCTTGTTCCTTGAAATCCTGGACAAAACCGTGTCCAAGAAAACTTGCGTACCTGGAAAAAAAAATAGAATTAAAAGTTTTGATCTGGAAAAAATAAAATAAAAACATAATTAAAAGTTTCGATTGAAATTCCGAAAATAATAGAAATAAATAGAGTTGAGGAAAAAGAGTTCTTATGGAGAGATTCCAGCCTCCAGTTTCCGCGATCCGCCTTAGGTTCAATCCTCGGCTTTTAGGTGATCTTTCTCAAACAGAATAAGCTAGTTATAGTGGAAGAGGACGCCTACGACCACCAACTCCAAGATTTTAGACTTACGATTTAGCGAAAATTGACTCTAACCAACAATCACTTTTGTGGGATCATCTTATGCTAGATCATCACTTCTTAATGGCGAATACCACACTACTTTGTCCCTTGGGCTTGCCAAACCTCTGACGCAGTAAGCTAACGAATTGACTGTACAACCTTCCCAAAATATACAAAGCGGCCGTTCCTTGCACATGTTGAAAAGATCACTTTCTAAGGGACATGGATGGAAGCGTCAGCCCTGTAATGCGGAGAAATGCTGAATACTCGTTTGAGAAAGCTAAATGTGGATTCTAAGCCTCATGAACCCTTTTGGGAATTTTTGACAACCCTTGGCTAAATAAGTTTAGTGGCTCATGATTTTTGGGGAAAATGAAATAAGTGTAATGGAAATAGAATTTTTATTGAAAAATATGGAAATAACAAAAGACTAAATTTTATGGGGGAGAGAGTATTTACAGAAAAGATGAGTACAATTTGTGTCACTCCATCCCCTATTTATAGCACTAGAAAACCTAGTCTATTCCTAATTAAATTCTAAAAGATAAATACAATTAAATAAAGATAATTAAAGATAAATAAGGATAAATAAAGATAAAAGCTAAAATTAAACCTAAATAATAATCTTTAATAATTATCCTAATATAATTAAAAATTAAATAGAGTCTTATGCTATAAAATCTCTTCTTTTGCATTTTTGCTCCCAAAATCTTTGACACTTTGCATTTTTGGCACCACTTCTCTCTTACTTTGCATGTTGACCCAATTTAACTTCAAATTCATGCTTTTTGCCCTCAAATTTCATTTTGCCTTCAATTTAGTCCCTATAAGATAAAAAACCATAAATAGCTCAAATTAGTAGGATCATACTCAAAATAAACATATAATTAATACATAAAAATATGTCATCCTAGAGTATTATCAAATTCCCCCTACTTAGCCCATGCTTGCCCTCAAGTATGGTTCCTAACCACTATGAAATTTAGATCTTGTCATGAAAGAAATACTACTCCAAAGTTTTATAACAAGTAGGCATAATGCATATGAAAAATAAAGAGAACATTCAGTTTGCTTTAAGTAAAACTAAAAAAGTATTCCAATTAGTACACACAAAAATTAAAATCGACTTGGATTATTTCATGAAAATTAGGTAATTTACTAAACTTACCAAGACACCTTATTTGTGTCCACCTTTAGGCCCCAAATGCAATTTTGTTATTAATACATCACTTTTTTTCTTTTTCTATTTTTTTCTTCTTCTTATTATTACTTAAGAATACATTAAACCTTTTGATGCGAAGAGAGATGACAGCCAAGCACCCCACCCCGATTACTCAGCCCAATATATTCCTAAAAGAAAATAATTTATTTAATTCTGGTTAGCGGAGTTACCTAACACGTCACACAACCTTTTGACGCGAAATAGGATGACAACCCAAGCACCCTACCCCGGTTACTCAGTTAGTGACGTTTTAAGATGTACTTATAACCATAGAAGCATCACAATTTATTATAATGAAACAAAATTTTAAATTGGAGGATTAGGAAAAACAATCAAGTGTCAAAAATAAGTTTCGGCAACTACATAACAGTCATGAACAGAAATTCAGCATGCAATTTTTATTAAGTGTTCTCTTTACATTTAGACTTAATTGGTTTTATTATAAGCAAGATAGGGTTAACTTTATCAATCATAATTATTCAGCTTAAAAGAAATAAAACAGTAGAGATGAAATCAAACAGGCAAAATCATAATTAACTCAGTAGACAAGAATCATGCATGTAGGTCAAACAGTGGGCAAGTCATGGTCAAGTTTTTGGGCATGAAAAGAGGCAGAATATTCTTAAATATATATATATATGTGGGCAGCAATGATCAGAGAAGTACCAACAACAAAAACATCATTTAAAATGACGGAAATAATGAGGAATGCCTCCCCCTGCTTAAAACACATTGTCGTCAATGTGGAATAAAATAAATGAATAAACAAAGGGAAAATAGTTCAGAAAAACTCCCCAAGTGATTATTTTCATTCGCACAAAGTGGCAATAAGATCAACCATCTATTGGCTGAGGGTGTCGAGTCTTGCGTCGATGTGCTCCAAATGTTGCTCGACGGTCATGGGAGGTAGTTCTTGATTGGGTACTTCGTGCTGATTTTGCTAATGAAAGATTTGTTCAGCCGGTGAAGAGCGGACACCTAGAGGGACAAAACGAAAGGAGGAAGGGGTGCCAAGAAGCAAACCCATCGAGTCGAGGCAGCGAGCATCTAATGGATCGGCTTGGCAAGCAACATGTAAGTCTGGAATAGGAGCATTAGATCCATGTAAAGAAAATAACAGTTGTGTAGTAAAAGAGCCCAAAATCAGAGGACGCTTTGCATTTATAACATGTTCAAACTGAAGCGCATACCATTAGCCCAAATTAACTAGACGACTGGTGTACATACACTATAATAAGAATAATTCCGTCTTTGAGAAGGTAGTCGGAGCATCACGTTGGCCTGAAAAATTATAAGCTAAATAACGATGTATGTAACACAAGGCAGGGGTACGAAATCACAAATCCTTTGATGTTTTAGGGCTATATATGGTCTCGACATTATCTGTTAATAATGAAAAGTACACAAATTATTCTCATAAGCGGTGGAAATAGCATACTCTTCTGATATAAAAGGTAACGCCATATTAAAATCAGTAATGGATAAACTATGCATTGTACCAAGCAACTGAAATCTTATAATACCCAGTGTGTCCAATGAAACGTGTTCGTGCCGTTGAAAATGAAAGGTAGAATAGAACTCCAAAACTAGTTCGTAATAAGCACAATGAGTAATATCAAAATTTTCAACCCAGCCAATATTGCGAAAATAATCTGTAACAACAGTTTCAATATTCAAAGCAGCCAAAATAGATTTTGATAAACATTTGCAATGCACTATTTGTTTGTGTCTGAGACGATCATACATTTCCCGATTGGTGGCAGAAGTAAAGGTTAGATTACTATGTAAATGGCACTCCGGTGGCAGGATATTGATGCGGGATCGAAGGATTCAGCATATGTGGGCTGTTCGGGAGAGTCAGCGATGGCATTTGAGAAAGATCTGACATCTAACGATGTTGGTTGGATCGAGAGGCGTGTTGGCCATCGACAGGGTCAATGTCACGATGGTTCGAGAGCCAAATCTGGTGGTGGAATTGGAGCTTGTGAAGTAAGAGGTGGGGGCGACGGTAGTGGAAAGCAAAGAAGAGGTGATGAGGGTGGTACTGTGTGGTCGGAGTGCGGATGAGAGGGAGAGCGCGTTGGTGTCAAGCGAAACGAAGAAGAAAAGAAAGACGGCGAGTTATGCGGTTCGGGCAGAGAGGAGGATGAGGAGGCCGCTTCAACATACGGAGGGAGATGAGGAAAGGGAGACCGTAGGCCAAGTCAATGTTTTGGGGTGCCGAGAAGCGGTGCCAGCGTGGGTTGATGGTGAAGGATGGCTCGGCGATGGCACGGCGACGGGTTCGTACCATAGTTGTTGAAAAATCGGCGGTGGTGGCGGAAGGGGAAAGAGGGTACGATGGCTAGGGGAAAATTTTGGGAAAAAATGGGTAAAATTTTTTTAGGGTTTGGGGTTGTATTTGGCTGAAAGGTGGACATTTGGCTGCAAGATTAGGGTAGTAATGGAGTAGGGATAGGTTATTCCTAGTTGGAATAGGGATAGGATAAGGGCTGTTTGCATGCAAATTTTTTTTGTTTTTCTCATTTTTCTTCCTATTTTCGCCTCGGTTTACCTAGACAGAAGAAGAAAAATTTATCAATATCCAAAAATAAAGTAATAAATAACAAATAATAAAATAAGAAAAATAAACAAAAATAAATGTTGGGTTCCCTCCCAACAAGCGCTTGTTTAATGTCGTTAGCTCGACGCCGTGAATGGTTCTATGGTGATTTCAGATGGATTTTTTCAACCGTGTGAATTTGAAAATTCTCATAAAACAGTTTCAGTCGTTGGCCATTGTCTATAAACCGCTTTCCTGATTCTTCACTCTTTATTTCAACCGCACCATGTGTAAATACTTTAGTCACAATAAAAGGTCCTTGCCATCAAGATCGAAGCTTACCTGGGAATAATTTTAACACAGAGTTGTAACGTAACACCTTTTGTCCTACCGAAAAATGCTTCTAAGATATTTTCTTATCATGGAACAACTTTATCTTGTCTTTATAAATTCGAGCATTCTCGTAGGCGTCATTACGAATTTCCTCCAATTCTTGGATTTCTAATTTCCTTGCCTTCCCTACAGGTTCTAACTCCATGTTACATTGTCGAACAGCCCAATAAGCTTTATGTTCCAACTCTACCGGAAGATGGCAAGTTTTTCCAAAAACAAGTTGATACGGGGTCATGCCAATTGGTCCCTTATACGTCGTTCGGTAGGCCCAAAGCGCGTCATTAAGCAGAAGACTCCAATCTTTTCGGTTGGGTCGAACTGTTTTCTCCAAAATAGTCTTGATTTCCCTGTTTGAGCCTTCTGCTTGGCCGTTCGTTTGGGGATGGTAAGCTGTGGCTATACAGTGGTAAACCCCGTATTTTGTCAATAGTGTATCCATGACTTTATTACAAAAGTGGGTGCCACGATCACTGATCAAAGCTCGAGGTGTGCCAAACCTAGAAAAAATAGTTTGTTTTAGAAACTCCATAATAGTTTTAGCATTACCATTGCGAGTAGGCTTTGCTTCTATCCTCTTAGAAACATAGTCTATTGTAAGAATTATATATATGTTTCTAAATGAGGAAATAAATGGGCCAATGAAATCGATGACCCATACATCAAAAATCTCACATACATGAACTGGGGATAGGGCCATTTGATTTCGTTTAGTGATGTTACCTGTACGTTGGCATTTATCACAAGACTTATAGAAATTATACGCGTCCCAAAAAATTGTGGGCCAATATAGCCCACTCCAATACCTTGTGAGTAATCCGTTTAGGGCCAAAGTGACCTCCACTAGCTTCTGTATGACAAAAAGTAAGGATAGATGTTACCTCAGTTTCTGGATATTATCTGATCTGAACAGTGTTTCCATAAGTATGAATCATCCTAGATGTAACATCAAGCCTCTCGTCTAAGCTTGTCCTTCACAGAGCGTGATAACCCTGATGGCAATGAACCTGTGGCTAGGAAATTTACCATATCTGCATACCATGGGAAACATGCTTCGGTCGAAAATAAGCTTTCATTAGGGAACTCGTCCTTTATAGGAATGTTATCATCAGGTATTTTTAACCTACTCAAGTGGTCGGCTACCAAGTTTTTGCACCCCCTTTTTGTCTCGAATCTCGATGTCAAACTCTTGAAGCGGCAAAATCCATTTAATGTGTAACACCCCCACGCCTGAAACCGTCACCGGAGTCAAGCTTGAGGTGTTACTAAACTTATCTTACCTTTTAAACAACTCTAAACCACTTATTTTAATTTTCGGAATAAACTATTTTTCTGCGTCATGGTTGCTTAAAAATTCATTTCTCGAGTTTCAAAACTCGAAATTAAGATACATAATTTTTTCCTGAAACTAGACTCATATATCTATCTACTAATTTTTTTCTAGAATTTTTTACTTATCCAATTAGTACAGTTTATTAGTTAAAGTTACCCCTGTTTCAGAATTCGACTGCATTGGCCTCTACTTACTATGAACCACTTTTCTCTCTTTACAAAAATCATATGACATATTGTTTGTTTCTATTAAAACCAGATTCAATAAGGATTCTAACCATATAATGTACACCACCTAATTATTTTTGTAAAATTTATGGTGAATTTCTGAAGTTGGAACAGGGGATCCAGAAATCGCTCTGGCCCTATTTCACCAAAACTCAGATACCCTATAAAATACAAAACCTTTACCTGTTTTACTTATTCCATATGAAAATAGACACAACGAGCTTTAATTTCATATATTATTCACCATCAAGCCATGTCTCTACAATTTCTTGTGATTTTTCAAAATCCCGTTATTTCTGATTGTTGAATCTATTTTTAAGTTACTTTCACATTTTTCTTAGTTTTCATGTGATAGTTACTACTTAATCATACATACTATTAAACATGTATATCATCAGCCACTCTATTAGCTAATCACTAGCAAGTATTTACACATCATTCATTGATCATATCATATCAAAAGAAACCAAGTTCCTATACATGCCATACACAAAATGAAACGTCTAACTATACCAATGTGATTTCTTCGATAGTGTGATCGGGTCTCCGACATTTCCTTCGATCCTCGAGTGGCTTGATAAAAACTATAAGAAAAAGAAAATAAAGAGAGTAAGCACTAAGCTTACAAGAAAATAAATTACAACATTCAACATAATGAATAATTATACATAATGTCACCTAGCCTCATAAACTTTCTTTACTTCTCATTTTCTACCTTCTTCTTTACTCACTTACCTTCTTTCTTACCTGACCTTTCACTATTCATAAATATAATCTACCTTTTCACTGTAATTTAATGTGTACAATGACCCGTTGAATCACTCGGAATACTAAGGATACTAGGGTCGTTCCTGTCTATCAATATCCTGCCAATGCTATGTCTTCGACATGGACTTACATGAATTATTCCTGTCTCCAATGCCATATATATATATCTAATATGGGCTTACATGGCTCATTCCTGTCTCCAAAGCCATATATCTAATATGGACTTACATGGCTCATTCCTGTCCTGCCCTGTTAACCCCAATATCCTAACATTCCTAAGGTTCAAACGGGGCTTCCTAATGCTTTTTCTCTGTCACTTCGCCTTTAATTCGACTTTAAATATTCTAAAAAAATAAGTATATAAATGCTGGAAATTGACAATAATAATGTAAAATAAAAGAATATTGCATTTATTTACTGTAAACTTACCTCGATACAAAATGTGACTAAACTTTACAATTTAGTCCTTTACTTTTTCTTTTCCCCGATCTACTCCCGAATTTCGCTCTTCTTGATTATGGAGCTTGAAAGCTTGAAACAAACCCTAGCTATGGAGAACCCTTGAAATTTCGTGCTAATGAAGAAGATGATGAATTTTGTGTTATTTTTCCTTTTTTATTTCATTTAATATCCAAATGACCAAAATGCCCTTCCTTATTAAACTTTCAAAAATTTCATCCATGTCCTATTTTGTCCATGAACTTAGAAATTGGTCAAATTGTTATTTAAACCCTCCTAATTAATATTCCAAAGCAATTTCATACTAAAAACTTCTAGAATGCAAGTTTTTCAAATTATTCGATTTAGTCCCTAATCTCAACTTAAGCATTTTATGCATAGAATTTCATCACGAAATTTTCACACAATCATGCAATCATATCATGAACCTCAAAATAATAATAAAATAAATTTTTCTACCTTGGATTTGTGGTTTCGCAACCACTATTCCGTTTAGGCCCTATTTCGGGATGTTACATAATGAGCCTTGGTTTTACTTCATTTTTTGTGATCAAGTACCTAAGAGCTGCATGGTTAGAAAAAAAATCACTTTAGATTCCAATAAATAAGATCAAAATTTATCCAAAGCAAATATAATAGCTAAGAGTTCTTTTTCTGTAGTGGTGTAGTTGCTTTGTGTAGCATCTAGGGTTTTTGAGGCATAGCAAATGACATGAGGCTCTTTGTCTATCTTTTGCCCTAACATGGCCCCCATACTACATTCACTTGCATTGCACATAATTTCAAAGGGTAGTTCTAGTCTGGTGGTTGAATTATAGAAGTGGAAACCAACTTCTACTTGAGTGTATCAAAAGCCTTCTTGCATTTTGGGCAGAATTCAAATTTCTTATCTTTCTGCAATAACTCGCATAGTGGTTTAACTACTTTTAAGAAGTTATTTATAAAACACTTGTAAAATCCTGCATGGCCAATGAAAGAACGTATCTCCCTTACAGTAGAGGGATATGACAAAGAATTTATAATGTCAGTTTTGGCCTTATCGACCTCAATTCCCTTAGCTGAAACTATATGACTTAGAATCAAACCTTTCTCTACCATAAAATGACACTTTTCATAATTCAAGACAAGATTAAATTCTATGCACCTATTTAAAATTATAGTGAGATTTTTAAGGTATTCATCAAAACAATTTCTATACATAGTAAAATCATCCATAAAAATTTCGATAATTTTTTTCACATATTCAGAAAATATACTCATCATGCATCTCTAGAAGGTGGCTGATGCATTGCAAATTCCAAATGGCATCATTCTATACGCAAATGTGCCAAATAGGCACGTAAAAGTGGTCTTTTCCTGGTCCTCTGGTGCAACTGGGATTTGGAAGAATCCTGAGTATCCATCAAGATAACAAAAGTGAGTTTTACCAGCTAAACGCTCAAGCATTTGATCTATAAAAGGAAGAGGGAAATGATCTTTTCTAGTGTAAGAATTCAACTTCTTGTAATCAATGCAGACATGCCACCCATTTTTGCACTCAGGTTGGTACCAATTCACCTTCAGCATTTTTCTTTACTGTCACGCCCGTTTTCTTGGGCACGACTTGTACCAGACTTACCCATCTGCTGTCAGAAATGGGGTAGATTATGTCAGCATCCAGCAGCTTGATTATCTCCTTTTTTACCACCTTCATATATTCAGGTTCAACCGTCTTTGCGTCTCTCGCCTTGGTTTTGTATTTTCCTCCAAGTAGATATTGTATGTGCACGTCAAAACGCTTATCCCTTTTAAGTCGACAATGGTCCAGCTAATCGCCTCTTTATGTTTTTTTAGTACCTGGATCAAACTTTCTTTTTTGAGCTTTAAAGAGTTTATTCGAAACTATGATTGGTAGGGTATTACCTTTCCCTAAAAATGCATACTTAAGATGTTTGGGAAGTGGTTTCAATTCCAAATTTGGAGCCTGCACAATAAAAAGTAAAAGTTTAGTGTTTGATGGAGAAAATAATTCATTAACAAATTCATGATCATCAAATATAAATTCAGATTTACCTTCACAAATCGACTCAAAAGTCTCCTCTACTAATGAGTCAATTATGTCAACATGATTTACGTTTAAGATTTTGCTTGGGTGACTAATAGCATTGTAAACATTGAACTTCACGATCTCCCCATCAAATTTCATCATGAGAGTTTCACTTCGAACGTCGATTTTAGTGCTAGCGACACTAAGGAAAGGTCGGCCCAACAAAAGGTCTAAAGATCCAAAAGTGCTATCTTCCTCTATTTTTATCACATAAAAATCTACTGGGAAAAGAAGTTCATTAACTTTTACCAATACGCCCTCGAGGACTCTTTCAGGATGTACAATAAACTTGTCTGCCAACTGAATGATAACACATGTTTTTTTTCGAAAAAACCCACATTAAATAATTCATAAACAGAAAAAGGCATTACATTTATTAAGGCCCTTAAATCAAACATAGCCTTCTTAATTCCCAAATGGCCTATTTTGCATAGTATTGCAAACATGACCCTATCTTTGCATTTCGTTGGCATTTTCTACTGTAACACTGCAGATACATTCTCACCAACACTTACCTTTTAATTACCTGTTAATTTTCATTTGTTGGTGCAGAGTTCTTTAAGGAAATTGGCATACCGCAAAATATGTCTGATAGCATCCAACAGTGGTATGTTGATCTCGACATTTTTGAATGTTTCAAGGATCTCCTTGTTTTCTTTACCTTTTCGACATTGATTCAATCGTCCTGGAAATAGAGGTTGAATTTTCGGTAATAGAGGTTTTTTTCGGACTTGTTCATAATTTTTGGGCTTTTCCTGGGCGATTTCTTGGCTAAGATTTTTGCCAGGAATTGGTTCCAGCACCTTTTCACTTCGTAGAGTCACTGTATTTGCGCTTTGTCTTAGGTTCGGTTCTACTTGTGACGGCAGCTTTCCATGAGAACTCATTTTCTCAATTGATGTAGTCAATTCTCTTATAAATGCCTAAGTTTTTTGTTGAAAATCAAGCATATTAGCTGTTAATTTATTGACCAAAGTTTCTAGAGAATTACTTGAATCTCGTGGCTGTTGTGGAACCTGATTTTAGTATGGCTGGTTATACCGTGGATTGGCCTCATAACTCAAGTTAGGATGGTCCCTCCATCTTAGGTTATACGTATTGGCGTAAGGGTCATACCGCCTCTGTGGTGGTCTAGGGAAATTTCCCACAGCATCCAAATGAGCCATAGTATCATCATACAAACTAGGACATGCATCAGTTGTATGCTTAGTTGTAGCACATATTCCACATAATCGGGCTGATTTTGTTTTTTCTGCAACAAGAGATTCACAATATTAGTAAGTCTATCAACTTTATCTTCCAAGGTTGAATTACTTAGCTGGTGAACCCTTCTAGTGGGTTCAAGATTAGCTCGGAATTACTGAGTATTTGCAGCCATCATGGATATCAAGTCCCTTGCTTGTTGAGGAGTCATGTTGCCTAATGCTCCTCCACTGGCGGCATCCACCATGTTCATCTCTGTGGGTTTCAAGCCTTCATAAAAATATTGGAGAAGAGATTGTTCTGTTATACCGTGTTACGGGCAACTCGCACACAACGTTTTAAATCACTCCCAATAGTCGTAAAGAGACTCTGATTCTTTTTGCCTTATTCCAACTATCTCTATTCTTAACTCAGTTACTCGTGATGCTGGAAAAAACCTGTTGAGAAACAAACGAGAAAGATCAGCCCAAGTTGTAATAGATCCATGAGGTAAATAAAATAGCCGTTCCCTAGCTGAATTTGCAAGGGAAAAAAGGGAAAACACCTAATTTGATTTGATCCTTAGTTACCCCTTGAGGTTTCATACTAAGACAAACCATATGAAACTATTTAAGATGTTTGTGGGGATTTTCATTTTGCAACCCACGAAAAGTTGGCAATAGCTGGATTAAACCTGACTTAGTTCAAAATCAGTATCCATAGTAGGATGCGTGATGTACAATGGCAGTTGTTCTACGGGCGCCTTGAGTAGTTGCCGAATCATTTGAGCCATTAGTTGATATACTAAATTTGGGTTTTCGTTAACCCTAGCATTAAGCACTTTCTTTGGTGAGTCGACTTCTACTTTTTCGCTTTCAAATGTTTGAGTAGAATTTTCGTTAACCTTAGACTTAACTTTGTCGTCGACTTCGATTTTTGGCTGTGGATTACTTTGAGTTCCAACCACCGTTGACTGCTTTTTTCGTAACTTTGTTTCCTTGCGATTAGCACTCGTAGTCTTCTCTATTTCTGAATCAAATGTAAGAGTACCTAGAGCAGATCTGGTTATAAGAAACAAAAAACAAGATCAGTACGTTACCATCCCCAGAAATGGTGCCAAAATTTGATGCGGTCGTTGAAAGGACCAAAAATATCTTATCCCTATAAAATAATAAAAATAATAGTATAAGGGAAATATGGTCAAATCCTCAAAGACCGGATTTGCACAATTGCTTGTTCCTCAAAATCCTGGATAAAGTCGTGCCCAAGAAAACGTACGTACCTTGAAAAAAAAATAGAATTAAAAGTTTCGATTGAAATTTTGAAAGTAATAGAAACAAATAGAGTTGAGGAAAAAGAGTTCTTATGGAGAGATTCCGGCCTCCGGTTGCCTCGAGCCGCCTTGGGTTCAATCCTCGACTTTTAGGTGATCTTTCTCAAACAAAAAAGCCAGTTATAGTAGAAGAGGACACCTACGACCACCAGCTCAAAGATTTTAGACTTACGATTTAGCGGAACCTGACTCTAGCCAACAATCGCTTTTGTGGGATCATCTTATGCTAGATCATCACTTCTCAATGGCGAATACCACGCCACTTTGTCTCTTGGGCTCGCCAACCTCTGACGCAGTAAGCTAACGAACCGACTGTGCAACCTTCCCAAAATATACAAAGCAGTCTTTCCTTGCACACGTTGAAAAGATCACTTTTTAAGGGACATGGATGGAAGCGTCAGCCCAGTAATGCGGAGAAACGATGAATACTCATTTGAGAAAGCTAAGTGCAGATTCTAAGCCTTATGAACCCTTTTGGGGATTTTCAACAACCTTTGGCTAGATAAGTTTAGTGGCTCATGATTTTTGGGGAAAAGGAAATAAGTGTAATGGAAATAAAATTTTTATTGAAAAATATGGAAATAACAAAAGGCTAAATTTTATGGGAGAGAGAGTGTTTACAGAAAAGATGAGTGTAATTTGTGTCACTCCATCCCCTATTTATAGTACTAGAAAACCTAATTTATTCCTAATTAAATTCTAAAAGATAAACAAAATTAAATAAAGATAATTAAAGATAAATAAGGATAAATAAAGATAAAAGTAAAATTAAATCTAAATAATAATCCTTAATAATTATTCTAATATAATTAAAAATTAAATAGAGTCTTGTGCTATAAAATCTCTTCTTTTGTATTTTTGCTCCCAAAATCTTCCACACTTTGCATTTTTGGCACCATTTCTCTCCTACTTCGCATGTTGGCCCAATTTAACTTCAAATTCACGCTTTTAGCACCCAAATTTCATTTTGCCTTCAATTTAGTCCCTGTAAGATAAAAAACCATAAATAACTCAAATTAGTAGGATCATACTCAAAATAAATATATAATTAATACATAAAAATATGTCATCCTACATATAATATATAATATTATTTATTAAGTTCGATTAATTCGATTAATTACTTGATTTCGATCCGAATTAACCGTTAACTAAAATTTCAAAAAACCTTTAATTGACCTCCAACCGAGCTAGATCGATTAACCGACTGGTTAGCCAAATTAGATTGGTTCGGTTGGTTAATTCAATTTTACTCGAAGTTTGAGCACCCAGATAATAAAAGATAAGAGAGAATTGGCTTTAAAAATATTTTAGATGAGAGACTTTTTGGCTTTTATTTTTAAACAATCACAAAGGGTATATAAGAGAATTATTATCTTCCATTTGGACATTTTTTTAATACAAATGCCTAGAACTGCTCACAATCCCTCTCCAACCCTTAAATAGGAGGATAAATGTGTTTCAATGCACTTGAACCTATGTCCTCCTACATAAACAACAATGTCGATACTAATCGAGCTAAAACTCATTTGGTCCCAAAGTGAAAACTTTGAACATATAATTTTTAAACACCAAACATTTTCCTTATGAAAATACTATACAACAACGGTCTAAAGAACATGAGTTTAAATAAGAATGAAAATTTTCTTAATCTAACAGTTAAACTATATATAAGAAATTAGCTATGAATCTTAATCATTGGATTGGCAAATTTTTCATCATTACTCTTTTCCATTCTTCATATCAAGCAGATTATAAGCATAGAGAGAATTATATATAGTTTAGATATTTTATAAAAGATTAATTAATTATAAATCTAAGCCTAACATTGGCCCAGTGAAATAACTAATGGGTTAAGTCCAAACAAGTAGCTCCGCTTCATAAAACCTGAAAAACATCGATTAAACAAAACGAAAACGCAAATAATTACTCTGAAAACGGCCAACTCTTGAGGCAGGAAACTTGAAGCCGAAGAGTTTGAAGCAGTTGCTGTAATTTTCTCTTTCAAGAGAGCAAGGTGAGAATTTAATTCTTCCCTGTTTTGTTACTTAGACAGAAAAGCAAAAGAATAACACTCTTTTGGAGCTTTTTTGATGTATGGTAAACTTTACCAATCAGCTGCGTACCATATATTCGATAAAAAGCTTGAATGAAAAGAGAAAAATACATCTTAAAAATAATGAAAAACAATATGGGTTATTGAAGGTTATACTTCTTTCTATGTTCATTGATTTTAGCCAAGATGGGTGGTTCCATATACATGCTTTTGAATGGATAGGTAAAGGTTTGAATGGAAAATAGCTCAAATTTAAGTTAAATATAACATTTTTAATTTTAATCCTGTGGTTATGATAATCATGTTTTTTTTTCTTGTTTAGTTGATTCCATTGCTGATTTCGACATCTTCAATGATAGTTATTTTTTGGGTTTTTAGGTTTTGTTTTGATTAACTGTGCAACTGGGTATTGCTTGCTGCAGTTAAACCAGGAAAGTCTCAGATCACTTCATTGAGTGGTGTTTTGATTTTTTACTGTTGCTACTGCTATGGCTGCGGCCAAGACTCGGACAAGTACCTTCTCTCGAAACCTTTCCACTGCAGCCCCATCTCATGGCCCCGGACTTAAGTGTGGGCCAAATGGCACGGTCTTTCTATCTTCTGGGATACCCGATCTTGACAGTAATGTCATACACTCTTATTCTTATCACTGTCTAACATTCTTTTTTGGCCTTGCTTTCTCTCAGTTCTTTGAGGTGATTTGTTCTGTTATTGAATAGTTTTTACTTGATATTCAGAGATACTGGGTGGTGGGTTCCCATTGGGAAGTCTAGTTATGGTGATGGAAGACGCAGAAGCACCTCATCACATGCTTTTGTTGAGGAATTTCATGGCTCAGGGACTTGTTCTCGGCCAACCTCTTCTCTATTCTAGTCCAGCCAGAGATCCAAGGGGTTTTTTGGGTACTTTGCCAAGTCCTGCTGCATCCAAAGATGACAAATCCCGGGAACGCGATCCAGATCAGGTTCCTTTTTCTCTTTGTCTTCTTCTTCAGTTTTATTTAAAGACTAAGAATGTGAATGGCATATTAAAAGGAACTTGCAGGAGAAAGGTCTGAGAATTGCTTGGCAGTATAAGAAGTATCTTGGTGAAAGTCAGCTCGATGGACAAAGAGGTAGTTTATCCCTGGTATATTCTTTGTTCATTTTGCTTGCAGGGTTAACAAACGTTAATGCAGCTTGCTTTTGTTTCTTAAGTAAGAGTAAGAAAAGAGTTACTCTTTCAACTCGTAACAGTTTATTACTTTTCAGTTTAAAACTTGATGCATTAGCAGGTGTTTGTTTGAAAATGCACTCTTCTTGACCCTTGTTCTTGCTTTTCACTCCTTAAACTTCTACTCATAGCCCTTTATGTGAACATGGTGCAGATAGTAAACATGAGTACTCTAATGAATTTGATTTGAGGAAGCCCCTAGAGAGGCACTTCATAAATGGACCACGCATAGATTGTGTTAGCATCCAAGATTGTCCTGATCTTTCCACTCTTCGAGACCGTTGTGCAACATTTTTATCCCAGTTTCCACGGTATCATTGTTTGCTTTCATATTTATATATTCATGACATTGGAAACATTTGACATGCAGCCATATTTGTTAATATTTTATTTTATTATTATAGCCATCTCCCTACAGCTCTATGAATAATCCTGTGTGAAGTTCCAGAGTCCTATTTTTAGTGTCTCAACTAACTTGCCATTACCTTATTTCCCTTTTTCTTTCTTTTCATTTTGGTATATTTATCAGTCATTCCTTGTTCTCTTTTGGCTATGTCATAGAAATGATGGCAGCATTTCATGTGCTGGTCGTATAGCTATCCAATCATTTTGTGCTCCACAATGTGCATATTCGAACATGGTTAGTGGAAAGTTTTTAATTTTTTTGTTCAACTATTATAAATTCCTTTTTATTTTTCCTTCTTTTTAACGGTTCCCTTGCAAGTGAAGAATATTTTTAAATGTTTTTGCGCCTTTTTTGGACTGTAGAAGTTGTAGTCTTAGAAGTCTCTTTGATGCTACATCAATTTTCAGTTTGTAGTTCATTTTACTTCTGCTAATATAAACTATTGCAGGAGTGGGATATGCTTTCATTTATTAGATATCTCAAAAGCATGGTCCGGTCTTCAAATTCAGTCGCCATAATAACCTTTCCTCCCCTTCTTTCACCATCCTTCTGTAAACGATGGCAGCACATGGCAGACACATTACTTTCTGTCAAGGCCATTCAAGGTTTTTTGCCTGTCTGTACCTCGTGCTTATTGTGTTTGTTTTTTTTTTATTTCAAATTTGTACGGACTTACTGGTCTCATTTGATGCTTCGGTCAGATGAAGACAAGGAATTGGCACAACTCCTCACCGGTTACCAGGATATGGTTGGCTTTCTGAATGTGCATAAGGTTGCACGCATCAACACACAGGTTTATTAGCATGAGCCTTAATCCTGATCTTGTACAGCTTGATCTATTCATTACTTAGAGATCTATGGCAAGGTAATTGTCAGTTTTACTCGTATCTTGCACAATTTTACCACTGAATTATAAACCGCACCGTGATCAGGTTCCTGTGATTCTTGAGGCAACAACCTTTTCAATCAAGTTGCAAAAGCGACGGTATTTGGTTTTAGAATGTCTAAATCAGGCCCCTGTCGATGGTTCAAGTGGAACATCATATGGCACGTCAGGTGGTTGGTCTAGTTCCTCCAAGACAGGGAACCTCGACTTTTGACTGCATACCACAGAATAATTCAACTCATGATAGCAACAAAATGAGAAACAATCAGAAATCAAGACCGTAATTCTCCGTTACTATGATATCAAAGGTTTTCCCAAAGTCAGCCGATGCAAGAGCAGTTGAGAGAACCAACCTGCCCTAACAACACAGAATTTGAGCTTATTGTCTTGGTGGTCGCATTCTCGAACAAATCTCTTGGTGAGCCAAAAGAGATTGTTTCTTGCTACATGTAACGCAAGAAAATCTATGAACTCAACTCAAAGATACCACCGAGCACTTATTAGCTGAGCTTGCTGTAATCGACATTTTTCCATAGAAGAATTTTGGTCATCTACTTTACAATATCTTCTAGTTTATTTAAAACATGTTTATTTGATGCTTTGTCCATAAGTTAATCCACTGTTTTTATACCATTCTTCTAGCTGCCAACTGCCAAAGCTATTAAGCTTGTATAAAAAAAAAAAAACCTTTTTTGGGTATCTAAAAATGCATATAGAGGTGATCATAGTTTGGGTTTGGATCAGACTTATGCCTGAATTAACACATTTAATGTTTGCTTAAACTTGGTTTGGCTCAAAATATGGACATAAAATTGTCTAAATTTGTCTATATTTATAAATGGTTAAGCTAAGTTTATTTTAAATCTATTTATATGATCTTTTAAACAATTTAAATATATATTTATATTGTTTTTAATTTAATATTTAATAATTTTATTATTTTTATTTATTAAAATTTTATATATACTTACCTTAGCAATTTTTAATATTTACATCGTAGTAGTATTATATATTACTATAGATTTAATTTTGATGTGTTTTAAATTAAGTAATATATAAAAGTAACATAATATAAAACATTACTAACTTAAAAACAGGTCGGCCTCGAATCGTGAATGTTCAAATTTGAGCCCGACTCGTATATTAAATGAGCTAAATTTTTTTATCTAATCTTATTTTTCGAGCCTAATAATTTTTGTCCAAATATTCTCAAATTTTGAGTGAATCTTCGAATTTTGACAAATAACTTTAACATAAACAGATATAATAAAATAGCAAATGATCTTGATCAAATGTATTTTATAATTTCAAACTTATATAATCTTTGTTCAAACTTTGGGAAAATGACTACAAGTTGAAATTGAAGAATACCAAATTAAAGCATCAATATTACATGTTTGACTAATAATAGAAAAAGCACATCAAAATTATAAAAAAAAAAATTGCAAATATTTTTTCGATGAATTGAGGTTATATTGTTCCAATCAAACGCAATGTGAAGGTTTTCAGCCATTCTTTGGTCGTAGTATGAAACTCTCTGCTCTGCCAATTACTTTCAATGCTTAGCTGTTCAACATTTTTTCTAATATCCCCAAGAACTTAAGTTATTGTCTTCCAAAACATCTTCTATTATTTTTATATTGTATTGTGTAAAAAGGTGTCGGCAGGGGGAAATGGTAGGACCAAATCAACCCACAATCTTTATTTAATTTTTAATCAAACCACATTACTTCTTTCATTTTCCTTGGATCAGTATTGTTTCTCTCCTTGCTAGTCTGCTAACATAAAAAAGGATTAATCAATTTGTTTGTTCAAATAGAACAAAAAAAACAAAAAAATATTGTTTCTTGTGGGAGGAAGAAAGGGACTGTGGAACTTATATTTTGACGGACTCACCCTCACCTTATATCTTAGCAGCCATTAACACCCTGAATCTGAATCCCTATTTTTCCTCACCTATTGATTTCTAAGTCTCGCTAATTATTTAAATTCCCTGTTACTTTCCATACGTAATCTACCAACATTTTTTTTATCTTATAATAATACGGTCAGCCCCAACTTCTCTTTCCGAATTAATTTAAAATATACTTCCCCACATCAAAATTTTTAAAAAAATATAGTTTGGATTTAAAATTTTATGTAATAATTTTAACTTCATTTGGTTACTAAGAAAAAATTATTGAATATATCATTATTACAATAGTTAAATATAAAATAAAAAATAATTAGTATAAATTTAAACTCGAAAGTACAAGAATTAGTGGTTATAAAAAATAAAACATCTTCAAAATAAAGAAAAAATTGCCTTATCGTTTCTAAAATCAAATAATGTGAGTGGCTAAAAATTACTATATGAAATTAGTTTATTACTAACTTATATACTAAAACATAGTGAAGAATGATAATACTTCTACCAAATGTAGCATAAATGATAATATTTGATGTAGTGGTAATGTTAATAAACCAAATGATGGCACGTTATTCAAAAAAAATTAAAATAAATTTCTATTGGTGATTATTAATAAAAAGAAAAAGTCGTTAGATTCACCAATCTTTGCTATACTCAACAATTGGATCATTGGAGTTATCGTATTATTAGTCTTGGGTTTATCTTTTTGACCATAGGGATTCTTTTGGGAGCCGTTGGGCTAATGAGGCATGGGGATCATATTGGAGTTGGGATCCAAAAGAAACTTGGGCGTTTATTACTTGGATTGTATTCACGATTTATTTCCATACCTGAACAAATACAAATTTGGAAGGTGTAAATTCCGCACTTGTGGCTTCTATAGGATTTCTTATAATTTGGATATCCTATTTTGGGGTCAATCTATTAGGAATAGGTTTACATAGTTATGGTTCATTTACATTAAATTAATATCTAATTGAATTGAATAAAGAGGCTAGGCCTAACAAACACTAACATAGGATGGCCTATATAATTGGCTACTTAGGATGACGCCATAATTGGCTATTCTTGAAAAAGGAAAAGCAATAAAAAGAACAAAAAGAAAAAACCAAAACTAAAAATATTGAAAAAAAAACACAGCTTAAACTTTGAAAGATGAAATGACTCTTTAAGAAATCTGCTTTCAAACACCAACACCTGAAAAATCGAACATCTGATCTCCCTATCCCCACCGAAAATGGCATATCAACTATTACTTCCATTTTGTTCCTTCTAATCTGACCGTCTCAGAGTTCCAAAGGTAGCCAATCCTTTGGCGTCAAGAAACCCCACTCAATTCCTATCTTGCATGGCCCTTCGACCCCTCTCTACCTCTACTTCCACCACTCTCGAAGCTTTCTCTATCCATAACCGAGGAGCCCCACGCCTCCTTCCCTCCTCAGCTAGCAAGTGTACTGCTCGATTCCCTTGACGAGGTATGAATCTAAACTCTATCAACTCAAAACTGTTGGCCCTTGCTTTAATCTCCTTAATCGGAGCACTAATGGACTCAGGAGCTTTCAGCTACTTTATGATTGTCAAGGCATCCCCGTCGACCACTACCTCTCTCTAACACCCCCACCGACCCATTCATTGCATTCGAGTGCGGGCACTATAATAGAACTGAGTTATCATTCATACTAAAATCTCACTAAGTAAAAAAAAACAAATTGTATTTCCTATTCACAAATTAAACTTACATCAGAGACATAAATTTCCAAATAAAGTTTAGTGTCCCAACTACAGACTTTAAGGAATCTAAATAAATACAACATATTCGGCCCTTTTTTGAAGTCCCCGAAGGTACCCCCTTCCTATGTGCATGATTCAATTCCAACAATGATTTCCTTGATTCCACGTGATCTGGCTTGGTCCCTCCTAGAGTTCCTTATTCAATGAATCCTACAACCATAAATCTAATGTTTGTAAGTTCGAACAAACTTAGTAAGTTTCCATCTACATGAAAATGATCCCTATCTTGCAGGGGTTTAAATAAATATATTTAAATACAGTAAACTCCTTGATCATTCTGAGAAATTTCTCTTAAACTTATTGTGACGGACTTTATCTTATTCCCGATCCTATCCATTGGCGAATATATTGTTAAGAGATTACCATTCAGCCACTCTTTCAGCCTTCTTTGATAGTGGTTCTCATCTTTCTTTTCATTCCTTTTACTTATGCCCAAGTGGTTCTCATCCTCTCATCATCATGCCTCATCAACATGGCCTTCCGGCTTACCCTCCTAAAGGCCTTTAGTGAGTATTCTCTATCTATTTAGTCAGTGGTGGACTCTTCCCTTATATTACTTCTAAGTGACTTGCTCACCTCCCATCTTTTGGTATGGCTAACAAGGTTCCACGCCACCTTGGCAAACTAAATCCAGCTTAGTTTAAATAGTGGTCTGATTACTTTTTTGTAACTCGCTTAGTCGAATTACTATATCCTTAAACATAGCACACCCTTCTGCTACGACCCACTATGACCTTTAGTAATTAGTCAAATACCGCTGTATGGCCATCTGAGTTCGTGATTTCTCTTTCATACTACAATTTCTCAAAACTCTCCATTATGCAGATACTCCCTAAGTGGTTTCCTTTTATAGAGGAATTGTCTTGATAGACATATTTGTCATCTCATGTACTCTTTTTTGTCAATGGGTTTTATCTAATCCTTCATTTCTTTATGGACTAACCTGCATTCTCATGACAACCCCTTATCATATAGGGTTTCTTTAAACGTCCTCTAGTGGCACTTATTGGCAGGTTTTTATCTACGATCCTTAGTTATACCAACTTTCGTTCCCCTTTCACACCAGACATCTTCAGTGTGTCAATTTCCGTGTACATTCATACTGGGATACCACCCATATGCCCTAATGGTTTTAACAACTGTAAATTCTAGCAGTCCTTTCCCACTTTATAATTCTTTTTTGTTGGTGGACTCCTATCTTCTAGCAACTAATGCATGCCCATACTTTCATTCTCTTTCTCCATGCTGCCATAGTCGAGCTATGGTCTTACGCCCAAAATTCTCATGTTTATTATCTGGACGGACTACTCCGTGTTTAGTGTCCCGTCGGACTATCTTATGTTTAACGTCCCGTCGGACTCACAACAATGCCATAGCTTGTTTCATATATGGTCTTACCCATTTTATCGTCAACTCATTCTCTTGATGCCATAACATCTTTCAGCTATGGTCTTACTCAATATAACCTTGTGTTTATTGTCCCGACGGACTAGCTAGGTTGCCATAGTCCAACTATGGTCTCACACCTTCTATTCCCCTAGTTTAAAGTCCCTGTGGACATCAAAGTATGCCATATAACGTCTTTCAGTCATGAACTTAGTCCCATTTACCATGATGTCATAGCATCTTTCAGCCACAGTTTTACTCATTTCTGTCATGATGCCATAACATCTTTCAGTTATGGTCTTATTTAGTTTAGGCGTATAGCCTCCGATCGATCTCACAGTCTAGCCGTGAGCTTTTCTTTCCACTCATCCCATTTCCTTCCATCTATTCCTCCATTTCAGCATCCTATACCTTGATGCTTAAACATTGCAGTGACCCCTCTGTAAGGCCTGGAACTTTACACATCACGGGTGTACACAACAATACCATATGACGGTATCTAACAAAATCATCCCATTTCCCTTTCTTAACTTCATCTAACTCGTTGTTAATCCCCTTTCACACTACCAACATACATATGTATCTTATGCATTTTCTCTGACAAAATAACATGGATTATACCTACTAAGTTAAAAAGATAGATACTCATAGACTTATGCAGACTTCCAACATGATCAGTATTCTAGAGTTAGAGTGCAGAAACTCACTTGATGCTTCTTTACCTTATTTGCTTAGTTTTTCTGGACGTTGGAGCTTCCTTTCTCCTAGTAGCTAAGCAAGACAACCAATTCATGGGTTAAACTTAGTGTTTTTACTTTAAAACCCTAATTTTCTAGAAATATACAAAACCCTAAAAATTGTTCTAGAAACTCTTAACTTGGTTTCCTACGTCTTACGTATACTAAAGGATTCAGGGCCTTATCAGTTGATTGGGTTATCTATTTTCCCTACTTAAACCTCATGATGTTTCTCCATACAGAGTTTCGTTTAACCATCTCTTCTTCGAAGCAACCTAGAAAAATGAAGAAGATGAGAAAGTGAAACAAAAAAATGAGAAGTATTCTTTTTTCTCGGGCAGCCATCTCTTCGACTATTTATAGCCCTTCCTGCACGATTTTCAACCATGTATAATCCCTCCGTTCCCAATCATTATGTCTCTTATTAAAGAATCTGCTGGTTTGAATCCAACCAAACTAGAATTGGATTTCCACCATGTCAAATTTTGTTCCTAACTTTTCCTAGTTTTACAATAGAGACCGTTAGTTTTTAACTTTTTTCAATTTAACCCCCTAGAGTTCTTTATTTTCGGGTTTAAAGGATTTTTGGATGTGACACTCTCAGAACCTTAACTCCTCTATAAATATTATATCTCTGAGACACGCCTTTTCATTTGTTGCTGTCGAATCTACCACATTTTCATACGGGTAAGTGCACACTTCCATCAATAACCCCTTCTTGTTTCTAACTAAAATTCCAACAGTTGCCTTCTTTGTTAATTGATGGAAAGTGGCATTAAAATGTACTTTCATTGTATCCCCTACTGGTGGTTCCCTTATAGTGTTATGTGCTTGTTGAAATTATGGTAACACAGTATCCAAGCTCTCCAACTCTTGCATGTATGCCTTCACAAACTCTACTACCCTATACACATTTTGATTAACTCTTTTATGGTAGATACTATTTTGATTAACCATAGTGCTCAAAAAATAACCACCCCTATTTTGCATGTATTCAGTGTACTGTTTGAGAATTCTTTAGCTCACCAGAGTTTCTAAATGTTTTCTTTGTTGGAGGACGAGAATGGTTCATTCATTTCTTACTAAACTTGGACCATGACTAGACATTCTCGAAATAAATGCTCGACCTATTCCTCAGCTCTATGACAGACAGGTCAACAACTCATCACCTTCTTGTAACACCCATTACCCGTATCCGACGTCGGGATAGGGTTCGAGGTATTACCGGGCTAAAACATTAACATCCACATGAAACCGGTCATAAAATTTTGTTCAAATTTAAAACTTTTCAATTTCATGCAAATTGTTCCTTATAAGGGCCTACGATACTGTAATATCTTGAATTAGGGCTTAATCGGAATAGTGGTTTCGTGACCACAAATCTGAGATAGAAATAATTATTTTATAATTATTTTGATGATTATGATATGATTGCATGATTGTGTGAAAATTTCATGATGAAATTCTATGCTTAAAGTGCTTAAATTGAAAGTAGGGACTAAATCGAATAAGCTGCAAAACTTGCATTCTAGAAGTTTTTAGTATGAAATTGTCTTGGAATATTAATGAGGAGGTCTTAAATAGAAATTTGACCAATTTTAAGTTCATGGACAAAATTAGGACATGGAAGGAATTTTTGGAAAGTTTAGTAGTAAGGGTATTTTGGTCATTTAGTTATTAAAATGAATTAAAAACAAAATTAAAAGCCAATTTTTGTCCATCTTCATCATTAGGCCGAAATTTCAAGGGTTCTCCATAGCTAGGGTTTGTTTCAAGCTTCCAAGCTACATAGTAAGTGATTCCAAGCCCCGTTTTTAATGTTCTTTACGTTTTTAGAATCCCGGTAGCTCGATTAAGCTTATGTTAGCAATAATTCAACCTAGGGTTTATATTTGGAAAAATACCCATAGGTGAAATTTATGTATTTTGATGTTTTATGATAGAATATGAGGTTTTAAATTATGTTAGACAACTTGTGCTACTCGGTTTTGAGTGAAAACGAGTAAAAGGGCTTAATCGGCAAAAATACCTAATAGTCACAAGTATATGTTAGAGAGAGAATTTGATGTTGCCATAGAAGGGAAAAGTGATCAGCATGTTATAAAACATAAGAATAAGGAATAAAGTTTAATTCCCGAGCCTAGGGGCAAAAGTGCAATTATGCAAAAGTTTAGGGGCAAAAGTGTAATGTTTCCAAAGTTCGTATTAAATGCTGTTTTGATGAATGTATGTATTAAATAAGATTAATTTGGCATTATAGATCAAGAGAAACGAGATTCAAGTCGCGATCGAGGGAAAGAAAAGATTGTGGACTAAATTGCAAAATCTTTATATTTTGGTACCAAGGTAAGTTCATGTGTAAATGTAGTAACATAATTGTCATTTTAAGCAATTTAATGTTGTTTATATGATATGATGCTGATTATTATCATGAAATATTATGCTTTATGGTTATTGTTGAATAATATGTAATTATGTGAATTACTGGATGAGTATGAACTATCACCGAGTATCGGTTCCGATATTCCGTGGAAGACGGCAAAGATGTGAGATCGAGGAAAAAAAGCCCGTTTGAACCTTAGGAATAGATTAGGATACAAGTGACATGTCACTAGGATGGTTGAGCATCCGAACTCGTTGAGTTGAGTCCGAGTTCACTTATGGATGCAAATGTCCGAACTCGTTGAGTTGAGTCCGAGTTCGTGAAATGTAACTAGGCATCCGAACTCGTTGATTTGAGTCCGAGTTCACTTATGTATGCGAACGCCCGAGCTCGTTAAGTTGAGTCCGAGTTCACTTAGGGGCGGGTTACATGATTTCTTGATTACATTTGAGGCACTTATGTGCAAATTATCCGTGTATCCGAGTTGTATTCCGATGTGTTCAACGGGTGAAATTTCTAGTGAAATGGAAGAACACTTAAGATGCAAGTGACGTTTTGGTAAGTGTTGTGAAATGGACACTTTGGACAGGTATGTTCTTAACCCTCGGGTTGAAATTAGATACAACAACGATAAGGTGGTAAGATGATGAATGATGTTTAGAAATGTGATATATGTTTTGGTGATACCATGCTAAAGTTGTTTGGTATATTTGTATTGTTATGTTACTTGTTATTTACATATGAACTTACTAAGCATTTATGCTTACTCCCTCCTCTTTATTTACTGTAGTTTTGAACAAGCCTGCTCGGGAATTGGGACGGGTCGAAGGTTCGATCACACTATCCAAAGGACTTTCATCTGGGTAAATGGCTTGTAAAACTTAAGTATGGCATGTATAGCAATATACTTATTTTGTGTAAATAATTTTATGATATGGCCATGTTTGGTTGAGAAAACTTTTGATATTGATAAGTCATGGTGATGGCTAATTTAGATCATGTTTGATATTATGGAAGTTTAATAGGTTATCTAGTTCATAAAAATTCATGGAAAGATGAAACTTGCCTTAAAACAGAATATTGCTGCAGCAATGACATGAATTTGAAAAATCACTAAAAATAGTATAAATGGAACTAAATAATGACTAAGTTATGAAATTGAAGCTTAATAAGTCTATTTTCATGTGGATTGAACAAAACGGGTATATAAATTATATTTTATGAGATATTTAAACTTTTGTGAAACAGGGCCAGAGTGATTTCTGGATCCCCTGTTCTAACTTTAAAAATTCATAATAAATTTTAAAAAAATAATTAGAGTTTTTTATTTATATTTAAAGATTCCTTATTGAGTCTAGTTTTAAGAAAAACAAACCTTGTAGTAATTTAAATTCTGTATAGAGAGATATCTGATTCGTAATACATAGATGTCAGAGCAGTCAAACCCTGAAACAGGGGATACTTTAACTAATAAACTGTACTAATTGGCCCAACCAAAAATTCTATAAAAAATTATTAAATAGATATATGAGTCTAGATTTAGGGAAAATTTGCGGATCTTGATTTCAAGTTTCCTAACTCGAGATGTGATTTTTCTTGTAATTGTGACGCGGGTAGTTAGAAAGCTGTGAATGTAGAAACAAATGATTTGAAGTTCTTAATTTGATAAATTATGTTCGGTAACCCCTCAAGCTCGACTCCAGCGACGGTTTTGGGCGTGGAGGCGTTACATTTAGTGGTATCAGAGCAGGTTTAGTCAGTTCTCAGACTACGTGTTGTATGTACGGATTTTGCTATAATGCCATATGTATGAATTGTGATAGTGTGACGACTTCTGACCTTTTTAAATGAATTTTTATATAGTAAATGGATCCCGATCCAGCTGTGGCAGATGAAGTAGAGAGTAATGCGCCAGCTCTGGCTGAAGGGGCAGCACCGACTGAAAACCCACCTCCTACTGTTGGTCAGGGAGGAGGGGAAAGGGATCGGGAAGCCTTTCTCCAAATGATGAGTGCATGGTACACGGAGTTCGTTCGTACGAACCCAAATGTACGACCTCCCCCACCTGCCCCAATTCCTCAACCTATGGCTCCGATGCCTCAGGGAGTGGATATGATAAAATTTCATAGAACCCCCGTTGATAGAATTCGTAAACAAGGGGCTGAAGAATTTAGAGCAAATATTGATGATGATGCAGAGAAAGCAGAGTTCTGGCTTGAAAATTCTATCCGGGTATTTGATGAATTATCTTGTACACCTGAAGAATGTTTGAAATGTGCTACATCTTTGTTGAGAGATTCAGCCTATAATTGGTGGAAGACTTTGATTTCGGTGGTATCAAAAGAGAGGGTAACCTGGGAATTCTTTCAAGAAGAGTTTCGGAAGAAATATATTAGTGAAAGATTTATTGATCAGAAATGTAAAGAGTTTCTTGAGCTGAAGCAAGGTAATATGACAGTCTCAGAATATGAAAGAGAGTTTGTTCGATTGAGTAAGTATGCCAGGGAATATGTTCCTACAGAAGCCAAGATGTGCCGACGATTTGAAGACGGGCTCAACGAAGACATTAAGGTATTTGTCGGGATCCTTGAACTGAAAGAAATGGTAGTACTGGTTGATCGAGCTTGTAAGGCTGAAGAACTACTGAAGGAAAAGAAAAAGGTAGAATCTGAAACACGAAATTGGAAGAAAAGACCAATGAGTAATGCACCTTCACAGCAACCCGGAAAGTCAAGAAATATGAATCCTCGTTCCCAAGTTTTAGCTGGGCAATCATATGGAAATTTTAAGAAGCAGAATGTGGGTCCTAAATCTCAGACTACTTCTGCGGCTAGTGTGGGAAATACGAGATTTGTTAAACCCGAGTGCCAGTAGTGTGGTAGAAATCATTTTGGTCCGTGCAGAGCAAATGAATGTTTTCGATGTGGTTCTCCGGATCATTTTATTAGAGACTGCCCAGAGAGAGCTGAGAAAGAAAAATTTCAGAATGTAAAATCTAGTGGTGCAGACTCGAGGGGAAGGTATCCGAGAAAAGCTGGAAGTGAAACAAGCAGTAAGAATGTAGCCAGAGATGCAACAGTTAGATCTGAAGGAAGAGCACCAGCTACAACTTATGCTATTAAAGCGCGTGAAGATGCTTCCTCACCCGATGTAATTACCGGTACATTTTCTCTTTATGATACTAATGTTATTACTTTGATTGATCCCGGTTCTACTCATTCATATGTATGCATAAAACTGGTGTCTAGTATGAATATACCTGTTGAGAACACAGAATTTATGATTAGTGTGTCGAATCCACTAGGCAAATGCGTGATAGTTGATAAAGTAAGCAAGAAATGCCCTTTAATGATTCGGGGTCATTATTTTCTGGCTGACTTGATGTTGTTGCCGTTTGATGAATTTGATGTTATTTTGGGTATGGATTGGTTGACATTGCATGATGCTATAGTAAATTGCAAAGAAAAGATTATAGAATTAAAATGTGAAAGTGGTGAAATCTTGCGGGTTGAACCAGACAAATCAGAGGAAATATTTAGTATGATTTCTTCGATGTCGGCTCAGAGATATTTTAGAAAGGGTTATGAAGCTTATTTGGCGTATGTAATTAATACAAAAGAAGTTGAAAAGAAAGTTGAATCAGTGCCGATTGTGTGTGAATTTGCGAACGTATTTCCAGAAGAATTACCAGGTTTGCCTCCAGTCAGGGAAGTAGAATTTGGTATAGATTTGATACCGGGAACAGCTCCGATCTCGATTGCTCCATATAGAATGGCACCAACAGAGTTGAAAGAATTAAAGTCGCAGTTGCAAGAGTTGACTGATAAAGGCTTTGTGAGACCGAGTTTTTCACCTTGGGATGCTCCCATGTTATTTGTGAAAAAGAAGGATGGTTCTATGAGATTATGTGTTGATTATCGGCAGTTAAACAAGGTGACAATCAAAAACAAGTATCCATTGCCGAGAATTGATGATTTGTTTGATCAGCTAAAAGGAGCGACATGGTTTTCAAAGATTGACTTGAGATCTGGGTATTATCAGCTGCGAGTGAAAGAGTCAGATGTGCCTAAAACTGCTTTTAGAACAAGGTACGGTCATTATGAATTTTTAGTTATGCCATTCGGGTTGACGAATGCTCCTGCTGTGTTTATGGACTTAATGAATCGCATATTTCGGCCATACCTGGACAGATTTGTTGTGGTGTTTATAGATGATATTTTAATTTATTCAAAAGATGAGACAGAGCATGCTGAGCATTTGAGGATAGTTTTGCAAACTTTGAGAGATAAGAAACTGTATGCTAAGTTTAGTAAAAGTGAATTTTGGCTCCGGGAAGTTGGATTTTTGGGTCATATTGTTTCAGGTGATGGTATACGGGTTGATCCTAGTAAAATTTCAGCCATTGTTGATTGGAAACCACCGAAAAATGTAACTGAAGTTAGGAGTTTCTTGGGGCTAGCTGGGTATTATCGGCGGTTCGTAAATGAATTTTCTATAATTGCTGCTCCTATGACTAGACTACTCCGAAAGGATGTTAAATTTGAATGGACGGAAGAATGTCAACAGAGTTTCGAAGAATTGAAAAAGTTATTAACTGAAGCACCAGTGTTGATACAACCCGAATCAGGTAAAGAATTTGTGGTGTATAGTGATGCTTCTCTAAATGGTTTGGGGTGTGTCCTCATGCAAGAAGGAAAAGTGGTGGCTTATGCTTCGAGCCAGTTAAAACCTCATGAGAGGAATTATCCTACTCACGATTTGGAATTGGCTGCAGTGGTGTTTGCTTTGAAGATTTGGCGACATTATTTGTATGGTGAAAAGTGCCGAGTATATACCGATCATAAAAGTCTTAAATACTTAATGTCACAAAAAGACTTGAATTTGAGACAACGAAGATGGTTAGAGTTATTGAAAGATTATGAGCTTGTTATTGATTATCATCCGGGAAAAGCGAATGTGGTTGCTGATGCTTTAAGCAGAAAGTTGTTGTTTGCTTTGAGAGTTATGAACACTCAGTTGAAAATGTCAGATGACGGTTTGATTCTAGCAGAGTTAAGAGGAAGACCGATGTTTTTACAAGAGATTTTTGAAGCTCAGAAAAATGATCAAGATTTGCTAGCTAAAAGAAAACAGTGTGAAGCTGATACGGGATCAAATTTCAGAATCGGTTCTGATGGTTGCTTGATGTTTAAAAATCGGATTTGTGTACCGAAAAATGATGAGTTGATTCAAAAGATTTTGCATGAAGCACATAATAATTGTTTGGCGGTTCATCCGGGCAGTACGAAGATGTAAAATAACTTAAAGAAAATGTACTGGTGGAGTGGAATGAAAAGAGATATTTCTGAGTTTGTATCAAAGTGCTTAGTTTGTCAACAAGTGAAAGCTGAACACCAGGTACCTTCGAGATTACTTCAGCCTATTATGGTTCCTGAATGGAAATGGGATTGGATTACTATGGATTTTATATCAGGGTTGCCGTTAACTCCAGGGAAGAAAAATGCCATCTAGGCAATAGTTGACAGACTGACTAAATCGGCTCATTTTATTCCGGTACGTACAGATTATTCTCTTAATAAGTTGGCTGAATTGTATATCCGAGAGATTGTTAGACTTCATGGGATACCTTTGTCAATCATTTCGGATAGAGATCCGAGGTTTACCTCACGGTTTTGGCAAAAGTTGTAAGAGGCATTAGGTACAAAGTTAAATTTCAGCACTGCCTTTCATCCACAAACTGATGGACAATTAGAGAGAGTAATTCAGATACTTGAAGACATGCTCAGATGTTGCGTATTGGAATTTCAAGATAGTTGGGAAAGGTACTTACCATTGGTAGAATTTGCTTATAATAATAGTTATCAGACAAGTTTGAAGATGACACCTTATGAAGCATTATATGGTCGTAAATGTCGGACGCCATTGTATTGGACTGAACTTAAGGAAAGTCAGATTTATGGAGTTGATTTAATAAAAGAAACCGAAGAAAAGGTGAAAGTGATTCGAGATTGTTTCAAAGCTGCTTCAGATAGACAGAAATCTTATGCGGATTTGAAAAGAAAAGAAATGGAGTTTCAAGTTGGTGATAAGGTATTTTTGAAAGTGTCTCCATGGAAGAAAGTCCTTAGATTTGGACGAAAGGGCAAGTTAAGTCCGCGTTTTATTGGACCGTATGAAATAATTAAAAAAGTTAGACCGGTAGCATATCGGCTAGCGTTACCACCCGAATTAGAGAAGTTCATGATGTGTTTCACGTATCTATGTTACGCCGGTATCGTTCGGATCCTTCACATATAATTTCACCGACAGAAGTTAAACTACGACCGGATATGACTTATGAAGAAGAACCGATTAAGATTTTAGCTCGAGAAGTCAAACAACTAAGAAATAAAAGTGTTGCACTTGTGAAAGTGTTGTGGCAAAAGCATGGGGTAGAAGAGACTACATGGGAACCTGAAGAAACTATGAGAAACCAATATCCACACCTATTTACCGGTAAGATTTTCGAGGACGAAAATCCTTAAAAGGGGGGGAGAGTTGAAATATCCTGAATTAGGGCTTAATCGGAATAGTGGTTTCGTGACCACAAATCCGAGATAGAAATAATTATTTTATAATTATTTTGATGATTATGATATGATTGCATGATTGTGTGAAAATTTCGTGATGAAATTCTATGCCTAAAGTGCTTAAATTGAAAGTAGGGACTAAATTGAATAAGCTGCAAAACTTGCATTCTAGAAGTTTTTAGTATGAAATTGTTTTGGAATATTAATGAGGAGGTCTTAAATAGCAATTTGACCAATTTTAAGTTCATGGACAAAATTAGGACATGGAAGGAATTTTTGGAAAGTTTAGTAGTAAGGGTATTTTGGTCATTTAGTTATTAAAATGAATTAAAAACAAAATTAAAAGCCAATTTTTGTCCATCTTCATCATTAGGCCGAAATTTCAAGGGTTCTCCATAGCTAGGGTTTGTTTCAAGCTTCCAAGCTCCATAGTAAGTGATTCCAAGCCCCGTTTTTAATGTTCTTTACGTTTTTAGAATCCCAGTAGCTCGATTAAGCTTATGTTAGCAATAATTCAACCTAGGGTTTATATTTGGAAAAATACCAATAGGTGAAATTTATGTATTTTGATGTTTTATGATAGAATATGAGGTTTTAAATTATGTTAGACAACTTGTGCTACTCGGTTTTGACTGAAAACGAGTAAAAGGGCTTAATCGGCAAAAATACCTAATAGTCACAAGTATATGTTAGAGAGAGAATTTGATGTTGCCATAGAACGGAAAAGTGATCAGCATGTTATAAAACATAAGAATAAGGAATAAAGTTTAATTCCCGAGCCTAGGGGCAAAAGTGCAATTATGCAAAAGTTTAGGGGCAAAAGTGTAATTTTTCCAAAGTTCGTATTAAATGCTGTTTTGATGAATGTATGTATTAAATAAAATTAATTTGGCATTATAGATCAAGAGAAACGAGATTCAAGTCGCGATCGAGGAAAAGAAAAGATTGTGGACTAAATTGCAAAATCTTTATATTTTGGTACCAAGGTAAGTTCATGTGTAAATGTAGTAACATAATTGTCATTTTAAGCAATTTAATGTTGTTTATATGATATGATGCTGATTATTATCATGAAATATTATGCTTTATGGTTATTGTTGAATAATATGTAATTATGTGAATTACTGGATGAGTATGAACTATCACCGAGTATCGGTTCCGATATTCCGTGGAAGACGGCAAAGATGTGAGATCGAGGAAAAAAAGCCCGTTTGAACCTTAGGAATAGATTAGGATACAAGTGACATGTCACTAGGATGGTTGAGCATCCGAACTCGTTGAGTTGAGTCCGAGTTCACTTATGGATGCAAATGTCCGAACTCGTTGAGTTGAGTCCGAGTTCGTGAAATGTAAGTAGGCATCCGAACTCGTTGATTTGAGTCCGAGTTCACTTATGGATGCGAACGCCCGAGCTCATTGAGTTGAGTCCGAGTTCACTTAGGGGCGGGTTACATAATTTCTTGATTACATTTGAGGCACTTATGTGCAAATTATCCGTGTATCCGAGTTGTATTCCGATGTGTTCAACGGGTGAAATTTCTAGTGAAATGGAAGAACACTTAAGATGCAAGTGACGTTTTGGTAAGTGTTGTGAAATGGACACTTTGGACAGGTATGTTCTTAACCCTCGGGTTGAAATTAGATACAACAACGATAAGGTGGTAAGATGATGAATGATGTTTAGAAATGTGATATATGTTTTGGTGATACCATGCTAAAGTTGTTTGGTATATTTGTATTGTTATGTTACTTGTTATTTACATATGAACTTACTAAGCATTTATGCTTACTCCCTCCTCTTTATTTACTGTAGTTTTGAACAAGCCTGCTCGGGAATTGGGACGGGTCGAAGGTTCGATCACACTATCCAAAGGACTTTCATCTGGGTAAATGGCTTGTAAAACTTAAGTATGGCATGTATAGCAATATACTTATTTTGTGTAAATAATTTTATGATATGGCCATGTTTGGTTGAGAAAACTTTTGATATTGATAAGTCATGGTGATGGCTAATTTAGATCATGTTTGATATTATGGAAGTTTAATAGGTTATCTAGTTCATAAAAATTCATGGAAAGATGAAACTTGCCTTAAAACAGAATATTGCTGCAGCAATGACATGAATTTGAAAAATCACTAAAAATAGTATAAATGGAACTAAATAATGACTAAGTTATGAAATTTAAGCTTAATGAGTCTATTTTCATGTGGATTGAACAAAATGGGTATATAAATTATATTTTATGAGATATTTAAACTTTTGTGAAACAGGGCCAGAGTGATTTCTGGATCCCCTGTTCTAACTTTAAAAATTCATAATAAATTTTAAAAAAATAATTAGAATTTTTTATTTATATTTAAAGATTCCTTATTGAGTCTAGTTTTAAGAAAAACAAACCTTGTAGTAAATTAAATTCTGTATAGAGAGATATCTAATTCGTAATACACAGATGTCAGAGCAGTCAAACCCTGAAACAGGGGATACTTTAACTAATAAACTGTACTAATTGGCCCAACCAAAAATTCTAGAAAAAAATTAGTAAATATATATGTGAGTCTAGATTTAGGTAAAATTTATGGATATTGATTTTGAGTTTCGTAACTTGAGATATGATTTTTCTTGTAACTGTGACGCGGGTAGTTAGAAAGCTGTGAATGTAGAAACAAATGATTTGAAGTTCTTAATTTGATAAATTATGTTCGGTAACCCCTCAAGCTCGACTCCGGCGACGGTTTCGGGTGTAGGGGCGTTACAGATGCCCAAACCATATATTGAAGGTGATTCGAGATTAACCGAGGACTTTAGAAAACTTTAAGGCAACTTAGCAAAATTTCCTACTTTGAGAGTCACACGCCCGTGTGGGTAGGCTATGTGATTACACACGCCTGTGTGGCTTGGGACACGCCCGTGTCCTCAGCTCGTGTAACTCTCTAAATATGACATCATCATACAATTAGGGTCACATGGCCAAGTCACACGCCCGTGTGCTTAGGCTGTGTGGCAAATTAAATTATCAATATTAAGTGCAGACTTCACACAGTCTAGGCATACGCCCATGTCCTAAGGCCGTGCCTATCACACGACTGAGACACACGGTCATGTCTCTGCCCTTGTGTTTACTACTGGGCATTCTGTTTGCAATAACTAGGGTGTAGGGGATACACGGTCTAACAACACGCCCTTGGGGTAGACCGTGTGCCACACACAGCTTAGATACATGCCCGTGTGTCTACCCGTGTGGACAAATTTGAGGCTGTTTTCCAAACCATTGGTCACCCTTAAATACTCAATTACTCATTCAACTAAGATGACATGCAACCTAGTACATTTAGTGACTTAAAGACTCACAAATGTGATTATGCCATGCCTTTGTAATGACAATGTGCCGCTTATCCAAAGCATCATACTTTCATATGGCATTCCACACCAATTTCATATTCATTCATTATGCTAAACCTACTTTTAATTTACCTAATTATACCATAGATTGAGCATATTTATTAACCATTATTTATTCACTTAGCTCATGTGCCATTCATCACACATCTCATCCACAAACAAACACATCAAACATAAAAACATTGCATTCATGTATAATTGATTAGGGTTACAATCCAAATGATCAACATGGACCATATCACATGGCCATATACAAAATAAATCAAATATGTCTAAAAGCCAACGTATTTGACTAGACCAATATGACATATAACAAAAAACAAAGTCCCTATACATGCCATACTCAAAATATTGAGACTAACTATACCCCAAATGTCTAGTTGATAGTGTTTCGATCCTCGAGTTGGCTTGACGATGCTATAAGAAAATGGGAAAAGAGAGGGGAGTAAGCATGAAGCTTAGTAAGTTCACATACAAATAAATAGCAACAATAATCATAGATATGCATATATATATATAAACATTAGTGACATAGTATAGATTTACTTATGTGTTATTTTGAACTCATAGATATAACTCAAATTTGTAAACGTAACTTACACATTTTCAATCTTACCAAAAATTCATCACATATTGACCTCATACATGTGAGTTTATCGTACATACCTGTACCAACTCAAATCAAAATGTCATATTCCCTCTTCATTGATTTACTTGTCGATTGAGTCACAAATTTACCCGTTGAACACCTGAAATTTTATTGGGTACACGAAAGACTTGCAAATAGTGCTTCAAATGTAGCCACATGCTACCTCATATCACAATCACATATTGCTCGCTCATGAGCTAATGACGGGCCTGCTCACACAAGCTGACAGTCAGGACGTAACTACTCGGGCTACTCACACAAGTTGACAAGTACCCGCAACACATGTTAGGCTACCCAGCCACTGGTAGGATGTACAAGACCAGCACCCGGATTCACATATCACATTTACACATATGTTCATGACCTCATATCCACATAGTTCCTAATGACATGTCACATTGTATCCTAAATTATTCCTAAAGTTCAAACGGGGTTTTCTCGATATCTCATGTTTGTCGAATTCATTGACAATCTCGTGCTCATAGATTACAACATCATTCACACACTTGACATAATAAGTAATCATATAAACTCATACATTAACAAAATATTAACAACATGATATATCATTGCAACATTTACACATGAACTTACCTCGGTACAAAATGATGGTAATCGAGTCAAATCATCGTATACTTTATTCTTCCCTCGATCAAGACTCGTATCACGTTTTTCTTGATCTATAATGCCAAATTTAACTTGTTTATTAATCTCATTATTCAAATCAATCCATAATTCATGATTTGGTAAAATTACCTTTTTATCCCTAACTTTTCACTTATTTACAATTTAGTCCCTAGGCTCGTAAAATGAAATGTATGCATTTTATTTATTACCCAAGCCTAGCCGAACCTATACCATGCTCATTTCAGCCCACATTTTCCTTTATTTCATATTTTTACTACCCACTTTTATACTTTTTCAAACAAGTCCCCTTTTTAGGTGTTTTCACTAAAAATCGCCTAGTAAAAGATGTTTATCATGCATCAAACATTCATATTCCTCCATTAATCAACAAAATACATGCATGTTACACATGGGTCAAATTTCATGCATGAACCCTAGCTCAAAATATAGCTAGAAATGGGTAGATCATGCTTCAAAGACTTCGAAAATACAAAGAACATTAAAAACGGGGCTAGGGAGCACTTACAATCAAGCTTGGAAATGTTGAACAAAACCCTAGATATGGCTATTGAGAAATTCGGTTGGCACTTGGAGAAGATGGACACATTTTTGCTTTGATTTTCCCTTTTTACTCTTTTAATTACCAAACCAAAATGCCCTTAGGGTCTTTCTTTCAAAATTTTCCTATGCATGTCCATTTTTGTCCAAAATTATAGAAATTGGTCAAATTGCTAATTAGGATCCTGTAATTCATAATCTAAAGCAATTTCATGCTTAAAACTTCTAGAATGAAAGTTTTGCATCTTATTCAATTTGGTCCCTAAAATTCAATTGGACATTTTATGCATAGAATTTCTTCATGAAACTTTCAGACAAGTATGCAATCATATCATAGACCTCATGAGAATCATAAAATAATTATTTCTATTTTGGATTTGTGGTCTCGAAACTACTATTCTAACTAGACCCTAATTCGGGATATTACACTTTCACTCTCCGAACTCGAAGATTACTTAGTGAAAGCAGATAATTATTAACAATTCTCTAGCATGTAATATTAATTTTACTAGCAACATTAAGATTCCATAGTTTCGGGTAGAAAGTTATCAAACCTATATTCTGGTCTGTAACATCAATATCTATATCACCTACATCTTTGGCCATGAGCCACTTGTAACCACTCTTGACCGAGTAGACCCCTGTATTATTCACCTAACATAAAAATTCATCATTTTGGGCAAACCTCGAGAGTGAAATTGACAAGATTCTATTTACTTGATCACTATCAAACAACCTACTCAACACTTCGAAATTCCATGTATTATAATTTGCATATATCAAATCTGCCACATAGGTATAGTTAATATTAATGCACTGACCAAACACTCTCCCTTATCCAAGCCCCAAGACCAAGTATTATTCCAAATATTAAAAGTTGTTCCACTATTCACCTTCCACCTGCCACCCTCCTCTAGTATCCTTCGAGCACTCCAGATGCTCTGCCAGGTATATGAAAGGGTAAGACCCTAACCCTTTCATAAAGTCGCTTCCCTGATAATACTTAGCTTTCATTACATAGGCTAACAAACAATCCAAGTTTATCATTAATCTCCAAGTTTGTTTCGCTAGTAATGCCACATTAAAAGCACCTAAATCCCAAAAGCTTGATCCATACCCAGCTTTCAACCAACATAACATTGTCCACTGGCACCAATGTATCCCATTATTCATTCTACTATTATGCCACCAAAACTTTCTAATAATACTTTTTAGCTCACGACATAGCATAATCGGTAATAAAAAACTATTGCATGACATATATTGGAATTGCTTGTAAAATAGATTTAACAAAAACCTCCTTACCCCAAGCCAATAGACGACCCACAATCTAGCTCTCAATACGTTTTATGAATCTTTCATTAAACCCCACGAACTCATCCTTCTTTCTCCTACAAATGATTGTTGGCATCCCTATATACTTTTTCAGGTTATTCAAAATTCGTACCCCCAAAATGTCCCTAATTTGGTCCTCCATCCTACTATCAACGTTCTTGCTGAAATAAACTAGTGATTTGTCAAAGTTTATCACTTGGCTTGAAACTTATTCATATTCTAATAAAACTTTTTTCAAAGCATCGTGCCCTCCTCCCTTGCCTCACCAAAGAGAATATTGTCATCCGAAAAGAATAAATGTGTCACCGCCAAACCCCATCTCCCCACTCTTTCTCTGATTGTACCTTCCTACTTTGCTAAATGAAACAAACTTGAGAGTCTCTCTACATGTATTAAAAATAAATATGGGATTAAAGAATCCCTCTGTTTCATACATTTAGAAGGCCAAAATTGTTCTATCTGAATACCATAAAAATAATCGAATAAGACACTGTCGTCACATAGTTCATTATCAAATCAATCAAGTCTGTATTAAACCTTATACACTCTATCACCCTTACCAAGAACCCTCACTCCACCCTATTATAGGCCTTACTCATATCCATCTTTAACACAAATGATCCATTAAAATCACATTACCTCTTTTTAAACGCATGCAATAATTATTAAGTAATAAGGATGTTGTCTAAAATTTGTCTCCTAAGAATAAACACCCATTGAGCTTCATCAATACAGACATCTAGAACCTTCCTTAATCTATTGGCTATTGTATTAGCAACGTTGTTGTAAATAACATTGCAAAGACTAATAGACTGAAACTTTGACATTGCATTCGAATTTGCTACTTTAGGAATAAGGAATATATTCGTGCGATTAATTACCCAACCTCTGTTGTTCTGTTTAGAACCTTAATAAAAAAATAGAGAAATCTCTTTACCAACAATATGCCAATATTTTTAGAAAAATAAAGCTAGGAATCCATCCATACCTGATGCTTTTAGTGGTGCCATACTTTTAACTGCTTCCCACATTTTATCCTCCTTAAGAGCAACTAACTATTCTTCATTCATACTCTCCAAAATACTAGACATGATTCCTGACAACACGTGTTCACAATTTATTATTGAAGAAGCCGTGAATAACTCTTTAAAATAGTCAGGCGCTATCTCAGCCATTTGCCTTTCCCCTATCACCCATGCGCCATCCCTATCTCTCAACCCCTAATGTTATTCTTCTTCCTGCGACAAGAAGAAAAGTTATGAAAATAGTTTGTATTTTGATCACCGAATTTAAGCCAATTAACTATCGCCTATTGTTCTTAGAACAATTCTTCTTTATCAACTTCCATGTTCAATGCAAGTTTAACTTCAATAAGATCCATTAGATTATCCTCATCAGGGACAGTAGAAACCAACTCTTCCAATCATGATTTCAACTCAGTAATTTTCTTTTTCCTCTGTCTTTGATCCTCCCTCGCCAATCTATTTAACTACATTCCTAGTTCTTCCAGCTTTGTCGGCACACCCAACTTAGATGACTCCAAAAATCCCCTAATGCGCCTTTAACATGATTCCTCAAAAATCCAATTAGCATTGAACTATAATTGGGGATTACCCCTTACCCTACTCTCGTTTCCTATAGTATCAACTAATATCGGGCAATGGTCAAAAGCATGCATGAGGTGCTTAATAGTATATCTGGGAAATAGCTCCCATGAAGCTGAGCTAGCTACCCCCTATCTAAATGCTCATGCATATTGTTATCTAGCATCTGACCTCTTTCCTAAGTAAACCACTGACTTGTGAAACCTAAGTCATTGAGATCGCACTCTTTAAGAGCTTCTCGAAACCTCATCATTTTTCGTTCGTCTCACAGTCGTCTCCCTCGTTTCTCAAAAGAAAACATAATTTCACTGAAATCTCCCATTGCCAACCACAACAAAGAACTATCCCTACCTAAGAATTTCAATAGATTCTTTGAGTCTTCCCATCTTCTTTCATCTGGCAATCCATAAAACCTAATAAATCTCCACTTTTCAAGCTCATCACCCTCATCAATTTTAATATCTATATGCCAAGAGGGAAACTTCTTAATTGAACTGGGCAATAATTATTCCAGCTCACTGATAATACTCTTCTTGACCCATTCGCATCAAGATCGATTCCACTAAAAAAACCAAACTTTTCTCAAACTTGGCTCATTCTCCTTGTACTTAACTTTGTTTCAATTAGAAACAACAGTTGGGGCCTTACTTGTCTTAACTTACTCTTGAGACGTCTAACCGCCCATGGATGTCCCAATCCACTGACATTTCAACTTAAGAGTTTTATTATTCCTGACCGATCTGCTTACTAGCGGCCGTCAATATTTCATTTGTGTTTCCCAACTCCATCGAATCCATGCTAATAGAAGTATTCAGGTCCCCTACATGGGTACGCTATCTCTTCTTACCATCAATCACCTCTAAAAGATTATCCTTCATATTTGAACTAAATCCATACGCCCATCCGAACTTGACCCGCTAACATTATTCACCTACTGGCCAACATTAACAACATTAGCCATACTTCCCTTTCCCTTGAAATCCCCTTTAAAATGTCTCTCTAAATTTGCCTCCCTCAACCACTTACTAACCACTTTTGGCCCTTTTCTTGGAGCCACCCTTAGCAAATTATCCCACCAAAATTCCACAATTTATGTCCCCAACATAACCCAAATTGGATAGAAACCCTCTCCATGGCCAAGCTTTCCACATAAGAAATAGAATAGTGTAAGTTTTTCATATTGAAAATGATCATAAACCAAATAATCCTATTTTAAAACTATTTTCTTCTTTCGCTTTAATGGGGTCAAAACATCTATCTTCACCATGATATTGATGTACCTACGGACTCCCCTTGCAATCAAAGAGCCATCACACTTTAAGAAAATACCAATGAAATCACCAAACTGGTACGCCATACCCTCTAACATAAATCCCAATGGGAGATTGTGAATCTGAACCCAAGATACTAAATAAATCAAAGGCATTTGTAAGGGATTGTCTCCCTACTCCAACTTATGAAAAATGATCATGTAACAGCTCGTTTTTAGTAAAATATGAACAGTGGTTTTGGGACCACAAATATGAAGTCAAAAAATTTAGCTTAATATTATTTTATGGTCTACAGTATGATAGAAATGTCGTATAAAAATATTGTTAAGAAATTTTACCATTTACATGCCTAATTTGATAAAAATGACTAAATTACATAAAGTGCAAATGTTGTGTTCTAATAGCTAAAAGTATTAAATAGCTATAGAATTTTAAATTGGAGATCTTTATATAGTAAATAGGTCATTAAAGTGCTTAGTAGTTAAGCATGAGTAGTCATAATTGGAAATTAAATAAATTATTAAGGGTGATTTTAGAAATTAGTGATTAAAGTTATAATAAATAAAATAAAATAATCTATTCTCATCATCTTACACACACACAAAAAAAACCGAAAGAAAGAAACCTAGCCATGGAAGCTTGATTTTGGAAAAGCTTATTTTGCTCATTTTGGTATGTATTTTAGTCTTGTTTTTGATGATTTTTATGTTTCCAAGATCATAGTAGTTTAAGCTAGCTAGCTCAAAGATTAATTTGCAAAACTGTTAAAGAATTAGGGTTTTGTCATTGATGAATATGCTTGAATTTTGAAGTTTGATAATAGAAAATGAATGGTTACTGTTAGATAAACAACTTTTGTAAAGAGAATTTTGATGGAATTATCAATTAGGGATTAAATTAAAAAAGATGATAAATTTATGGTAAAATTTGTGAATTTTGTGAAATATATGGGTTGCTATTAATATGTAAAAAATCGGCTAGGCTTGAATAAGTATTAAATTGTATGAATTTCATTTTTTGAGCCTAGGGACTAAATTACAAAAGAATTAAATGTGTAGGGAAAAATGGTAATTTTGTAAAAATTCCATGTTGGATTAAATTGAATGAGAATTATATTGAAATGAGTTAAATTTATTTGTATAAATCCTGTCAGACCTCGTACAGAGTTAGATCGAGGCAAAGAGAAAATATCTGATTAGTCGCCTTCGTATCTACGTACACTTGTCGAGGTAAGTTCGTGTAATTAAATTGAGTATTTGTATGTTTTAATTAAATCATATGTATTGATTTGTCTAGTTGCCATGTATTGCCATGTATAAATACCGATCGCATATCTGACAATTACTGAGTCCAGTTTGAACCTTAGAAATTTGTAGGATACAAATGACATGTCATTAGGGTTACCGATTTGGTGTGGGTCCTGCATGTGTTGTGGATACACCACAGCTTGTATGAGCTTCTCGATTTGCAGGTCGTATGAGCTTTTCAATTTACAGCTTGTATGAGCTTCCTGATTTGTAGCTCGTATGAGCTTCCCGATTTACAGCTCATGAGAGCATACTGATTCATAGCTTGTATGAGCATACATGAATATGAATTGACAAATTATAGTCCAGTACACCTCGTGTGTACTACGCGTGTATCCAACGATATTTTAAATGGTTCAACGGGCATAGTTCTGTTACAAGATTTTATGAGTTCGATATGAACTATTACTGGTATTTACATGAAATACATGAAATATGATTATTTGATGAATTTAACCATGTGTGTTGGATCTTATATGTGATTTTCATGGCTAATATGTTGGTGATCATGTGTTTAGGCTTTTGGCCAAATTGGTTGAGATATGCTTTGTTTACTTACCTAATTTATGGATATATGGTAAGTTAAATCCTGTGTTATACGAACTTACTAAGCTTAAATGCTTACTGTGTTATTTTCCATGTTTTATATTAATTTGAAAGCTTGTACAGGTTGGAAGCTGGTCGGAGCTATTTCACACTATCCATCGGTCCTTTTGGTACTTTCAGTAAATTAATTCCAATTATAATGGCATGTATAGTTTAATTTGGCCAATGTTGGCATATAATTGTTTTGTTGAGATTAGCCACTTATATGGCTTGTGTTTGATATATTTTGATGCATATATATATGTGGCCTTACCATATTTGATGTGTGTTTAATATGGTAGAATGATGAAAGGTAAAGTGTGGTTTGAATATGCATATAAGTATTTGGTCATTTAGGTAAGTTTGGATACTTGGTTGACATGTTTTTAAGTTATCATTTGAGGTGCCTAAGGGCATATTGGTTATATGTGGTGATATTTCTTGTTTAAGACTTGATTTTGGCTTTTTTTTAACACCTTGTTATGGCTTGTTGATGTACAAAACTGTTGAGTTAGGTTGATGTCAAATTGGGTGAGAAATGTGGCTTGGAAATGACCTATTTTCATCCAACGGGCGTATGTCTCAATCATGTGTGACACACGGCTGTGTCTCCCCTGTATCTTTTGAATTGCCCAAGTCAGTATGCTCACACGGCCTAGCACACGGGCGTGTGGTTTGGCAGTGTGACCCAAGCTTGGGAGTTACACGTGGTTGGAAATAGGCTTGGACATGGCCGTGTGTCCTTATTTTGAATGTTCATACGGTCTAAGGCACGGGCATGTCTATTGGCGGTGTGACCCCTACAGCTTTGAAAATTTCAATATTTTTCAAAAAATTCTTTGAGTACCTGATATTATTTCGACTTGTTTTCTAACATGTATTTTGGGCCCAGAAGGGTCGTATAAGGGACAATATATTTAATTTCGATTGGTTTCTGACATAAATGTTATATAATATGAAATGTCTATTTATTTGATCTGTAAACTCTAGTTATGCTTTGTAACCTTTTTTCGGTGATAGATACGGGTTAGGGGTGTTACATTTATTTGTATCAAAGCTATGGTTTAGTCAATTCTCGGACTAATGTAGCATATAAAAGTCTAGATATACATGCCATTATTTAACCTGTGATAGCGTGATATCTCTTGACCGTTTTAAAAAATATTTTCATATAGTAATGACATCCAACCGAGCTGATTTGAAGAAATAGAAAGTAACGCTCAAGCCTCCATTCAATGAGTAGCTTCAAGTGGTACAAGGCCCGTATCTGAGGGCTAGGGAGGTGAGGCTAAAGAAGCCTTCTTCCAGATGATGAATGAATGGTTCACTGAGTTCGTACGAATGAACCTAGCTGTTTAACAACCTCCACCCCTTCCTGTTCCTCAACCGGTTCTCATTATTTCTCAAAGTACAGAATCTATCAGAGTTGGTAAGCCTCCTGTTGATAAGATCCGTAAGTATGGTGCTGAAGAATTTCGAGCTACTTTCGAGGATGATCCCGAGATAGCTGAGTTCTGGTTAGAAAATTCTATCAGAGTTCTTGATGAATTATCTTGCTCACCGACTAAATATCTTAAATGTGTAGTATCTCTATTAAAAGATTCGGCTTACCAGTGGTGGAATACGTTAATTTCTGTTGTGCCGAGAGATCGGGTCACTTGGGAATTCTTTGAAACTGAGTTCCAAAAGAAATACATTAGTTAGAGGTTTCTTGACCAGAAACGTAAAGAATTTTTAGAGCTTAAATTGGGCTATATGACAGTGTCCGAATATGAACTGGAATTTTCTCGATTGAGCAAGTATGCTCGAGAATGAATTTCGACTAAAACTGCAATGTGTAAGTGGTTTGAAGATGGCTTAAACGAAGATATAAAACTATTAGTTGGGATCCTCGAGTTGAAAGAATTTGTTGTACTGGTTGGTCGGGCATATAAAGTTGAACAGCTAAGTAAAGAGAAATGACACGCTGAAATTGAAGCCAGAGAATTGAGAAAGAGATTGATGAGAAAGTCATACCAGCCAGAATCGAAGAAATCTAAAGAACAGTACTAGCGTTCTAATACTTCTGCGGGATACTCAGGTAGAGATAGAGGTACCCTACGCTTCAGTCCTAAATCTCAGGCTACATTTGTAGCGAGTGTATGTAATGCTAGAAACACCAGACCCAAGTGTAAGCAGTTTAACAAGCCACATTATGGTGAGTGTCGAATGAAGAACGCAGCATGTTTCAGATGTGGTTATTTTGACCACTATCTTAGAGATTGCCCGAAGAAATATGAGAAAGATAATATTCAAACTTTGAGGTCGAGAAACACAACTGTGAGAAATAGACCACCTCGTAATCCTAAAAATGTGAGTGGTTGTAACACCCCTTACCCGTATCCCACGCCGGGACAAGGTACAAGGTGTTACTGACTTAAACACATACATACAAACATTTTCGGGTCGTAAATTTTTCCCAAATTTAAAACTTTCAAACTTCCTCTTAACGTCCCTAATATGGACCTACAAGGCCCAAAACACACTTTGGAAATAGTTTGAGAATAAACCAAACAATTTTGGAAACTAAGAAAAATTTCAATGCAACCAGGGGCACATGCCGGTATGGAAGGGTGACACTCACGTGTGTCATCTTAACATGGCCATGTTGAAGGCCCGTGTGGCTCACACAGCCTGAACAGATCGGGACACGCTCGTGTTTCTAGCCCGTGCAGATTTATTTCTCGATTCGAACCTACAGGGGTTTTTACACGGCTTGGACCCACCCATGTCCATGGCCCGTGTCTTTCATACGGCCATGACATGCCCGTGTCTCAGCCCATGTACAAAAACCTTGACATGCTGTTCCTGACGTCATCAACCTTTTAGAGGCACACGGCTATGGTACACGCTCGTGTGTTGAGACACACGGTCGTGTCTCCACCCGTGTGGTTACTACTGGGAATTCTGTTTTGCGAAATTTAGGTGCAGGGGACACATGACCGAACCACATGCCTGTGGGGTTGACCGTGTGTTATACATGGTTTAGACACACACCTGTGTGTCTACCCGTGTGGACAAAAACAAGGCTATTTACCAAGCCTTTTTTTCACCCCTACTTACACCCACCTACAAAAACATAAAACACTACCAATACGATATAAACACATGACCATATCAGCAAATACCTAGGCATCCAAACATCAATCCCAAGCTATTTCCTATCACATACAACATCTCCTACTTATCAACACAAACCATGAGAATTTTCATTAAATGCATTTAATATTATTCAATATTAGCCAATACTAATAGCCTATACGAAATGAATATCACATCCATATAGGCCAACACTTGTGGCTAAACCAACATGACACTAAACAAAAAGACCAAGTCCCTATACATGCTGTAACACCCCGTACCCGAGACCGTTGCCGGAGTCGGACACGAGGGGTTAACAGACTTAATTCCCTTATTTTTACAGTTCATTTAAAAATTTCCAGACTAGCTAGCTAACTGCGTCACTGTCACCTTAAAAATCATATCTTGCGTTCCTAAACTCTAAAATAAGTTTCGTAAATTTTCCCTGAAACTAGACTCATATATACGTCTAAAATTATTTTTATAGAATTTTTGGTTGGGCCAATTAGTACAGTTTATTAGTTAAAGTCTCCCCTGTTTCAGGGTTCGACTGCTCTGACCTTCATGCATTACGACTTATATATCTCCCTGTACAGGGCTTCAATACTTATTCCGTTTGTTTCTAAAGAAACTAGACTCGAAAAGGAATCTATACATATGTGGCATGACTTCTAACTATCTCTGGTTAATTTATAATGAATTTCCTAAGTCCGAACAGGGAATCCAGAAACCGCTCTGCCCCTGTTTCACAAAAACTTTAAAATATCATAAAATACTGTTCATATGATCGTTTCATTACTTCCTTATGAAAATAGATTCATCAAGGTTCAATTAAATAATTTATTCACTATTTAATTCCATTCTTACTATTTTTAGTGATTTTCCAAATCCACACCACTGCTGCTGTCAGCATCTGTTTTTAAGGTAAACCTTACCTATTTCATGGTTTTCCATGAATCAACTAGAGTTTGTCATACATAGCATCAAAATAATCATAATTAACCATTCCTAATGGCTAATCGTTACCAAAAATTTCCATACCTCTCAATGAACAACATACAAGACGATTATAATGCTATGCTCAAAGTGTATATAAGCCATTTTCGCATGGCTATCCAAATTTATACAAAACCAAAGGGTACATGACCAACAACAAAAAGGGTAGTCCTATACATGCCATTTTCAGAGTTCAACCAAAAGTGTACCAAAAGGGCTTTGATAGTGTGGATGACTTCGACTTCGACAATCCCGAGTCCGATAGCTGACGAACCAAAATCTATAAAACAGAGATTCAAAGAACGGAGTAAGCATTTAATGCTTAGTAAGTTTTGAGCAATAAAATTAGGCACAACTGAAGTATAGCATTCATATAACTAAACGGATAATTTCATATACACATATTCTCAAAAATCAGTCCTACTTCACATTTTTAGCCCTTATATTCATACATAAGGGATCAACTTAACCAAAGGCCCGAAAGCTCACTAATCGACTGAGCGGATAATATTTAAACGAAATCACTACTCCAATGCATATACGAAACGTACCTTATCGTTGGGATTTTACGAGCGTATTAATTGAAATTATTACAGCAAGATCGCTCATTCCCAAACCAAGTACCTTCGGGGTTTAGCCGGATATAGCTACTCGCTCAAATGCCTTCGGGACTTAGCCCAGTTATAGTAACTCACACAATTGCCTTCGGGACTTGGCCCGATTATAGTAACTCGCACAAATGCCTTTGGGACTTAGCCCGGATATAGTAACTCGCACAAATGCCTTCGGGCTTAGCCCGGTTATCAATCCGAATATCCATGCACATATCAATAAATCATGACACATCAATATTTCATTTTCGTAACTAGAATTCAAACACAAGTCACTTATCAAGCATTATCATTTTCAGCTCAAAAGCTACATACAAAGGGCATGATTTTGATTTTCTTATAACATAATCTAATCGAATCATAATCTAAGTTTCATTACTCAAAAACTTACCTCGGATGTGGTCGAACGATTTCGGCGGCTATTCGATCACTTTTTCCTTTCCCTTATCCAACTTTGATCCTCTAAGCTCTTGAGCTTAATAAACAAATAAATTTATTCAATTACTTATCCAACTTTACTATATACAAATATCTATTTATTTAGATTCATTTCGAACTAATATTAGGCAACCGATCATATATTCTCCCCATGGCGATATTCAAACATTGTAGCCAAAGAATCACAATTATTGAATGTTTAACTATGATCGGACATATGATATTACCCGTATGTCTTAAGCTAATTGCCGAACCTATTGCCTCAATTTGTGTACATATCAAATATAGTAATCCTTACTTGAACTATTAACCAACCTTATCAATGAACAATTATACTTAAAATACCATATATATATTCATAAGTGCATAGATACTATGTTACCAACAATTATTTCCTTGCTTAGCAGCCGAACCAATATACACATTACTCCATATCTACTCGTCACGTTTACTCTACTTAAACCGAATAAACTTGCACATAAGGTTCTTGGACGAACCTCACTAAAAACAAGTCAACCAAAATCTTAGTATTCATCTTGTGTATAACCTTATTTACCTTCCAAAAATCACAAAAACATCAAACTCTTAATGTTTATGTACAAGGCCGAATCTTAACATGATCCAACCTCCAACTCATTCATTTCAATCACTCACACGGCATTTGTTCAATTCTTTAGACAAATCTATGTTTGGCCATTGTACTCATGAGCATTAAAGTTTATAATTTGACTACTTAAACCCTTCTCTTCAACAATTCTTCATAAAACATAAAGATTATAACCCAATCTCATCCTTTAATAACTAAAACCGAATGCTCAAGCCATCACCAAGATTTCGAAATTTTTGCATGGGTTGTGTAAGAAATTAGCTAATTAACTAGAAACAAGTTTAAAATTTAAGAATCTAACACAACATACTAACCTCCCCTTAAGCTCAAGGTGACCGAAACCTCTCTTCTTCTTTTCTTCAATTCGGCCAAGAAGAACCAAAGAATGAAGCTCTTTTTTTTTTCTTCTTTCAATTCACGGTAATGAAGGGGGCAACCACACACATTTTTTTTTGTTTCTCCTCCTACTAACACTAATATTTTATTGCCCATGTTCTTTATTTTATTATTCCTAACATAAGCATTAACATAACATGTTTATGACATGTTTTGCCCATAACATTTTGTCCACCCTCCTTGTCATGGCCGGCCACTTACTAATTAAGGTGGAAATTGACATGGAAGTCCACCCTTTTGATCTCATGCACTAAAAGATCCTTATAGATCGACCTATCACATTTCAAAGGTGTCACACATAAGTCCTATTAGCTAAATTCACATGCAATTGACTAAATCGAAGCTTAAAACTTTCACACATTCATATTCACATATTTTAGACAATAATCATTATATTCAAATAATTTGGTGACTCGGTTTAACGGTCCCGAAACCGCTTTCCGACTAGGGTCACTTTAGGGCTGTCACAACTCTTCCCCACTTAAGAAATTTTCGTCCCCGAAAATCTTACCGGTAAACAGGTTTGGGTATCATTCTTTCATAGAGTTCTCGGGTTCCCAAGTAGCTTCTTCCATCCCGTGTTTGAGCCATAACACTTTTACTAAAGGAACCTTTTTGTTTCGCAACTCTTTCACTTCACGAGCTAGGATACAATTTGGTTCTTCTTCATAACTCATATCGGCTTGAATTGCAACCTCGGAGGGACTTATTATGTGTGAAGGATCAGATCTGTAACGTCGAAGCATCGAAACATGAAAAACGTTGTGGATCCTTTCGAGTTCTGGGGGTAAAAGCAACCTATATGCAACTGGACCAACTCGTTCGGAGATTTCATACGGCCCAATGAATCTCGGACTCAACTTGCCCTTACGCCCAAATCTGAGTATCATTTTCCATGGTGAAACTTTAAGAAACACTTTATCTCCCACCTGATACTCAATTTCCTTTCGTTTCAACTCCGCGTACGACTTCTGATGATCTGATGCTGCCTTCAGACTTTCACGAATTATTTTTACTTTCTGCTCAGCATCTTTAATCAAATCAACTCCGAAAATTTTTCTTTCACCGAGCTCGGTCTAAAACAATGGTGTACGGCATTTTCGACCGTACAAAGCCTCGTAAGGCGCCATCTTAATGCTTGACTGAAAACTATTGTTGTAAGCGAACTCAATCAAAGGTAGATACCGTTCCCATGAACCACTAAACTCAAGGATGCAGCATCTCAACATATCCTCGAGTATCTGAATTATCCGCTCGGATTGACCATCGGTTTGGGGATGAAAAGCGGTGCTAAAATGCAACTTGGTACCCAAAGCTTCTTGCAATTTCTTCCAAAATCGCAAGGTGAATCTCGGATCTCTATCCGGCACAATAGAAATGGGCACCCCGTGTAATCTCACAATCTGAGAAACATACAATTCAGCTAGTTTATCCAATGAAAAATCCGTACGTACGGGAATAAAATGAGCTGACTTAGTCAGTCTATCAACAACAACCCAAATCGCATCTTTCTTACTTGTCGACAATGGCAACCCAGACACAAAATCTATCGTGACTTGATCCCATTTCCATTCAGGTACCATGATCGGCTGGAGTAAACCTGTGGGCACTTGATGTTCCGCCTTCACTTGCTGACATATTAAACACTTCGAAACAAAATCGGAAATGTCTCATTTCATACCATGCCACCAAAACTGACGTCTCAGGTCGTTGTACATTTTCGTACTCCCCGGGTGAATTGACATTCGGCTACAATGAGCTTCGTTCAGAATCATCGTAATAAGTTCTGAATTTCTTGGGACACACAAACGACTTCTGAACCTCAAACAATTGTCATCGTCAATTTGAAACTCTGATTCCATGTTCGAAACACATTCAGCCCGTTTTGCAACCAATTCATCATCGACTTTCTGAGCTTCACAAATTTGATGAATCAATAATGGTTTGGCCTTTAATTCAGCTACTAACACATTGTCGGGTAGAACAGACAAGTGTACATTCATCGCTCATAAAGCAAGCAGTGATTTCCGGCTGAAGGCGTCCGCAACCACATTAGCCTTTCCCGGGTGATAATCAATGACAAGCTCATAATCTTTCAACAACTCAAGCCAACGCCTTTGTCGCAGATTCAAGTCTCTTTGAGTCATCAAATATTTGAGACTTTTTTGATCCGAAAATACATGGCACTTCTCACCAAATAAGTAATGTCGCCATATTTTCAAAGCGAATACGATGGCAGCTAATTCGAGATCATGGGTTGGATAATTTTTCTCATGTGGATTCAGTTGCCTCGACGCATAAGCTACAACTCGACCTTCTTGCATCAATACACAACCCAACCCAAGTAAGGATGCATCACTGTAAATGACGAACTCCTTGCCTGATTCGGGCTGCACTAGTACTGGAGCTTCCGTCAAATGGGTTTTCAATTGATCGAAACTTTTCTGACACCTTTCCGTCCATTCAAACTTAACATCTTTCTGAAGTAGCTTCGTTATTGGTGTGGCTATCATCGAGAAACCTTTTACAAACCGTCGGTAGTAACCGGCAAGTCCCAAAAAGCTCCGAACTTCAGTAATATTTCTCGGAGGCTTCCAGTTAAGTATGGCTGAAATTTTGCTCGGATCGACTCGAATGCCCGATGCAGATACTACGTGACCCAGGAAGCTAACCTCTCTTAACCAGAACTCACACTTACTGAACTTAGCATATAACTGCTTATCTCGTAAAATCTGCAACACTAATCTCAGGTGTTCAGCATGCTCGGTTTCATCTCTTGAGTAAACCAAGATGTCATCAATAAACACAACTACAAACCGATCCAAATACGGTCTAAAGATCCGATTCATCAAATCTATAAATACCGCAGGGGCATTAGTGAGCCCAAACGGCATCACTAAGAACTCGTAGTGACCGTATCTCGTTCTGAAAGCAGTTTTGGGTATATCCGAATCTCGAATTCGCAACTGATAATAACCCGATCTCAAATCTATCTTTGAAAACACTGAGGCTCCCTTTAGTTGATCAAACAAATCATCAATGCGCGGTATCGGATATTTATTCTTTATTGTCACCTTATTCAACTGACGATAGTCGATGCACAACCTCATGGTTCCGTCCTTCTTTCTCACAAACAATACTGGTGCACCCCAAGGTGAGAAACTTGGTCGAGCGAAACCTCTATCCGTCAACTCTTGCAACTGAGCTTTCAATTCCTTTAATTCCGTTGGTGCCATACGATACGGAGCTATCGAAATCGGTGTAGTCCCAGGTACAAGCTCGATGCCAAACTCTACCTCCCAAACAGGTGGTAAACCCGGTAATTCTTCGGGAAAAATATCCGGGTATTCACAAACCACTGGCACAGATTCAGGCTTCTTTTCTAACTCTTTGTCATCAAGTACATACGCAAGGTATGCTTCGCACCCCTTTCTTACATATTTCTGAGCCAACATTGATGATATTACAGCTGGCAACCTATTCAAGTCAGTAGACTCAACTCGGATTATCTCGTTATTTACACACCTCAGATTGATGGTTTTTCTTTTGCAATTTACAATTGCATCATGTACGGTCAACCAATCCATACCGAGGATAACATCAAATTCGTCAAATGGTAAAAGCATCAAATCGGTCGGAAAACAAGAACCTCTGATTTCTAAGGGACATTTCTTACACACTTTGTCGACAAGCACGTAACGACCCAAAGGATTTGACACCCGAATTACAAACTCAGTAGACTCAACAGGTAGAGTCTTACTGGATGCTAAGGTTTCACATATATAAGAATGAGTAGAACAAGGGTCAATCAAAGCAATCACATTTGTATCAAAGAGAGTAAAAGTACCGGTAATAACATCTGGCGAAGAAGCATCCTCGCGTGCGCGAATAGCATAAGCTCTAGCAGGAGCACGAGCCTCAGATCTGGTTGTAGCATCTCTAGATCCTCTCTGACCGCCACTAGCATTGCCCGTATTCCTAGATGGTCTACCCCGAGCAGTAGTAGCACCAGGTTTCCCACTCTGATTTACATTCTGTTCAGACAACCTCGGGCAATCTTTAATAAAGTGGTCAACTAATCTGCACTTGTAACAGGAGCGGTCATGGAATCTACAACTCCCTGAATGCCATTTACCACAATACAGACACTCCGTTCTCTCTCGACGATCATTTCCAACACTGGCGACCGAAGTGACTCGTGCACTCATAGGGGGTCGATCACGATCTCGTTTAGAAAAACCCGAAGTGTCTCTAGATCGGCCCAAATCATCTCTAAATTTCTTCGATGACTGTTGAAAGGGCCTCCCCGAAGACCTCTTACGAAACTCCTTTGCTCCCATATCAGCTTTTCTTTTCTCCATACTGAGCTCCTTGGTTTTGCAAGCTCGCTCGACAAGTACCACAAATTCTCGGATTTCCAAAATGCCAACATACAGCTTTATATCATCATTCAGTCCATCCTCGAAACGTTTACACATTACGGCTTCTGAAGAAATGCATTCTCGAGCGTACCGGCTAAGCCTTACAAACTTTCATTCATAGTCGGTAACCGACATGGAACCTTGTTTAAGTTCAAGAAATTCCTTCCGTTTTTGGTCAATGAATCTCTGACTGATATACTTCTTTCGAAACTCGGTTTGGAAAAACTCCCAAGTTACTTGCTCTCGGGGCACAACAGAAATCAACGTATTCCACCAATAGTAGGCAAAATCACGTAGCAAGGAGATAGTACACTTTAGGCACTCATCGGGTGTGCAAGATAGCTCATCGAGTACCCGAATAGTGTTGTCCAACCAAAATTTAGCTTGCTCGGCATCATCGCTGTCAGTAGCTTTAAATTCAGTAGCCCCGTGTTTTCGGATTCTGTCAACTGAGGGCTTATTTGACCTTATTTGGTCAGTTACCGGAGGTATTGTAGGTGTGGGGGTGGTATTAGTCGGGAATGGAGGTTGTGGAACAGCCGTATTAGTTCGAATGTATTGGTTAAACCAATCATTCATCACGCTATAAAAAGCTTGCCTAGCCTCATCATTCGGATTGCTAGCAATAGGTTGAGAGTCCGCCGGCGCTGTCCCTTGTGCGGGAGCAGGCGCTACACTCTCAAGATCATCAGCTACCGCTCGGTCGGGATCGGGATCCATTACTATAAATAAACACATTTGCAAATGTCAGAAATCACCACACTATCAAATAATCACAAAATGGCATGTATAGCTAGACCCAAACGTATTACGGTAGTCCTAGAATCGACTAAACCGTAGCTCTGATACCAATAAAATTGTAACACCCCGTACCCGAGACCGTTGCCGGAGTCGGACACGAGGGGTTAACAGACTTAATTCCCTTATTTTTACAGTCCATTTAAAAATTTCCAGACTAGCTGGCTAACTGCATCACTGTCACCTTAAAAATCATATCTTGAGTTCCAAAACTCGTAAATCAGTTTCATAAATTTTCCCTGAAACTAGACTCATATATCCATCTACAAATATTTTTCTAGAATTTTTGGTAGGGCCAATTCGTAAACTTTATTAGTTAAAGTCTCCCCTGTTTCAGGGTTCGACTGCTCTGACCTTCATGTATTACGACTTATATATCTCCCTGTACAGGGCTTCAATACTTATGACGTTTGTTTCTAAAGAAGGTAGACTCGAAAAGGAATTTATAAATATATGGCATGACTTCTAAATATCTCGGGTTAATTTATAATGAATTTCCTAAGTCCGAACAGGGAATCCAAAAACCGCTCTAGCCCTGTTTCACGAAAACTTTAAAATCTCATAAAATACTGTTCATATGATCGTTTCATTACTTCCCTATGAAAATAGATTCATCAAGGTTCAATTACATAATTTATTCACTATTTAATTCCATTCTTACTATTTTTAGTGATTTTCCAAATCCACACCACTGCTGCTATCAGCATCTGTTTTTAAGGTAAACCTTACCTATTTCATGGTTTTCCATGAATCAACTAGAGTTTGTCATACATAGCATCAAAATAATCATAATTAACCATTCCCAATGGCTAATCGTTACCAAACATTTACATACCTCTCAATGAACAACATACAAGACGATTATAATGCTATGCTCAAAGTCTATATAAGCCATTTTCGCATGGCTATCCAAATTTATACAAAACCAAAGGGTACATGACCAACAACAAAAAGGGTAGTCCTATACATGCCATTTTCAGAGTTCAACCAAAAGTGTACCAAAAGGGCTTTGATAGTGTGGATGACTTCGACTTCGACAATCCCGAGTCCGATAGCTGACGAACCAAAATCTATAAAACAGAGATTCAAAGAACGGAGTAAGCATTTAATGCTTAGTAAGTTTTGAGCAATAAAATTAGGCACAACTGAAGTATAGCATTCATATAACTAAACGGATAATTTCATATACACATATTCTCAAAAATCAGTCCTACTTCACATTTTTAGCCCTTATATTCATACATAAGGGATCAACTTAACCAAAGGCCCGAAAGCTCACTAATCGACTGAGCGGATAATATTTAAACGAAATCACTACTCCAATGCATATACGAAACGTACCTTATCGTTGGGATTTTACGAGCGTATTAATTGAAATTATTACAGCAAGATCGCTCATTCCCAAACCAAGTACCTTCGGGGTTTAGCCGGATATAGCTACTCGCTCAAATGCCTTCGGGACTTAGCCCGGTTATAGTAACTCACACAATTGCCTTCGGGACTTGGCCCGATTATAGTAACTCGCACAAATGCCTTTGGGACTTAGCCCGGATATAGTAACTCGCACAAATGCCTTCGGGCTTAGCCCGGTTATCAATCCGAATATCCATGCACATATCAATAAATCATGACACATCAATATTTCATTTTCGTAACTAGAATTCAAACACAAGTCACTTATCAAGCATTATCATTTTCAGCTCAAAAGCTACATACAAAGGGCATGATTTTGATTTTCTTATAACATAATCTAATCGAATCATAATCTAAGTTTCATTACTCGAAAACTTACCTCGGATGTGGTCGAACGATTTCGGCGGCTATTCGATCACTTTTTCCTTTCCCTTATCCAACTTTGATCCTCTAAGCTCTTGAGCTTAATAAACAAATAAATTTATTCAATTACTTATCCAACTTTACTATATACAAATATCTATTTATTTAGATTCATTTCGAACTAATATTAGGCAACCGATCATATATTCTCCCCATGGCGATATTCAAACATTGTAGCCAAAGAATCACAATTATCGAATGTTTAACTATGATCGGACATATGATATTACCCGTATGCCTTAAGCTAATTGCCGAACCTATTGCCTCAATTTGTGTACATATCAAATATAGTAATCCTTACTTGAACTATTAACCAACCTTATCAATGAACAATTATACTTAAAATACCATATATATATATTCATAAGTGCATAGATACTATGTTACCAACAATTATTTTCTTGCTTAGCAGCCGAACCAATATACACATTACTCCATATCTACCCGTGACGTTTACTCTACTTAAACCGAATAAACTTGCACATAAGGTCCTTGGCCGAACCTCACTAAAAACAAGTCAACCAAAATCTTAGTATTCATCTTGTGTATAACCTTATTTACCTTCCAAAAATCACAAAAACATCAAACTCTTAATGTTTATGTACAAGGCCGAATCTTAACATGATCCAACCTCCAACTCATTCATTTCAATCACTCACACGGCATTTGTTCAATTCTTTAGACAAATCTATGTTTGGCCATTGTACTCATGAGCATTAAAGTTTATAATTTGACTACTTAAACCCTTCTCTTCAACAATTCTTCATAAAACATAAAGATTATAACCCAATCTCATCCTTTAATAACTAAAACCGAATGCTCAAGCCATCACCAAGATTTCGAAATTTTTGCCATGGGTTGTGTAAGAAATTAGCTAATTAACTAGAAACAAGTTTAAAATTTAAGAATCTAACACAACATTCTAACCTCCCCTTAAGCTCAAGGTGACCGAAACCTCTCTTCTTCCTTTCTTCAATTCAGCCAAGAAGAACCAAAGAATGAAGCTCTTTTTTTTTCTTCTTTCAATTCACGGCAATGAAGGGGGCAACCACACACATTTTTTTTTGTTTCTCCTCCTACTAACACTAATATTTTATTGCCCATGTTCTTTATTTTATTATTCCTAACATAAGCATTAACATAACATGTTTATGACATGTTTTGCCCATAACATTTTGTCCACCCTCCTTGTCATGGCTGGCCACTTACTAATTAAGGTGGAAATTGACATGCAAGTCCACCCTTTTGATCTCATGCACTAATAGATCCTTATAGATCGACCTATCACATTTCAAAAGTGTCACACATAAGTCCTATTAGCTAAATTCACATGCAATTGACTAAATCGAAGCTTAAAACTTTCACACATTCATATTCACATATTTTAGACAATAATCATTATATTCAAATAATTTGGTGACTCGATTTAGCGGTCCCGAAACCGCTTTCTGACTAGGGTCACTTTAGGGCTATCACACATGCCACGCTCAAAACATTTAAACTAATTATACCAAAAACTTGAAGTGATAGTGTGATCAATGCCTCAGACGTCCCTTGATTACCGAGCTAGCCTGGCGGTACCATAAGAAAAATGGAAAAGAGAAGAAGAAATCATAAAGCTTAGTAAGTTACAAGTAAATAATTAACATCGCTTTACCAAGTCATAGCATATCATACACTTGCACAAGATTCTCGAATGACTATAGACATAACTTACTCATTTCGTCCTTACTATTTATATACATAACCCAAGCTCATTCTTATGAGTTTCGTGTAGGTACTTGTACCACTTGCAACGTAATCATAACTTTTCTCAATCATGATATAATCTTTAAATTACCCGTTGAACTAGTTGGAAAAATAAATGGATACCCGATAAGCCTCATACAAAAGGGTAAGATGTCGATGCCATGTCCCAGACATCGTCTTACACTAGCTTTCATATAAACACCAATGTCATGTTCCAAACATGGTCTTGCACTGGCTCATATATCGAGGCCGATGCCATGTCCCAGACATGGTCTTACACTAGCTTTCATATAAACACTGATGCCATGTTCCAAACATGGTCTTACATTGGCTCACATATCGAGGCCGATGCCATGTTCCAAACATGGTCTTACACTAGGTCTCATATAAATGTTGATGTCATGTTCCAAACATGGTTTTAGACTGGCTCACATAACCCTAGTATCACATCATGGATATCCGATCTATTCCTACGGTACAATCGGAAGTTTCACCACATCAAATTTCGTCATGCATATTCGTAAAAAAATCGAACATTTCATACAATATCAATAATTTAATGCATAATAACAATAGAATTGTAATATTTACATGCAACTTACCTCGGTATACAAAAAGTGGGCAACCAGATTGAATTAGTCTACTAGCTTGGTCTTCCCTCGATCTAGGTCCGGATTTCATATTTCTTGGTCTAAATGATAAAATCCACTAATTTAATCATCACATAAATCAAGACATTTCATAATTCATATTTTGGCAAAATAACCGTTTTGCCCTTAGACTTTTGTAAAATTATGATTTTTCCCCAAGGCTCGTAAATCAATTTTTCATCAAATTTCCTCATTAACCAAGCCTATCCGAATCTATTTTAAGCTTATTGTAACTCATAAATCCAATTATTTCACACCTTTACTACTTATTTTGTAACTTTTACAAAATGGTCCCTTTTAGGGGTTTTCATGAAAAGCACTTCACAAAAGTTGTTTATTTCACAACTATAACTCATTTTCTTCCATAAATTTTCAGCTCATAACATAAACGCTTTCATGGAAAAACCCTAAACTCGCAACCATATTGCAAAATAGTCCCTCCATTAGCTAAATTAAGCTACAAGCGTCCCAAAAGTACAAAAAATATCAAGAAAAGTCATCAAAATCACTTACTTCTAAGAGAACTTAATGGCTGAAAGTTTCAAGCTTCAAAAACCCCTATCTTGCTGATATTTTTGGTGGAGAAGATGAATGGTAAAAAGATGAAGCCTTTTGTTTTATTTTATCTTATTTCTAGTCAAAATAGGTTACGAACTTCACTAATTTTGACTTTTTTATTTTTTTTGTCTCTATGCTCGGCCACCTCTATGAAATGGGTCTATTTGCTCTTTAAAGGCCTCTAGTTATGATTCTCTAGTTATTTAACACCATTTTCTAGTAGAACAAAACTTTTGTCCTTTATGCGATTTAGTCATTTTTTGCAATTAAGCTCATAATCGCTAAAGTTAATTCCTCAAAATTTTCATGCATCCGTGTAAACATGCTATAACCCATAAAATAATATAAAATTTTTTTTGACTTCGAATTAGTGGTTCTAAACCCACTGTTCCGACTAGCCCCAAAATCAGGCTGTTACAATGCTCCCCCCTTAGGGATTTTCGTCCCCAAAAATCTTACCAGTGAAAAGATTTGGGTATTGGACTTTCATGGCCTCTTCGAGCTCCCATCTGGCCTCTTCAAACCCATGTCTTTTCCATAATATCTTTACAACTGCTATACTCTTATTCCTCAATTGTTTAAACTCCCGAGCTAAAATCTTAACTGGTTCTTTGCCATAAGTCATATCAGACCAAATCTCAATCTCTGTTGGTGAAAGAACATGCGAAGGGTCAGAACGGTAACGGCGCAACATCGACACATGGAAAACATTGTGGATCTTCTCTAACTCTGATGGCAAGGCTAGTTGATAAGCTATCGGTCCAATTCTCTCAGCCACCTCATAAGCTCCAATAAAACGTGGACTTAATTTTCTTTTCTTACCGAATCTGAGGACTTTCTTCCACGGGGATACTTTCAAAAACACCTTATCATCGACTTGAAACTCAATTTCTTTTCGTTCCAAATATGCATAGGATTTCTATCTATCCGAAGCGGCCTTCAAACAATCAAGAATTGCCTTTACTTTCTCTTCAGTCTCTTTAACTAGGTCGACCCTGTGAATTTGATTTTCTCTGAGTTCGGTCCAAAACAAAGGCGTTCAAAACTTACACCCGTATAAAGCCTCATAAGGTGCCCTTTTCAAACTCGACTGATAGCTATTATTGTAGGCAAACTCTACCGGTGGTAAATACTTTTCCCAACTAGCTCGGAATTTAAGGACACAACATCACAACATGTCTTTAAGGACCTGAATTACTCTCACTAACTGACCATTGATTTGTTGATGGAAAGCCATGCTAAAATTCAACTTTGTCCCCAAAGCTTCTTGTAACTTTTTCCAAAACCACAAGATGAATCTCGGATCCCTATTCGAAATAATCGACAAAGGTACTCCATGAAGTCTCACAATCTTAGAAATATACAACTCAACCAGCTTATCGAGTGAGTAGTCGGTATGTACTGAAATGAAGTGAGTGAATTTCGTTAAGCGATCAACTACAACCCAAACAACATCTTTCTTCCTTGGTGACAATGGAAATCCCTTTACAAAATCCATAGTAATTTGATCCCACTTCCACTCGAGAATCATCACAGGTTGAAGTAAACCCGAAGGTACTTGGTGCTCAGCTTTTACTTGCTGACAGTTAAGCATTTTGAAACAAACTCTGAAACGTCTCTCTTCATTCCCAACCACTAATACATTTTCTTCAAGTCATTGTACATTTTCACACTACTCGAATGGATGGACATACAACTGCTATGTACCTCATACAAAATTTTCTGAATAAGCTTATCATTTTTAGGTACAAAAATTTTGTCTTGAAACATTAAACAGCCATCTGAACCAATTCGAAAGTCTAATTCTATACCCGTCTCGCACTGAGTCATCTTAGCTTGCAATTCTTTATCACCTTTCTGAGCTTCGTAAATCTCTTGCAAAAATATTGGTTTAGCTTACAACTCGACTAAAATCAAACCATCATCGGTTACTAACAACTGAGTGTTCATAGCCCTCAAGGCAAACAATGACTTCCTATTCAAAGCATCAGCGACCACGTTCGCCTTCTGCCGGTGATAGTCCATCACCAGCTCGTAATCTTTTATGAGCTCTAGTCATTTCCATTGGCGAAGGTTCAATTCCCTTTGGGTCATCAAATACTTTATACTTTTATGGTCAGTAAATACTCGGCATCTCTCGCCATACAAATGGTGTTTCCAAATCTTCAGTGCGAACACTATGGCGGCTAACTCTAAGTCGTAAGTCGGATAGTTTTTCTCATACTGCTTCAGTTGTCTTGAGGCATATGCTATTACCTTGCCTTCTTGCATAAGTACGTATCCTAATCCATTCAAGGGTGCATCACTATACACTACGAATTCCTTTCCCAGTTTCGGTTGCACTAAAATTGGAGCTTCATTCAACAACGCCTTCAATTTCTCGAAACTCTGTTGGCATTTTTTCGTCCATTCAAAGTTGACATCTTTCTCTAGCCACCTCATCATCGGAGTAGCAGTCATGGAAAATCATTTAATGAATCGTCTGTAGTAACCCACTAAGCCTAGAAAGCTTCTAATCTTCGATACATTCCTCGATGGTTTCCACTCAACAAAAGCCGAGATCTTACTCGGGTCAACTCTAATTCCATCACTCGACATGATGTGTCCTAAGAATTTGACCTCTCAGAGCCAAAATTGACTTTTACTAAACTTGGCATACAACTGCTTATCTCTTAAAGTCTGCAAACCAGTTCTCAAATGCTCCACGTGTTCACTCTCATCACGAGAATAAATTAATATATCATCGATAAAAACAACAATGAACTTATCCAAATATGGTCTGAAAATATGATTCATTAAGTCCATAAATACTGCAGGAGCATGTGTTAAGCCAAAGGGCATGAAAAGGAACTCATAATGGCCATACCTCGTCAAAAATGCCATTTTCAGCATATCTTACTCCTTAACTCTTAATTGGTAATAACCAAACCTCAAGTCTATCTTAGAAAACACAGTGGCTCCTTTTAATTGGTCAAACAGATCATCAATCCTTGGCAAAGGATACTTGTTCTTCATATTCACCTTGTTGAGCTATCTGTAGTCTATACATAACTTCATCGACTCGTCATTCTTTTTTACAAAAAGTACTAGCATACACCACGAAGAATAACTCGGTCTCGCAAAACCCTTATCCTTTAATTTTGTAGCTGAACCTTCAACTCTTTTAACTCTAATGGTGCCATCCTATACGGGGCAATTGATATAGGCGCAGTTCTAGGGACCAACTCGATACTAAACTTGACTTTCCTAGTTGGAGGCAGTCCGGGCAACTCTTCCGAAAACACATCCGGAAACTCACATACCACTGGCACTGACTCAATCATTTCCTCGGCACTCACCAAAATGACGTCTACCACACTACGAACACTCTAACCTATTTGGCCAAGCACTACCAACACTTGCGATAGAAGTGGTTTGAGATTTAAAAGCCGTGTACTGCTTATTCTTATTTCTACTTGAGAATCCCACTGAAGCATTTGATCAAGTAGGAATCTCTCTCGATCTCTTGGATGAGGTCTGATGTGATTTCCCCATCTATCTTTTCTTTGAGTCACGAGACTCTATATCAGCTTTTCTCTTCTCTTTGGCCAATTCTTCTGCTTTGCAAGCTCTCTCAACAAGCATCACAATCTCCCTTATTTCTAAGATGCCGACTAATAATTGGATGTCTTTGTTCAATCCGTCTTCAAATCTCTATGATACCTTCGGTAGATATGCACTCCCTAGCATATTTGCTGAGCCTCACAAACTCATGCTCATACTCTATCACTGTCACTCGGCCTTGCTTTAATTCTAGAAATTCCTTCCTCTTCTGATCTATAGACCTCTGACTAATATACTTCTTTCAAATTTTCTTTTGGAAAAACTCCCTTGTAATCCTTTCCCTTGGTACAACTAACACAAGGGTGTTCCACCATTGGTAGGCCGAGTCTCGCAGGAGTGACACAACACACTTCATGCACTCCTCAAGTGTGTAAGACAATTCATCGAATATGCTAATGGTATTTTCTAGCCAGAACTCTGCCCTCTCTGGGTCATTATCTATATTCGCTCTAAATTCCTCGGCCCCTTGTTTCTGAATTCTGTCAGCCGGAGGTTTCTCCCTTCTAATCATCTCTACAGCTTGCAGAGCTATGGGGGTAGGCTGGATTGGAGGGGGTGGAGGAGGTAGAGTGCTCGGGTTTGCACGAACAAACTCCGAACACCATGTGTTCATCATGTGGAGGTAGGCTTCTCCATCCCTTCCACCTTGATTAAATGTCACAGGCCCACTCTCGACTGGCGCGGTCCCTTCAGCCGGAGCTGGCGCATTACTCTTTACATCATCCACCACTACTCCGTCGGGATCTATTTACTATATGAAATCATAATTTAAATTCGTCAGGAGTCGTCACACTATCACAATATATTTATGGCATGTATAGCTAGACTTGTACACTCGCTACGTTAGTCTAAGAATCGACTAAGCCACAGCTCTGATACCACGAAATGTAAAATCCCTTGCTTGTATCCCACGCTGAGACAGGGTACGAGGCATTACTAGACTTAAACACATACATACCAACATTTTCAGGTCGTAAAATTTTGCTCAAATTTAAAACTTTCAAACTTCCTCTTAACATCCCTAATATGGACTTACAAGGCCCAAAACATGCTTTGGAAACAGTTCGGGAATAAACCAAACACTTTTGAAAACTTTGAAAAATTTCAATGTAACTAGGGGCATATGCCCATGTGGAAGGGCGACACGCCCGTGTGACCTCTTAACATGGCCATGTTGAAGGCCCGTGTGGCCACATGGCCTGAACATATCGAGACATGCCCGTATTCCTAGCTCGTACGAATTTATTTCTCGATTTGAACCTACAAGGGTTTTCACACAGCTTGGCACATGCCCGTGTCCATGGCCAGTGTCCCTCACACGGCCATGAGAAGCCCGTGTCTCAGCCTATGTAAAAAAACATTGACATTCTATTTCTGACGTCATCAACCCTTTAGGGGCATAAGCCATGGTACACGCCCGTGTATTAGGCCGTGTCCTCCACACATTTGAGACACACGGCCATGTATCTACCCGTCTGGTTACTACTATTCATTCTATTTCACCAAATTTAAGTGCAGGGGACACACGGCCAGACCACACGCCCATGGGGTAGACCGTGCGTCTAGTCGTGTGGACAAAAACAAGGCTATTTACCAAGCCTTTTTGTCACCCCTACTTACACCCACCTACAAAAACATAAAACAATACCATTACCAAATAAACATATGACCATATCAGCCAATACCTAGGCATCCATACATCAATCCCAAGCTATTTCCTATCACATACAACATCTCCTACTTATCAACACAAACCATGAGAATTTTCATTAAATGCATTTAATATAAATCAATATTAGCCAACATCAATAGCCTATACAAAATGAATATCACATCCATATGGGCCAACACTTGTGGCTAAACCAACATGACACTAAACAAAAAGACCAAGTCCCTATACATGCCACGCTCAAAACATTTAAACCTACTATACCAAAAACTTGATGTGATAGTGTGATCAATGCCTCCAACGTCCCTTGATTTCTGAGCTAGCTTGGCGGCACTATAAGAAAAATGGAAAAAATAGGAAGTAAGCATAATGCTTAGTAAGTTACAAGTAAATAATTAACATCGTTTTACCAAGTAGTATCATACTCATAGCATATCATACACTTGCACAAGATTCTCGAATGACTATAGACATAACTTACTCATTTCGTCCTTACTATTCATATACATAACCCAAGCTCATTCTTATGAGTTTCGTGTAGGTACCTGTACTACTTGCAACGTCATCATAGTTTCCTCAATCATGATATAATCTATAAATTACCCATTAAACCAGTTGGAAAAATAAATGGATACCTGATAAGCCTCTTACAAAAGGGTGAGATGCCGATGCCATGTCCCAGACATGGTCTTACACTAGCTCTCATATAAACGTCGATTCCATATACCAAACATGGTCTTACACTGGCTCACATATTGAAGCCGATGCCATGTCCCAGATATGGTCTTACACTAGCTCTCATATAAATGCCGATGCCATGTTCCAAACATGGTCTTACACTAGCTCTCATATAAATGTTGATGTCATGTTCCAAACATGATCTTACACTGACTCACATAACCCTAGTATCACGATATGGATATTCGATCTATTCCTACGATTTAACCAAGAGTTTCACCACATCAAATTTCGTCATGCATATTTGTAATAAAATCGAACATTTCATGCAATATCAATAATTTAATGCATAATAACAATAGAATTATAATATTTACGTGTAACTTACCTCGGTATACAAAAAGTGGGCGATTAGATTGAATTAGTCTACTAGCTTGGTCTTCCCCCGGTCTAGGTCCAGATTTCGTATTTCTTGGTCTAAAATGATAAAACTCACTAATTTAATCATCACATAAATCAAGACATTTCATAGTTCATATTTTGAAAAAATGACCGTTTTGCCCTTAGACTTTTGCAAAATTACTATTTCGCCCCAAGGCTCGTAAATTAATTTTTTTATGAAATTTCCTCATTAACCAAGCCTAGCCGAATCTATTTTAAGTTTATTGAAACCCAAAAATCCAATTATTTCACACCTTTACTACTTTTTTTGTAACTTTTACAAAATGGTCCCTTTTAGGGGTTTTCATGAAAACCACTTCACAAAAGTTGTTTATGTGACAGCCCAAAATTGACCCTAGTCGGGAAGTGGTTTCGGGACCGCTAAACCGAGTCACCGAAAGGTTTGAATGTGATGTTTATTGTCTAGAATATGTAATCATGAATGTGTGAAAATTTCAAGCTTCGATTTAGTCGATTGCATGTGAATTTAGTCAATAGGACTTATATGAGAAAATTTTAAAATGTGATAGGTCAATGCATGAGGACCTATTAGTGCATGTGGAAGAAAAAGGGGACTTGCATGTCAAATTCCCCCTCCCTAATATGTAGTGGTCGGCCATGCTATGGGTGGAAACATGTCACCAACATGTTGCGTTAGTGATGTATGGTAAGGAAAATAAAATAATAAGCATGATAATTAAATAATGAAAAGAAGGGTGATGAAAAAAAAGAAAAAAAAATAATGGTCTCATGCATACACCCCATTGCCGTGAGCTAAAGGAAGGAAAAGAAAGGTTTTGTTCATCCTTTTTCAACCTCTTTTGACCGAAAATCCTAAGGAAGAGGATTAGGAGGAAGTTTGGCCATGCATGTAACTAGATTGAGGTATGTTTAATGTTATTCTTTGAGATTCATGTATATTTTAAGTTGTAAGTTCAAAATCTACCTAGCCATGGTTCAAACTTTGTTAAATGATGGAGATGACATTCGGCCATGAATGTTACGTTCTTGGTTGGTATTTTGATGTCTTTGGTGATGAGGTAAGGAGATGGTTGACCTTGGGTGTTTAATAAAAGGGTTTGGATGTGAGAGTGTGTGAGAAGTAGAAATGAGGAGTCTTAGCAACTCCATGAAGGTTCGGCCATGGTAGTTTGAGGATTAGAGATTTTATTTCTTGTTAAAAATTTGATGAATCCTAGTGTGTGAAGTGTTTGAACCAACTAAGGATTAATAGATGCATGGGTACAAAGTAGGAAGAATCGGCTACTATGGTTGACACCAATGCCGAATGTAAAGATGTTATAGTAAATAATGTATGTGATTTGAGTTGATAATGTGAAAAAGGATAATTAGATGTATTATAAATGACATAAAGATTTTAGAAATTATTTTGGTTAGGTGTGTGTATGATTAAGTATATTCGGCAATATACTTAAAGTGAGTACTTGATATTATATGGGAGTATGTATATTCGGCCACATGAGTAATTAGTGAGGATGGTTGCCGAATATACAAACATACATAAGCATGTGTAATTGAATTATGAATGTTTAACAAGATGGTTAAACTAGTGAATTATTGATTAAGCTCAAGGAGCTAAAGGAGGAGAATCTAGCAAAGGCAAAGAAAAGATCACTGAGTAGCCGAGTTGGAACCGTCTTACCCAACACAAGGTAAGTCATTAAGCATGTAGTTGGTATCATTTCAAATGGTCATAATGTTTATGTATTGATGCTGAATGGAATGAATAAATATACATATATATATGCATGTACGTATGTGATGATGAAATTGTTGAATGAAAAGAGGTAAGATGTACTGAGTTGTTGATCTCGGCACTAAACGTGCGGGTATAACCATTTATGACCATGAGATTGGCGCTAAGTGCGCGGGATTAAATTGTACAGCACTAAGTGTGCGATTTGACTATGTTGCACTAAGTGTGCGAAATGAAATGATGCACTAAGTGTGCGAATTGACCATGCGGCACTAAGTGTGCGAGTTTGACTATGTAGCACTAAGTGTGCGATTTGATTACGTAGCACTAAGTGTGCGAGTTGATTATATAGAACTGAGTGTGCGGACTCAATATACATTGTGAATCATTATGGACACTATGTGTGCGACACTATTGAGTCGATCGCGGACAGCGGATCGGGTAAGTGTCTTGAGTACATGGCTAATAGGTGCTATGCTTATACTTGGTGTTGAGCTCGGTAAGTTTGAACCTATGTGACAAATATACTTGAAGTCACGTACATAAAATTTATCATAGGATGGGTGAAAGGCCGTTTAGTCGTTTGATTGTAACGAAAATAAATTGATTTATGAAAATGCTTCAATGTCCTATTGATGAGTATATGGAATGTGAATGCATGAATTGATATGAAACTGAATCGATAGGTTGGAGGAACTATGGTATGGTTCGGTATGGATGGAGTAAATTGTCTCGTTCCATTTTGTTTCCTCTTGTGATAATGTTATTGATGGATGGTAGTGCATTGCTTATGACTTACTGAGTTATAAACTCACTCGGTGTTTCCTTGTCACCCATTATAGGTTGCTTGGACTCATCTATTTTTGCGGGGTCAGGCCGTCATCGAAGTCATCACACCGGATAGCAAGTTTTGGTACTTTCTTCTTAGTTGGCTTAGAAGAACATTTTGGCATGTATAAGCTATTACGTTGTGTTTTAACTTTGGCATGTAAACTTTAAGCCATGCGAAAATGGCACGAATGTTCGATTGAGTTGGATCAAGGGTAGGCATGAAATGGACCTAGTTACTTTCGTAACAGATGCTGGCAGCAGCAGTGTCATGAGATTGAAAAATCACTAAAAATAGTAGGAGTGGAATTAATTGATGAATAAATTATGTAATCGAAGCTCGATGAGTCTGTTTTCATGAGGAAGTAACGAAAAGATCATATGGGCAGTATATTAAGAGATAATCAGATTTTTGTGGGATAGGGCCAGAACGGTTTCTGGATTCCCTGCTCCGACTTTGGAAATTCATTATAAATTAACCAGAGATAATTAGGGGTCGTACTATATATGTACAGATTCCTCTCTGAGTCTAGTTTTCATAGAAACAAACGGCATCAGTATTGAAGCCCCGTGCAGGGAGAAATCCAAGTCGTAATGGGAAAAGATCAGTGTAGTCGACCCCTGCAACATGGGAGACTTTGACTAATAAACTGTACTAATTGGCCCGACCAAAAATTCTAGAAAAAAATAAATAGATGGGCACATGAGTCTAGTTTCTGGGAAAAATTACGAAACTGATTTTTGAGTTACGAAACTCAAGATATGATTTCTAAAACGACTAGTACACAGATTGGGCAGTGTCTGGAAAATAAATTTTATAAGGGGTTAAAGTCAGTTAACACCTCGTGTTCGACTCCGGTGTCGGTTTCGGGTTCAGGGTGTTACAGTTTAATTCACAACTATAACTCATTTTCTTCCATAAAGTTTCAGCTCATAACATAAATTATTTCATGGAAAAACCCTAAACTCACAACCATATTGCAAAACAGTCCATCCATTAGCTAAATTAAGCTACAAGAGTCCCAAAAGTACAAAAATTATCAAGAAAAGACATCAAAATCACTTACTTATAAGAGAAATTAATGGATGAAAGTGTCAGACTTCAAAAATCCCTTTCTTGTTGATATTTTCAATGGAGAAGATGAATGGTTAAAAGATGAAGCCTTTTGTTTTATTTTTTCTTATTTCTAGTCAAAATAGGTTACAAACTTCACCTAATTTTGACTTTTCTATTTTTTTTGTCTCTATGGCCGGCCACCTCTATAAAATGGGTCTATTTTCTCTTTAAAGACCCCTAATTATTATTCTCTAGTTATTTAACACCATTTTCTAAGAAAACAAAACTTTTGTCCTTTATGCGATTTAGTCCTTTTTCGCAATTAAGCTCACAATCGCTAAAATTAATTCATCAAAATTTTCATGCATCCATGTAAACATGCTATAACACATAAAATAATATAAAAAAAAATCTTTGACTTGGATTTGTGGTTCTAAACCCACTGTTCCGACTAGCCCCAATATCAGGTTGTTACAGTGGTAGTCGTAGTGTGACGAAAGACTCTATTGTAAGATACGAGGCACGAGCACCAGCTAGGGCTTATGCTATTTGTGCACGCAAAGATGCTTCTGTGCAAAATATTAGTACCAGTACTTTATCTCTTATTGATACTGATGTAACTGCTTTAATTGATCCTGGATCGACTCATTCATATATTTGCACAAAGTTAGTGTCTAGTAAAAATTTACCTGTTAAGTCCATTGAATTCATGGTTAAAGTATTAAACCCTTTAGGTCAGTATGTGTTAGTTGGTAAGGCTTGTAAGAACTATCCGTTAATGATTCGGGATTATTTTTTTCCGGTTGATTTGATGCTATTACCGTTCAATGAAGTTGATGTTATATTGGGCATGGATTGGCTAACTCTGCATGATACTGTGGTAAATTGTAGACGAAAGCATAGCATATTGAAATGTTAGAATGGTAAGATGCTTTATATTGAATCAGATAAATTAAATGGGTTGCCTATTGTGATATTAGTTATGTTAGCACATAAATATGTGAGAAAAGGTTGTAATGCTTACCTTGCTTATGTATTGGATACTAAAGTGCTTGAGTTGAACCTTGAATTAATGTTAGTGGTTTGCGAGTATCCTGATGTGTTTTAAGAAGACTTACCCGGATTACCACTTGTTAGAGAAGTAGAATTTGCTATAGAACTTGTACCAGGAACAACACCAACATTGATAGTACCGTACAAAATGGCTCCTACTGAGTTATATGAGTTAAAAGCAGAGTTGTAAGAGTTGACTGATAGAGGTTTTGATCAACCCAGTTTTTCACCTTGGGGTACACCTGTTCTGTTTGTTAAAAAAGGACAGATCAATGAGATTATGCATTGGCTACCGCCAGCTCAGAAAAGTTACAATCAAGAATAAATATCCACTACCTCACATTGATGATTTGTTTGACCAGTTGAAAGTTACCATAATGTTCTTGAAGATTGATTTTCGTTCTGGCTATTATCAGTTATGAGTGAAAGATTCGGATGTGTCGAAAATGACATTCAGAACCAGATACAAACATTATGAATTTCTTGTGATGCCGTTAGTTTAACTAATGCATCTGCAGTGTTTATGGATTTGCTGAATAGAATTTTCAGACCGTATTTAGATAAATTTGTTGTGATATTTATTGATGATATTCTGATTTATTCTCGAGATGAGACTGATCATTCCGAGCATCTGAGAATTGTTCTGCAAACTTTGTGAGATAAACAACTGTTTGCTAAATTTAGCAAATGTGAGTTTTTGCTTCGAGAAGTTGGTTTTCTGGAACACATAGTATTGGCTAAAGGTATCAGAGTTGATCTGATTAAAATTTCAGTGATTATTAATTGAAAACCACCCAGAAATGTATCTGAAGTCAGAAGTTTTTTGGGATTAGATGGTTATTACTAGAGATTTGTAAAAAGGTTTTCAATGATAGTTAGACCGATGACACGGCTATTAAAAAAAGATGTGAAATTTGAATGGTCTGATAAATGTCAGCAAAGTTTTAACTAGTTTAAAGTCCTGTTGACTGAAGCACCAGTTCTGGTTCAACTTGAATCGGGGAAGGAATTTGTGATTTTCAGTGACGCGTCATTGAACGGATTAGGTTGTGTTTTGATGCAAGAAGGTAAAGTAATAGCTTATGCTTCCATAAAGTTAAAGCCACATGAAAAGTACTATCCAACACATGACTTAGAGTTGGCAGCTATTATCTTTGCGTTGAAAATTTGACGACACATTTATTCGGTGAAAAATGTCATATGTTTACTGATCACAAGAGTTTAAAGTATCTGATGTCGTAGAAAGATTTGAATCTAAGACAGCGTAGATGGCTCGAACTATTGAAAGGTTATGAGTTAGTTATTGATTATTATTCGGGAAAAGCAAACGTAATTGCTGATGCTTTGAGTATAAAATCCTTGTTTGCTTTGCGAGCGATGAATACCCGACTGCCACTATCTAATGATAGCTTGATTTTAGCCAAGTTAAAAGCTAAACCAATGTTTTTACAATAAATCTGCGAAGCTAGAAATGTGATAGTGAGATGTTAGCTAAATAGGTACAGTGTGAGTCAACTTCTGATTCAAAATTTCAAATAGGATCCGATGATTGTTTGTTATTCAGAGGTAGAGTTTGTGTACCGAAGAATCCAAAGCTTATACAAAAAATATTGCACAAAGCTCATAGTGGTAACTTATCTGTTCATTAGGTGAGTAATAAAATATATAATAATTTAAAAAAGATGTATTGGTGGCCGGGAATAAAACGTGAAATTTTTTATTTTGTATCTAAATGTTTTTTATGTCAGCAAGTTAAAGCTAAACATCAGGTACCTTCAGGACTGTTACAGCCAGTAATGATACCGGAGTAGAAATGATATTGAGTTACAGTGGATTTTGCATCGGGGTTACCCCTATCACTGAAAAAATGCCATTTGGGTTATTATTGATCGTTTGACGAAGTCTACACATTTTATTCCAATATGTATAGATTTCTCACTTGACAAATTAACGGAGTTTTATGTTTCAGAGATTGTCAGACTGTACGGTGTGCCAGTCTCTATTATTTCAGATAGAGATCCATGGTTCACATCACGATTCTGGAAAAAAAGTTATAGGAAGATCTGGGTACGCGATTACATTTTAGCATCGCATTTCTCCCTCAGAATAATGGTCAGTCTGAGCGTGTGATTCAAATTCTTGAAGATATGCTTCGGTGTTGTGTTTTAGAGTTTGAAAGCAATTGGGAAAAATACTTGCTGTTAGTCTAATTCGGGTAATAATAGTTTTTAGTCGAGCATAAAGATGGAACCGTATGAGGCTCCATATTGCAAATGTTGGACTGAACTTAGTGAGAAAAAGATATAGAGGTTGACTTGATTCGCGAGACTGAGGAAAAAGTGAAAGTGATTCGAGATAGCTTCAAAGCAGTTTCAGATCGTCAGAAATCTTATGCAGATCTTAAATGTAAAGATATGGAGTTTCAAGTTAGTGATAGGGTATTTTTGAAAGTTTTGTCCTGGAAGAAAGTTCTTCGGTTCGGTCGTAAAAGAAAACTGAGTTCGCGATTTATCGAGTTGTATGATATTATTGAAAGAATCAGACCTATTGCGTACCGATTAGCTTTACCATCAGAACTTGAAAGAATCCATAATGTCTTCCACATGTCTATGTTACGAAGGTATCGATCTGACCCTTCACATATTATTTCTCTGACAGATGTCGAAATTCAGCCTGACATGACATACAATGAAGAACCGATCAGAATTTTGGCACGAGAAGTGAAAGAATTGAGAAATAAAAACATAGCTTTAGTAAAAGTTCTCTGGCAGTGACACAGAATAGAAGGAAGACTTAGGAACCTGAGGAAGCTATGAGAAAGCAATATCCGAACCTCTTTTCTGGTAAGATTTTCAATGACGAAATGTCTTTAGGGAGGAGAGTTGTGACAACTTATTTTTAGTAAAATCGTAACAGTGGTTTTGGGACCACGAATTCAAAGTCAAAAAATTTAGTTTAATAATATTTTATAGTCTATAGTATGATAGAAATATCGTATAAAAATTTCGTTAAGAAATTTTACCGTTTACATGCCTAATTTGATAAAAATGAATAATTGCATAAAGTGCAAAGTTTGTGTTCTAATAGCTAAAGGTATTAAATAGATAGAATTTTAAATTGGAGATCCTTATATAGTAAATAGGCCATTGAAGTGCTTAGTGGTTAAGCATGAGTAGTCATTATTGGAAATTGAATAAATTATTAAGGGTAACTTTATAAATTAGTGATTAAAGTTATAATAAATAAAATAAAATAATCTATTCTCATCATCATCCACCAAAAAAAAAAAGAAGAAGAAAGAAAGCTAGCCATGGAAGCTTGAATTTGGACAAGCTTATTTTGCTCATTTAGGTATGTATTTTTGTCTGTTTTGATGATTTTTATGTTTCTGATATCATAGTAGCTTAAGCTAGCTAGCTCAGGGATTAATTTGCAAAATTGTTAAGGTATTAAGGTTTTTCCATTGATGAATATGCTTGAATTTTGAAGTTTGATAATAGAAAATGAATCATTGTTGTTAGATAAACAACTTTTGTAAAGAGAATTTTGATGGAATTATCAATTAAGGATTAAATTGAAAAAGATGATAAATTTATGGTAAAATTTGTGAATTTTGTGAAATATATGGGCTGCTATTAATATGTATAAAATTTGCTAGGCTTGAGTAATTATTAAATTATATGAATTTCATTTTTTGAGTTTAGGGACTAAATTACTAATAAATTAAAAGTGTAGGGCAAAATGATAATTTTGCAAAAATTCCATGTTGGATTAAATTGAATGAGAATTATATTGAAATGAGTTAAATTCATTCGTATAGATCTTGTCAACCTCGTACAGGGTTAGATCAAGGCAAAGAGAAAATATCTAATTAGTCGCATTCGTATCTACGTACACTTGTCGAGGTAAGTTCGTGCAATTAAATTGAGTATTTGTATGTTTTAATTAAATCATATGTATGTGATTTGTATAACTGCCATGTGTAAACACCGATCGCATATCCGATGATTACCAAGTCTCGTTTGAACCTTAGAAATTCGTAGGATACAAATGACATGTCATTAGGGTTAACAATTTGGTTTGGGTCCTACATGTGTTGCAAACACACCACAGCTCGTATGAGCTTCTCGATTTGCAGCTCGTATGAGCTTCCCAATTCACAGCTCGTGAGAGCATACTGATTCATAGCTCATATGAGCATACATGAATATGAATTGGCGGATTACAGTTCATTACACCTCGTGTGTACTACCCATGTATCCAACGATATTTTAAATGGTTCAACAGACATAGTTCTGTTACAAGATTATATGAGTTCAATATGAACTATTACATAGTTCTGTTACAAGATTATATGAGTTCAATATGAACTATTACTAGTATTTACATGAAATACATGAAATATTATTATTTGATAAATTTAACCATGTGTGTTGAATCTTATATGTGATTTTCATGGATAATATGTTGGTGATCATGTGTTTAGGCTTTTGGCCAAATTGGTTGAGATATGCTTTGTTTACTTACATATTTTATGGATATATGGTAAGTTAAATTCTGTGTTATACGAACTTACTAAGCTTAAATGCTTACTCTGTGTTTTTTTCCATGTTTTATATTAACTCAGAAGCTCGTATAGGTTGGAAGCTGGTCAGAGCTATTTCACACTATCCATTGGTCCTTTTGGTACTTTCAATAAATTAATTCTGGTTATAATGGCATGTATAGGTTAATTTGACCAATGTTGGCATATAATTATTTTGTTGAGATTAGCCACTTATATGGCTTGTGTTTGGCATATTTTGATGCATATATATATGTGGCTTTACCATATTTGATGCGTGTTTAATATGGTAGAATGATGAAAAGTAAAGTGTGGTTTGAATATGCATATATGTATTTGGTCATTTAGGTAAGTTTGGATACTTGATTAACATGTTTTTAAGTTGTCATTTGAGGTGCCTAAGGGCATATTGGTTGTATGTGGTGATATTTCTTGTTTAAGACTTAATTTTGGCTTGTTTTGAATGCCTTGTTATGGCTTGTTGATGTGCAAAAATGTTGAGTTAGGTTGGTTCAAATTGGGTAGGAAATGTGGCTTGGAAAATAGCCTATTTTCATCCACACGGGCAGAAACATGGGTGTGTATCTCAGTCGTGTGTGACACATGGCCAAGTGACACGGCCATGTGTCCCCTATATCTTTTAAATATTTAAGTCAATATGCTCACACGGCCTAGCACATGAGTATGTGGTTTGGCCGCGTGGCCCAAGTCAAGGAGTTACATGTGCATGGACACGGGTTGGGACATGGTCGTGTGTCCCTATTTTGAATGTCCACATGGACTAAGACATAGGCATGTCTCTTGGCCGTGTGACCCGTATAGCTTTGAAAAATTTCAATGTTTTTCAAAAAATTCTTTGAGTACCCGATTTAGTCCAGACTTGTTTCTAACACATATTTTGGGCCCCGAGGGCTCGTATAAGGGACAATATGTTTAATTTCAATTTGTTTCTAACATAAATGTTATATAATATGAAATGTCTATTTATTTGATCTGTAAACTTCGGTAATGCTTCATAACCCTGTTCTAGTGATGGATACGAGTTAGGTGTGTTACAGATCAAGTGCCTATTAAAAGTCCACGACATACCTTCACATACCCTTTTAGATCCATTTCATAATAAAACCTAAACATAATCCTCTTATCCCCAATATTCATGATAGTCACCCCACACAACGGATGCCACAAATCTGTGAGAGTATTTTTTAACGAAGAGAAATTCACCACACTATCCGTAAGCACTCTCCCCAACAAGCAAAATCTATAATCCTGGCAAAATCTCTATTCGTCAACTCTTGCAACTCGGTCTGGCACCGGTGCACCCCAAGGAGAAAACTCAGTCTGGCAAAACCTCTATCCGTCAACTCTTGCAACTGAGCTTGCAAGTCTTTTAACTTTGTCGGTGTCATTCTGTACGGAGCTATCGATATCAGCGTTCTACCCGGTACTAATTCAATACCAAACTCAACCTCTCTAATAGGTGGTAAACCTGGTAACTCTTCAGGAAATACATCTGGATACTCACACACAACTAGTACTGATTCAATCTTTGTTTCTATCACTTTCGTATCAAGTACATAGGCAAAATAAGATTCACACCCTTTTCTTACAAATCTTTGTACTAACATAGACGAGATCACAACTGACAAACTATTTAGATCATCAGATTCAATTCTAATAGTCTCATTGTTCTGACATTTCAGTTCAATTGCCTTTCATCTACAATCCACTATAACATTATGCATTGTTAGCCAATCCATATCCAAAATCATATCAAATTTATCGAATGGTAACAACATCAAATTAGTCAAAAAAAAAAGAAATCCCAATGCATTAACGGACAATTCTTGCAGACTTTGTCAACCAAAACACATTTTCCTAAGGGGTTCGATATTCTAATCACAAATTCAGTAGACTCTACAGGAAAAGTCTTACTGGATACTAAATTCATACATATGTAAGAATGAGTTGATCCTGGATCTATCAATGCAATCATATTAGTATCATAGAGAGTGAAAGTACCGGTGATAACATCTGGAGATGACGTTTCGTCGCAAGCGCGAATAGCGTAGGCTCTGGCAAGTGCTCTAGTATCGGATCTCACAGCAGTATCTCGAGTTACACCTCTACCACCACTCACATTTCCAACATTACGGAATGATCTTCCTCTCACAGTAGGGTTGCTCGATCTTACATTCTGAGACTTATCTTTTTCATCTAACTCAGGATAATCTCGAATAAAATGTTGCGAGCCACATCTAAAACAGGCTTTATCATTCAATCTACACTTTCCAAAATGTCATTTTCCACATCGTCCTCCACACTCAAGTTTATTTGATCTAACATTACCCACACTTTCCACTAACACAGCTGGAGTTTTTGAACTTGTAATTTGCTTCCCACAATCTCTATTAGTGTATTCGACTAGTGTATTTGATCGACTAAATAAACCTCGAAATTTCTTTGATGAAGAGTAATACGGCGTACTCATTAATCTTTTTCTTGAGTCTCTAGCTTCTGATTCTACTTTTCTCTTCTCTTTGCTAAGATCCTCGGCTTTACAAGCCCTTTCAACCAAAACTACAAATTCTTTCAACTCTAGAATTTCGACTAGTAGTTTTATATCTTCATTCAACTCGTCAACGAACCATTTACACATAATCTCCTCAGTAGACACATACTCTCAAGCATACTTGCTTAACCGTACAAACTCTCTTTCATACTCGGTGGCAGTCATGTGGCTTTGCTTTAACTCTAAAAATTCTTTATGCTTTTGATCAAGGAATCGCTGACTTATATATTTCTTTCTCTATCTGAAAGAATTCCCAGGTCACTCGTTCTCTCGAAACCACAAATATCAGCGTGTTCCACCATTGATACGCAATATCTCTTAGCAAGGATACAACACATTTAATACATTCATCAGGAGTACAAGATAATTCATCGAATACCCGAATCTCATTTTCGAGCCAGAACTCAGCTCTCTCAGCATCATCATCCACAGTAGCTCGAAACTCTTCAGCCCATGTTTACGAATCTTATCCACTAGCGATTTGTTCAACCGTATCGGATCAATAACTTGAGGAATAACAGGGATTTGTTAAGGATTAGGTGGGGTGAGTGTAACAGTCTAATTTCAGTGAAATTGAAATAGTGGTTTCGGGACCATAAATCCGAGTTTGAAAAAGGAAATTATTTAAATTTCATAAAATGATAGGTATTATGATAGGAATATTGCATGAAAATTTTTATAGAAAAATTTTATCAGTTATCTGTCTAATTGCAAAAAGGATTGAATTGAAGAAAATGTTAAAGTTGTATACTAATAACTATAGGGATTATATAGCTAGAGAATTCAAAATGTGAGGTCCTTATATGGCAATTTGGCCGTTGATGGAAAACATGTAGATATTTTTAGTGACTCATCCATGGAAAATTGAAAAGATGCAAGGACAAAATTAAAAAGTGAATAAATTAATATATGATAAAAGATTAAATAGAATAAAACTTATTTTATATCATCATCTTCTCCATAAAATACATGGAAACCCTAGGAGAGAGAAAGGGAATTTCTCAAGCTTGAATTGGTAAGTTCTATGTCCCGTTTTTAGTGATTTTTATATTTTTGAGATTAGGAAAGATTAATCTCTTTATTTGGGGGATTAAATTTAAAAGAAATTAAAGTTTAGAAAATTACCCATGGATGAATATGTTGTAAATTGAAATTTCTTGATAGAAAATGAAAGATTATTGATAGATAAACCACTTTTACAAAGTGATTTTTAGTGAAAGCATGTGTAGGGACTAAATTGCAAAGTAGTGAAATTCTTGCAAAAATTCTAAAATTTATGAAATACATGTGCTGTAAAAGTTATATTGAAATTTTGAATAAGCTTGAAATAAGGAGAAAATTGCATGAATTTCAATTTCCGAGCCTAGGGACGAAATTGGAATTAATTAAAAGTTTAGTGGCAAAATGGTACTTTTACCTAAGATGTGAAATGGGCTTGATTGAATGTAAAAAATAATAGAATTGATGATTAAATTTATTTATATAGATCCGAAAGTGTCGAACAAAGAAAAAGATCAAGGTAAAGAAAAAGTTTAGGATTAGTAGATACGATCAATTGTCAAGGTAAGTTCGTATAACTAAATTAAGCATGTAAATGTGTTGAATTGATTGTTGAATTATGTGCATCATGATTTGTAATTGGTATGTACATGTAATAAACCAATGTTGATTTGTGATTTACATGTAAATGATGAAATATTACATGAATCAGTTTGAATATTGATTTTCGATTGGATAGATGATTACTGTGTATATGAGATCCTGCATATGTTTCAGTAAAGGTTGTTCCGAAAGGATAATATTTTGATCTCATTATGAAAAGGAATGTAAACCGAAAGGGTAATACTTGAAAAGTATTTGTGTACCTAAATGGTACAACTTGAAATGGTTATGTACACTTTGTGTGTACACTTGGAAAGGTTAGGTATACTTTGTGTATACCATATGAAAAGGAAAGATATACTTTGTGTGTACCACTTGGAAAGGAATGTACACCTCAAGTGTACAACTGGAAAAGGAAAGGTCCATCGGAAATTCAATAATTCAGCGGTAATGACATACATAGTGATATAAAAAGGAAATGGCATGATAAGCTTATCTATGTATTTTAGTATTTTTGGAAACTAATCAATTGGTTGAATGATTGTGTATAGGCCTTATTTGCTAATTGACTAAGTTAATGGACATATTACTTAATGTATGAATTACTTGATGAATATGAATGGTAAGTGTATTTTATATGAACTTACTAAGAAGTGTATTTTGGTTATATGAACTTACTAAGCATTAATGCTTACTAGGTTTATTTTTCCTGTTTTATAGTGCTCAAAGCTCATGAAGGTTGGAATTGGGTCGGAGCTATCATCACACTATCAATCCCTTCATTTTGGTAAAAATGATAAATCTATTTTGTTATAATGGCATGTATAAGCTTTTGTAGTCAAATAACAACTTAATATTTTGGTTTGTAATCAAGTCATTAGAGTGACTAGTGGAGCATGTTTGATATTGGTATGTTGTGGATTAATATAAAAACATGTTTTGAATGTTAGAAATTTGTTGAATTGGTTGGTATATACTTATAAATTTTGGTTAGAAATTTGTTGAATTGGTTGGTATATACTTATAAATTTTGGTACAGGAAAAAGATTAAGTTTGAGGGTGAGAAAAGTGGCCTAATGTAACGCCCCCACACCCGAAACCGTCGCCGGAGTCGAGCTTGAGGAGTTACCGAACATAATTTATCAAATTAAAAACTTCAAATCTTTTGTTTCTACATTCACAGCTTTCTAGCTACTCGCGTCACAGTTACAAGAAAAATCATATCTTGAGTTACGAAACTCAAAATAAAGATCCATAAATTTTTCCTAAATATAGACTCATATATCTATTTACTAATTTTTTTCTAGAATTTTTGGTTGGGCCAATTAGTACAGTTTATTAGTTAAAGTCTCCCCTGTTTCAGGGTTTGGCTGCTCTGATATCTGTGTATTACGAATCAGATATCTCTCTATACAGAATTTCAATGACTACAAGGTTTGTTTCTATTAAAACTAGACTCAATAAGGAATCTTTAAATATAAATAATGACTTATAATTATTTTTTTAAAATTTATTATGAATTTTTAAAGTCAGAACAGAGGATCCAGAAATCACTCTGGCCCTGTTTCACAAGGTTTCAAATATCTCATAAAGTATAATTTATATGCCTGTTTTTTTTATCCATATGAAAATAGACTCATTAAGCTTCAATTTAATAACTTTCTAATCATTTAATTCCATTTATACTATTTTTAGTGATTTTTTAAATTCATGTCATTGCTGCAGCAATATTCTGTTTTAAGGCAAATTTCATCTTTTCATGAGTTGTTATGAACTAGATAACCTATTAAACTTCCATGATATCAAACATGATCTAAATTTAACCATCACCATGACTTATGAATATCAAAAATTTTCTCAACCAATCATGGCCGTATCATAAAATTATTTACACAAAATAAATATATTGCTATACATGCCATACTTAAGTTTTACAAGCCATTTACCCAGATGAAAGTCCTTTGGATAGTGTGATCGAACCTTCGACCCGTCCCGATTCCCGAGCTGGCTTGTTCAAAACTACAGTAAATAAAGAGGAGGGAGTAAGCATAAATGCTTAGTAAGTTCATATGTAAATAACAAGTAACATAACAATACAAATATACCAAACAACTTTAGCATGGTATCACCAAAACATATATCATATTTCTAAACATCATTCATCATCTTACTACCTTATCGTTGTTGTATCTATTATCAACTCGAGGGTTAAGAACATACCTGTCCAAAGTGTCCATTTCACAACACTTACCAAAATGTCGCTTGCATCTTAAGTGTTCTTTCATTTCACTAGAAATTTCACCCGTTGAACACATCGGAATACAACTCGGATACACGGATAATTTGCACATAAGTGCCTCATAAGTAATCAAGAAATCATGTAACCCGCCCCTAAGTGAACTCGGACTCAACTCAACGAGCTCGGGCGTTCGCATCCATAAGTGAACTCGGACTCAACTCAACGAGTTCGGATGCCTAGTTACATTTCACGAACTCGGACTCAACTCAACGAGTTCGGACATTCGCATCAATAAGTGAACTCGGACTCAACTCAACGAGTTCAGATGCTCAACCATCCTAGTGACATGTCACTTGTATCCTAATCTATTCCTAAGGTTCAAACGGGCTTTTTTCCTCGATCTCACATTGCAATCTTCCATGGAATATCGGAACCGATACTCGGTAGCAATTCATATTTATCAAGTAGTAAACATAATTTGCATATTACTCAACATTAACCACAAAGCATAATATTTCACGATAAAAAAATCAGCATATCATATAATTAACATCAATAACTTAAAAATAACAATTATGCTACATTATTTACACATGAACTTACCTCGTATGCGAAAATGGCTACTTTTACCATTTCGTCCACAACTTGGTATTTTTCCATTTTAGCCCGAATTTTAGTTTTCCTTGCTCTATCATTTAAAATATAGTCTAATTAGGACTCACATTATTCAATTTGACCCAAAATCATATTTTGGAAAAATTACAGTTTTGCCCCTAAACTTTTGCATATTTACACTTTTGCCCCAAAGCTCGTAAATTAAACTTCAGCCTATTTTCTTATGTTTTATGATACGCTGATCATTTTTCCCTTCTATGGAAACATCAAATTCTCACTCTAACATGTACTTATGACTATTAGGTATTTTTACCAATTAAGCCCTTTTGTTAGTTTTTGCTTAAAACCGAGTAGCACAAGTTGTCTAACATAATTTAAAACCTCATATTCTATCATCAAACACCAAAATACACAAATTTCACCTATGGGTATTTTTCCAAATATGAACCCTAGGTTGAATTATTGCTAGCATAAGCTTAATCGAGCTACCGGGACTCCAAAAACGTAAAAATCATTAAAAACGAGGCTAGAACGGACTTACAATCGAGCTTGGAAGCTTGAAAAACCCTATCCATTGTTTCTCCTTGCTATATTCGGCCATGGGGTTGAAGATGAGCAAAATTGGCTTTTAATTTTGTATTTTAATTCATTTTACCCCTAAATGACCAAAATGCCCTTACTACTAAACTTTCCAAAAATTCCATCCATGTCCAATTTTTGTCCATAGACTTAGAAATTGGTAAAATTTCTATTTAAGACTTCCTAATTAATATTTCAAAACAATTTCATACAAGAAACTTCTAGAATGAAAGTTTTACAAATTATTCGATTTAGTCCCTAATTTCAATTTAAGCACTTTATGCATAAAATTTCTTCACGAAATTTTCACACAATCATGCAATCATATCATAGACCTCAAAATAATCATAAAATAATTATTTCTATCTCGGATTTTGTGGTCATGAAACCACTATTCCGACTAGGCCCAAAATCAGGATATTACACCTAAAACGGCTTATTTTCATCCACATGGTTAGACACAAGAGCGTGTGTCTAGGCCGTGTGTGACACACGGTAAGCCCACGAACGTGTGAAATGACCGCATGTCCTCTGCATCCTTAAACATGTAGTCAGGATAGTACACAGGCAAAAGACACGGCCGTGTGTTATGGTCATGTGAAGGACATGGGTTTCAAGCATGGTCATGTGTCAAAATCGTGTGAAAATGGTGTAAAAATAATGAAAAATCAGTTTACCGTATAGCCTAGCCATATAGGCATATGCCCAGGCCGTATGCCCCTTTGTTGCTTAAGAAATTGCAAGTCAGATTTGCCCACGGGTTGGCCACACGGCCATGGGAGCCACACGGGCTGGCCATCCGAGCATGTGCCCCTAACTTCAAGAAATTTTTTTCAAAGTTTTCCAAAGTTACCGGTTTAGTTTCAAATCACTTCTAAAGCATGTATTGGGCCCCGTAGGCCCATATTAGGGAGTTTATGGTGAAACTTGAAAAGTTTTGATTGGGAGTGCAAATTTATGACTCGGTTTTGTATAAATGCTAGTGTATAAGTCCGGTAATGTTTCGTAACCCTATTTCGGTGACGGATACAGGTTAGGGGTGTTACAGTGGGTGTTGTTAAGCAGCCAAATTAGTACGAATGTATTGCATGAACCATTCGTTTATCATCTGGAAAAAGGCTTCTTTAGTCTCACCTCCGTGACTACTCACACGAGTCTAGATTTAATAGGCCCTGTCCCTTGAGCGGGAGTTGGCGCATTACTCTCTACATCATCTGCTATAGCTCGTTCGAGATCCATTACTATATGAAAACACAATTTAAGCTATCAGGAATCATTAAACTATTGCAGAGTATATATGGCATGTATAGCTAGACTCTCACACATGCTACGTTAGTCTTAGAATCGACTAAACCGTAACTCTAATACCAATAAAATGTTACACCCCTAACTCGTATCCGTCATCGGAATTAGGTTACTATGTATTACCAATCAATATACAACATATAGCATTCATTCTCATACATCATTCAATACAATGACATTGTCCCTTATAAAGACCTACGAGGCCTTAAACATGCTTTAGAACTGGTTCGGGACTAAACTAATAACATACGAAAATTTCAGAAAACTTAGAAATTTTTCAATCATACAAGGGTCACACACCCGTGTGCCTCACACAGCTAGTAGACACGCTCGTGTCTTAGGCCGTGTGGAAACAGGGCATACATACTGACTTGCATCACACGACCAAGGACACGCCCGCATACCTGGCCGTGTGAAATCTAGAGAGTATACTAACTTGGGTCACACGGCCAACCACACGTTTGTGTGTCTAGCTCGTGTGCCCTTCGAAATGGCCACATATGCCCGTGTACTAGGCCGTGTGCCATTTAAGGGGGTATATTGACTTATACCACAAGGCCAGTCACACACCCGTGCGTGAGACCGTGTGGAGCATATTGACTTCAATTCAATTTCAACACCAAGGGACACACGGCCATGTATCATAATCGTGTGTCGCACACGGCTGAGACATACGCCCGTGTAGAAAAAAATAGGCCCTTTTCAAAGCCAATTTGCCACCCTTTTTGTACATACCTAAGTAAACTCAATTGGTACCATTTTAAGTCACAAATATGCAGCCAATGTTTATCAACCAATACATAATCATATCATATCCATTTCAACTAAATTCAATACTCAAATCCATACTATTTACTAATTCAAATACCAATCAATTTATCTTGCTTTACTAAGCATAATTCACATATATAATTCATCAAACTAAACCAATCCAGATATACATAATCACTTTAACCACATTCATTCAATATAGGTATATTACCAAACATTAAAATAGAACCATTTCCACATTCATAAGCATCAACAAATTCATCATTTTATATCAACTCAAATGGCCAAAATACATATCCATCAAACATACCAAAATGACTCAAGCTTATACATGCCATATACCATATATACATAACTTCAAAAGTACCAAAATAGATGATCAATAGTGTGATGAAGTCTCTGACGATACCCGGATCCGAACTAGCTTTGCAGAACTATAAAAAATCAAAAATTAAACAAAGTAAGCTAAAGCTTAGTAAGTTCGTATGTAAACATGAAATAATCACAACATTCATATAGCAATTCAAAATAGATGAAATCATCAACATTTAAAGCATTAATTCATGAGCTAACATAAAATTTATTCATATCCTCATTCATGAGTTCTCAACTTCATCTATCTCAATACTTGAATAGTTTTCCGTACATACCTGTACCGATACATTTCTATTTCCCATCAATACTCTTATCAAACCGCTCCAGTTATAAGTGCTTATGATACAGATTCATTGATTTTCTGATGCCATAGTCCAACTATGGTCTTACATATACATTGCCAAGGCCTTGCTGTGGTCTTTCATTCACATGTCATAACTCGGTTATGGTCTTATTATTTGATTGCTATAGCTCGGCTACGGTCTTATTCGGCAACTTGCTTTACTAAACTTGTACATTTCATGTAATATCTCAACATTTATCTAATAGAATAAATACCATCTCAATTTCATCCACTCAATAAATTTATACACAGTTAAGTTCAGTTATACAAACTTACCCCGTATACGGAATTGACGGACCGGGTCTACTACTCGATAACCTTATTTTTTCCCCTGATCTAAATCTGAATTCTTTTTTTCTTAATCTATATGAATTTAAAATTGACTTATTCAATTACATATTCTTTCAATTTAGTCCAAAAATACACATTTGGGCATATTTGCATATTAGCCCCTAAACTTTCACATTTTCACAACTTAGTCATTATTTCACAAATACACAAAATTCACGTAATTTCATTATACTCTAGCTTAACTGAATTACCTATAGTCCCTAGCATCCCATAACTTTCATTTATTTCATATTTCAACCCCTCAATTTATACATTTCACAATATAATCCCTATTTGAAGTTTTTGTCAAAAATTACTTTACAAAACATTAAAATCTATCATCAAGCTTTCATATTTCATCTTCAAACACCAAATAACATATAAAATCATCAATAGCAACTCTTAAAATCTTTAACAGTTTTGAAAGCTAAGGTACGAGCTAGCTAGAATACGAAGCAATGATCTTAAAAAATGTAAAAATCATTAAAAACCAAGCTCAAAACACTTACCAATTAAGCGTTGTAAGTGCTGAAGCCTAAAAATCAATCTATGGCTTTCTTCTTCATCAACATTTTGCCAAAAAGAGAAAAAGATGGACTAAATTCATTTTGTTTTTATTTATTAACCTTTAATAATTATTTTACCATTTTAACCTTACTAATTAATCTTTAAAAACATATAAACCATGGAAATAAATGTGAAATAGCCTTTCAAATGGTTTAATTACCATTTAAGGCCATCATATTTAAAATCCAAGGTCAATTGACACCTTTAACAAGTAGAATGCAACTTTTGCATTTTACGCGATTTAGTCCTTTTTCTCAAATTGAGCAATTAAACGATAAAATTAGCTCACGAAATTTTCACACATACATAATATCATGCTGTAAACACCAAAAATAATATTAAAATAATTTTTTGATATCATATTTTTGGTCCCAAAACCACTGTTCCCAAAACCACTGTTTCGATTTAGCTAAAACCATGTTGTTATAGGAAATTTAGAAGCCGAGCTTGATAACATGAGCTAAAACCATGAAGGGACTAAGAGGGCCTAAGTTGGCATTGAGTCCAAGTGTTTGGTAGAGGAATTTGCATAAAAAGGACTGCATCAATTATTGAAATGAAACCAAGTTCAAGTCTATGTCTGATGTGCATTGAATGGATTATAACATTAGGCCTTGAAGGCCCAAGATGGACTTGAAACTAAAATGTCAACTCGACGCAACAAGGTTACTAAAATTGTGACCTCATGTTGATGAGGGTATCAACATAGTAAGTGGGGGAAAGTGTCATGGTTCACAAGTTACTATGTTATCAAGGTTAAACTTTCCCCAAATGGGTTTGAGTGAAATTAAAGTACAATAACTTGGAAGTTGGAATTTGTCGAGTACCTTGTAGCCCTAGAAAGATATTGTGATGCAAATTGGGTAACTGATAAAGTTAGCTCTACAAGTGGGTATGTCTTTATTTTGGATGGATCAACTATTTCTTGGAAGTATACTAAACATACGTGTATTGCTCACTTCACAATGAGATCAGAGTTTATAACTCTTGAGTGAGTCGGGCAAAAAGGTCGAAGGGCTCAAGAATCTTCTTGTAGAGATTCCTTTATAGGGGAAACCTACACCTCATGTGTCCTTATTATATGATTCACAAGTCGTCATTTGTGTTGCTCAAAACTAGGCTTACAATGGCAAGAAAAGGCATATATGAATAAGACATGAATATGTGAGACACTTAATAAAGAATGAAGTACTCATCATGAAGTACGTAAAATTTGAGAGGAACCTAGCTGATCCACTAACCAAACGGTTATGTAGGAAAATGGTTCTTGATTCGTCAAGGGGGTGGGTCTTAAGCCTACTGGTTAAGAAATTCATGGTGGATACCCAACTTAGTCTTCTAAATTCAATGTGGTCAAATGAAACCATGGAAAGACTCATAGTGTACAACTTTACCTATCCCTATGGCACACAATGTACATCCATAAGGATGAGCTCCTTGCTCTTAATGAGTTCATAGCCCAGAGTTTCGGTGGTCCTAGTGAGACGAGCTTGATGAATTCACCGATGTTTGAGGTTGAGTTTCTTACTCTTAATGAATTTTTATCTAGATTTTGGGTGGTTTTATTGAGACGGACTTGATGAATTCACCAAATTTTAAAACTAAGAGGTTGATATTATTAAATGCTTTTAATGGTTTCAAAGCCCTGATCCGAGTGGTTTATATTGAGATAGAATTGATGAAATCACCTACGTAAATGTGAAAGATTAGCCACCTTCTATGAAAGACATTGGGTTATTTTTCTAAAGCACTTACCAGCATTCCGAGGCATATTATCGCAAAACTTAATTGGACCTAAGATTAGTCGTGTCATGAGTTAACCCCTATCTTAACAAGTTCAAGATTGGTTCACTTGTTAAAGAGAAGAATCACTCATTTCATTATGTACTAGTTCAAATCCAAAGATACTAGTGCTTAAGTAGCTAATTTCGCTATTGCTATTATCATGTTTTACATTTTCTCATGTTTACAACATTTTCTAATTCTTTTGCATTAGTGGGGGGATGCTGATAATGTAAAATCAGAAATATTTTTTCAAAATATTTTCTGTTGTAGAATATTTTTTGGTTGAGGAAAATCCTGACTGTTGCAGAATATTTTCACTTAAGGAAAATCTTTACTATTTTTGGAAATTGAGACTGTTATTTTACCATTTTGCCCCTACTGAAAATAATATAAATAACAAGCTATTCTACTCATTTTTTTACAACACAGAAAAACAAGAAAACTTAGTTCTCTCTTTTCTCTTCCATTCTTGCTCTCTAAAAATTCTGGTGTTTTACTAAATTACATTAGTGCAATATTTTACCTAGGAGATTGGGTTTTAAATGGGATCGTCTATGACCTCTCCAACATTTCCTAAGAATTGAACCTAGTGTGATTTACCTGAGTTTCTTCCAGTTTATTTCCCGACTTTTACGAGAAGAGCAATCTTTTTGAGTTTCATCTTCCTCATTCGGGTGTTCGAATTTGGAAGTACTATACTATCCTTGGGGGGCAACATTCATTTTTTATTACACCTATCAACGCGAAATCACTTCTAAGACAATAATTTTTCCACAGCGTAGTGATTACTTTATTTATTAGTTTGGTTTCCTGTCAGTCCTAACGATTTTATTTATAGTAATATATTTCCAACACCAACTATTTCACTAAGTAGTAAGTTTGTTGAGTCATTATGAACATTTGACATGTGCATTTTGGTAGCTATAAAAAGTCTTATCTTTGTAAGTAGTTTCATATAGGTTTTGATGTGATTGAGTGAGATCCATATGCAAAGTATACAAGATACTGATATCGGCAGTTATGCAAGACGAGTGAAACTTTCAAGCGAAGTGCTCTTGATGAGTACACCTCTCTAATTAAAGTGAGTTGATTTGACAAGTTGCTGTAAACAATCAAATCCTTCTTTATTTCATAATGAAAAACAACTCATTAGCTACACTGTTAATGCACCAATTGGTGAAATGTTTTGGTATTTATTTAGAGATGTTTTGGTATTTATTTAGAGATGACATTCCAAAGCTTCCTCCAAAACAATCAGGTAGCTTTTTATTCATGACTGGGTGAAATAGTACACATTATAATGCAAGAGATAAAGACTTCTTCTACGACATATGTAAACTACTACAACAACAAAAGAATGTAGTTTTAATCTTACAGACATTCTCTTAGTAATAAGCATGAATTAAACTATCAGCAGATATATAGTAATTAGGTACTGATGCTAGCTAGCTTGATATATGATCTAAGGAACAGTGCTTTGCTCCAAGCTGGCCAATGTTCCGGGACTGAGAATGGGGAAAGTGCACCAATTAAACGAAGATGGTGACAAGGTCAGTCCAAGTGAATTCGAAGTAAACCTGACATTATCTGAGAAATTCTGGTTCTGGGATGTAGGGTGGTATAATCCAGAAACGAGATGCAATGGTGCAGAAACTTCTGTCCTAGACAATGGCGGTGCTGCAACGTGAAGAGCGGGAGGTGCCACTCTTTGGAGACGCTGTTGCTGAGGCAGCTGAGCCTGAAACTGAGATGTGGAGGTTTGATTATGAGATTGGGACATGAACTGAGGTGCACCAGTCAGCTGTTGAACCAAGTCCCGGAAGTTTATAGGGTCGACCGTGTAAACCTTTGGCGGTGTTGGAGGAAATGGTGCAATTGGCTTCTTCCAGGGCTTTGACAATGGCTTACGCACGGAATGAAGTGATCCATGAAATGAAGCCTGTGGAGCCTTCAACCCTCTTGCTTCTTCTGAAATCGAGGCAGCAGAGACAGCAGGATAAGAAGAATAAGCTTCCATGGGGACAACTTCTTAATCAAATTGCAAAGCCTTTTGAATAAAGCTGATGATAGAGCTGTAATTTTAGAATGTCCAGACTCGGATATATATAGAAAAATAACAGAAGAATAAGGACAAGAATTGCACAAATGGGGACAGGAAAATAATTGAAGGAAAAAAAAAGAGCAAACGGCGGTGGGATGAATCTGCTGGGGCTGGGGGTTGATGATAAGATGAAATTCAAACGTCCTATATTGTCAGCAGCCGGCTAATGCTTACAAATTACATAGGTTGCCAGGTCAAACTCCCTGACTTTAGACCAAAATTCTCTTCATTAAATTAAAGAAAAAAATAGAGTTTTCTTTTTTGAATAAAGAAAAAAGAGTTGTTTAAAACATTATGCTTTGGGCCCATTCGTGCGTGCATTATTGTTCCTCTGGAAAGGAAGACATACAAAAAAACAAAACAAGTTATGAAAGATATGTTAAATTTCATAAATAAGTCCTTCAATCTTCATCTTCCTTACAAATCTATTTTTCTTTCATAATATTTACCATTTTACTGACTTAAAATATAAGAGAATGTCCCATAGCATAAACTCCAACGCTCGTCTTTCAAGTGCATCCAAGCCTGTTTCACCTTCTTCAAAAAACCATATTCATATCCGATCCATAACAAAAAGAAAAAGAGCCTAAACATCTAACATTTCTTTTACACATACATATTAATGTATACTTTTTATGACATATTTATATTAACTTATATATCAACGGTACCTGTGATCTCTTAATCTATATCCAAATTATTATAAAGCTTTTTATTCAGTTTAGTGTGAATTCAATAACACCAACTCAATAGGTAAAATCAGAGCATAAAATGAAAAATATAGACTTGCATGGTTATAATTGTAATTTACTTTTTAAAATAAAACTATCTCATTTTTCCATATTTTTTATTTTATTAATTAAAATATTTATAATTTCATTCATGGAGTGAGTCTCCATAAGAATAGTAAACTTTTATGATCAGAGTTTGCTATTGATAAAGTTCATCGGAAAAAGAATATCATGGAATAAAATTTCTTTCGAATATAGAAAAAAGGAAGAATTACTTTTATGATAAAATGAAGATAATTTAGGTACTTATTGGATATTTTACCCTATTTAAGATTTGGGATTACTTGTGAGAGCGCTGAAAAGAAATTGACACAAGTGAAGGGCGGAGGCGCCGCCTGTTGTAAGACTTATTGACACTCACTAACGTCTCAGCCTATCACACGTGAGACCACGTGTTTCCCTTTTATTGTTGTATCCTTGACCAAAATAAAATATATGATTAGGAAAATCTAAAAATTCCAACTTAGAGCCTTGAAATAATTGTAAAACATTACTTAGATAATTCGAATCAGCTTTAGGTCAGATTTACACACAATCTAAGATTTAAACGTGTACACTCTACACTAGTTTCTCAGTGTATTTGAAAAATATTGTGAAAAAAATGTTTTTTAAATATTTAGTTTAAGATTTAAGTGTTTAAAATTATTCTTATAAAGTATTTTTGAGAAATAAAATATTTATTTTAGATATGCTTATCGAGTAAAAATACAGATTCAAATAATGTTTAAATTCATTCATAATATGATATTTAGTAAGAATATAAAACTTTTTTCCTATAACTCATTATTAATATTTTGATATATGGAACATAAATTTTAAATAATTGTAAGTAATTAATATTAATTATTTATAAATTTTAATTTGAATGTATAATATATATTATAAATATTAAAATATAATCATTACGACTTTAAATATATAATATTATATATTTGAAATAAATTTTAATAGCGAAATAATTGTATATCCATATAAATATTACATAAAATACATTGGATTATAAATAAGGTTACAAATGTCATTTGATTCCAAAAATGTTTTTTCTAAAAAGCAAAAGCTAAAAAACAAGTATTTTTGCTTTTGGATTCAAAAGCACTTTTTACTATAAAAGTTGTATGTTTAATTACTTATGATTCCAAAAACATTTTTGAAAAATAATGAAAAACGAAGCCTTAAAGTCCTAAAACCTCAACTTTGCCAATATAATTAAGAACTCATTGGTATTTAGTGTTAAAATAGAATTAAAATATTTAAAAAGACATGCCCTCTCTCTTTCAAAAACCCTAGCCCCTTAGTTATTGTGATTACAGATGACATGCCTATGCATCGATTGTCGTACAACTCCCCTTCATCCATTGCTCTCTTCTCTCATTTGATCCTTGACCCTCTTCCTCCTCTTCTGTAACACTCCTTACCCGTGTTTGACGCCGAAACAGGGTACGAGGTATTACTGGACTTAATCACTAATCATCGTATAAAAACCGATTCATAATTTCACTCTAATTTAAAACTTTTTTAAGAACATTCAAGCTGTCCCTTAAAAAGAGCTTACAAGGCCCATATCATGCTTTAATTCAACCACACACATAGGCAAGCATGCACATTCATAAATTGCATCATTTAATTAATAACATAATCAAGACTATCTACATTAAATGACTTTATACAATAGAAACTTTCAAATAACATAGGTCAGTATTTTAAGCCAATTCTTAGCAACTTAATAACAATTAAACGAGTCTCCATACATGCCAAAGACTTAAAATACTTTAAAAACTTTATATATCGATCAATAGTTTGATAGTGTGATTTAACCTCCGGCGACCTCCAACTCGAGCTAACATTTGCGACACTATAGGAAAAAGGAAAGGAAGGGAGTAAGCATTATAGCTTAGTAAGTAAGTATGTAAATATTAATAAACAATACATTATCATACTTTAAACAAAGTCACAATATGTTCTCGGAATATTACCATCACAAACACATATACTTTCACTATTACAATCATAAACAGGTTCAAAATAAGCTGTCTAGCAGAGTACCAGCAACTAAATTATTTATTTTTGGAGCTACAGAACTCCAAATTACAAACTGTTAATTTCCTTGAAACTAGATTCACATATATTCTTACCATAAAATTTTCATAATTTTTGGTCTAGCCAATTAGTACAGTTTATTCATTGAAGTTACCCCTGTTTCACTGCTCAACTGTTCTGACCACTCTTCACTACGAATCAATTTTATCCTCATACAGAATTCAAAGGATGTTCTTGTATATTTCATTTGAAACTAGGCTCATTAAGTATTTCAAGCATATAAATTATATCCCCTAATTATTTTTGTACAATTTTTAATAATTTTTCCAAGTCAGAATAGGGGATCACATAGTCATTCTAAACCAGTCTCCCAAAAACTTAAATATCTCATAATATAGAATTCCTTTGCTTGCTTTGTTTCTGTTATATGAAAATAGACTCATTAAGCTCTAATTTGATATCTCATTCAGTTTCTGATTCAATTTCTACTATTTTTAGTAAATTTTTAGATTCACGTCACTGCAACTATCCAGAACAGTTTTATTGTCAATTTTGATCTTTCACACTTCAATTGTATTCATCACTTTCCTATAACAATCTTTCCAATTTCCAATCACATATCGAGCATATTGCTCATAAGTTACACACGTATATACTTACACTTATCATCACAAAGTCATACACAATTTCATTTAATCAATTTCCCAGTTGAACGCTTCGGAATAATAACAGATACGCAATGGTATCGCACACAGCCCACCTTTAAAATCGAAGCTCTCTTGTACACATAGTGGCCTTCACTTAGCACCACTCATGTGAGCTAGCTCGATTGTACACATAATTTTGGCTCTCTTGTACACATGGTGAACACTTAGTACCACCCATGTGACCTAGCCAGTTTATCTCGTAGCTCTCTTGTCTACATGGTGTCCTTCTCCTGGAACCACGCATGCGACCTAGCTACATATATCCCGTAGCTCTCTTGTCTACATGGTGTATACATAGTATCACCCATGTGACCTAGCTACATCATAATGTCTCGTAGCTCTTGTACACATGATGTGCACTCAACACCATACATGTGACCTAGCTACATATCATCTATATCATCCAATCTTTTCGAAGGTTCAACCGGGATTTCTCTCTCTTTCTAATACTTGATTCCATACTTCCAATAGTCAATTATGATTCAAAAATCAGCTACAATACATAAAATATGCTGAAATACAAAAAACATAATAAAGATAATGTATTATTTACATACAAACTTACATACTTTCTCATTTCCATGTCGAATTAATATTGAACATTTAAGTCATCATAATTATACTTACTTTCAACACCTCGAAAATCATAGTAAATATATCAATTTTACATTGAAACATGCATAAATTAATGCTTATTATACATATGAACTTACCTCGATACTAAAACGGCCATTTTACCAACTTTCCCGATTTTCAATTTTTCTCCCATTCTAGATTCAAATCTCGTTTTTCAGGATCTAAAACATCATATTTTACTTATTTAATTAATGTACTATTCAAAACAGTCTTTAACTCAAACTTTGGAAAAATTACAATTTTGCCCCTAAACTTTTGCATATTTACACTTTTGCCCCTAGGCTCAGGAATTAAAGTTCATCCCTTATTCTGATGTTTTATGACATGCTGATCATTTTTCCCTTCTATGGAAACATCAAATTCTCACTCTAATACATAGTTATGAATAGTAACAATTTTTACCAATTAAGCCGTTTTACTCATTTTTGCTTAAAACCGCTTAGCAAAAGTTGTTTAACATAATTCCAGCCTTCATATTCTACCATAAAACATCAAAATAAACACATTTCACCTATGGGTATTTTTCCAAATATGAACCCTAGCTTAAATTATTGCTAGAATAAGCTTAATCAAGTTACCGAGATTCTAAAATCGTAAAGAACTTGAAAAACGGGGCTAGAACGGACTTACTATTGAGCTTGGAAAGCTTGAAAACCCTATCCATGGCTTCCCCCATGCTAATTTCGGCCTCCATGAAAAAGATGAGTCAATTTTGGCTTTATTTTCCCTTTTTATTTCTTTTAATTACCAAATGACTAAAATGCCCTTAAGGCCTTTCTTTAAAATTTTGTCCTATTCATGCCCATTTTTCTCCAAACGAAATATAATGGTCTAATTACCATTTAAGTACATCCTCTTTAAACCCCCATTTCAATCAAGTACTTATGAATTAGAACACATATTTTGCAACTTTTGCAATTTAGTCCTAAAAGTCCAATTAAGCACTTTATCAGTAAAATTACTTAACGATATTTTTACACAATATTTTAATCAATAAATAAACCGTAAAACTTAATTGGAATAAATTTTTCAACTTCGAATTCGTGGTTCTAAAACCATCGTTCCGTTAAGGCCCTAAATCGGGCTGTTACAGCAACTTCTGCAAATAAGCCCTAATAGGCAAATTAAACATGCAATCTATAAATTTTCTTATCAATACTCTAACACATACATCTAATCACTTGGTAAATCATAAAAATTAATCGAAATAAACTTTTCTATCTCAGATTTGTGGTTTCGCAACCACTATTCCATTTAGGCCCTATTTCGAGATGTTACATCTTCATTCTTCTTGCTTTTCCTTTTTTATTTTTTTTCTTTCTATTCTTTTTTTACCCTTCCTATTGACTTTATATTTTTTTATCTTGCTTCCGACAACTTCTTCTTGGGTTATGTTGGCTTGGACCATCTTCCCCGCCTCCTCCTTCAGTGAGGTTCGTTAAATTCTACACTAACTTTATTTTCCAACTTGGGCTTATGGCTTCTTTGATTGGGGTGTCTTTGTTAGGCAACAATCACCAATGATTCTTTGCCTCCCTTGTTTTGTGTTGGGTAGATTTTCTTTTATTTTTTGTCACAGGTAAGATGACTAATTTCCATGGAAAGAGAGGATTTGCAACAATGCTCTTTTGCATTAAGGTGTTGTTGGAAAAAATCCAATTCAAAAACGTTTTTCTTACACTACAGAAAATTAAAAATTTGAAAATTAAGTTGGTTTAGGATATTTATAGCAATAAACTCTTTACTGAAATCGTACATGTGTTTTCCTCTAGACTGTAATAGCCTGATTTTCCTCTAGACTCGTAAATATTACTTTTACAATATTTATATTCATTAGAGTGGTATTAAAATTTGGTTTAGGAATTTTAACGTTTAGATAGTCAATTAAAGAAAAAAAAGACTAAATTGTAAAAGGTGCGAAACATAGTAATTATAGTAATTAAGGTATTAAATGGCTAGATTAGTAAATGAGGGAGGCCTTAAAAAGCAATTATGCCTTAATTAGAATATTGGGACAACAATTAAATGGAAAATAATAAAATAGTGTGAATTAGATGGCAATTTTATAAATAAATGGAAGTTTAATTAAAATTAAGCTAAATTAAAGAATGAAAAACAAAAATTCATTTTATTATGTTCATCAAATGGCCGAATGCCATAGCTAGGGTGAGGAGAAAGCTTTGGTTTGCTTATTTATTTACATGTAAGTCCATTTTGATCCTGTTTCTTGTAATTTTTATGTTTTTGAGATCGTTGCAACTAGGTCCAGCTAGCCTGTACCTTCGTTTTTTATTCTGTTAAAAATTTTGGAAGTTTTCATTGTTGAATATTGGATTTTTTTTATGAATATCATGTATTTGGACTTTTAATTTTGTTGTTTGATGATTTTGTAAAGAGATTTTTTTGTTAAATTTTAATTTTAGGATTAAATTGTGAAAATGTCAAAATATTAAGGTTTGGTAGTGAATTTGATGTTTTTTAGGGGATGTTTGAGGGCCTATTATATTTGAATAAAATATTGACTTGAGAAAATTGGTTAATTTAATGAATTTCAAGTTAAGAGACTAAATTGCAAAAATTATAAAAGTTAGGGGTAATTGTGTAAATTTAAAAAATAAAAGTGTATTAATGGTATAATGGATTGGAAATGAAATATATGCTAATAAATAAGTAATTTTACATTTTAGATCAAGATTCGGTAGATATTTGTAGAAAAGGAAAAATAATGAAATAGTCCCTAAACTTCTACAATTTTTACAATTCAATCCAGATAAGTTCGTATGGTTAAAATTTAACATTTATATACGTAGGTGATTGATATTACTTGATATAAAATATATATGTGTGTTCCATTGTTGGAGATGAATTATTATCTGAGTTATAATATTGAATTTGATGTTTGGTTTGAATTGAACACGGGATAGAGTATATTCGTGTTTTGGTGTGTTACGGGGGTTTGGAGTGGAGATGGTATTGGAAGGAGATATCTGTATATTACCCAAGTAAAACAAAGTTCAGCATTTGTTGTGAACTCTAGCGTTATACTTTTTGTTTGGAATGATTCAGGTGGACCAACTCTTATGAGCTTCTGTTTGCGTGTTTCGGGTGGACTAGCTCTTCTGAGCTTCTATAGCGTATTTCAATTGGATCAGCTCTTATGAGTTTCTGCCTGGTGTGTTTGGTCTATCTGATAATGTACTCTTATACGTAAGTTGTTCTTCAAATGGAAAATCTCGGTAAGGTAATTTGTTTAATGAATTTGAAACATATGTTATTTATTCAATATTGATCTGAACATAGATGAATTTATCGATTGAAATTTTGAATGACAAGGAGTTCTCATAGATGATTATTACTATTGAATTGTTATAATTAGTTTGGTAAGATTTATCATTTAATACGTCGTACTTACTAAGCTTCATTAATTGTGTTGTTTAATGTCATTGTAGATTCTCAGAAGGTTGGACAATCAGATCGGCACTCAAGTCTCACTATGCAACTCATCTCGGTAGTTTTTGGAACGTTTAATACATATTGTGGCATGTATAGGCTCTTGTGTGGTTTTGGTTAATGATTGACTTATGTAAATATTATGAATGGTATTTTGTACAAATAACCAACTTGCATATTACTTGAGAATGAGGTATAGTTTTTATGCTAGTATGAATGGTGTTTATAAATGAAATGTTGTGATTGTGGTACCATTGATAGGTATTTTGATTAGGTATTGCTTGAATGACATGATGAATTGAATTGATCTTTATTTTGATGTATAATTTATATATATACTTGCGGTACAAATTAGGGTACGTTGGTTAGGCACTTATTAGGTTGGTTTTGGTGTGTTTGTGGCTTGATTTATGTTATTTTGAACTGGTGTTTTGGTTGGTATTTGAGTTTCATAAGGTCCAAGCAAACTTGAAATGGTAAACTTGTGTTTTAAGGTTCATTTTAGGGCTACACGGCCATGCGACATGGCCATGTGTCCCCTGTAGGTTCAAAGCATGCAAGTCAGGCAGTTACATGGCCTAGCACACGGCCTAACACACGAGTATGTGAGGCCATTTCGAGGGTTACACGGCCTGGCACACGGGCGTGTGGCTTAGCCGTGTGACCCAAGTTAGTGAGTTACATGAGCATGGACACGGGCTAGGACACGGTCGTGTGTCCCTATTTCGACTGTCCACATGGCCTGAGACACGGGTGTGTGTCTCAGCCATGTGAGCCACTTGGCCTTGTGACCCCTACAGTCCAAATTTTTCAACTTTTTCCTAAAATTTCCAATTGTTCTTGATTTAGTCCCAGACTGTTTCTATAGTATTTTTAGGGTCTCAAGGGCTCGATTAAGGGACATTATGAATGTATTTGAATGAAATTAGATTATTTTTGTATTGATGTATGAATTGAATGGTTTACTATTTTGTTGGTCAGTTAATGCTCTGTAACCCTATTTTGGCGACGGATACTGGTTAAGGGGTGTTACATAGACGAATCCTTATTATTCTTAGCTTTCAACCCAACAGTCTTCTCCGCTATTCTCATACCAAGAATTGCTTTGAGTGTGAGCTCAAATGAATTCGAACCAAACATTGAACCAAAAGTTATTTACTTTTCTTTTAATGGGAAAGCAAAATTTTCTTTCAATATAAATCGGTAGAATTGTTATTTCAGAAAATAGAATTTATACTTAGAAAATAAATTCTCACTATTTTTGGACAGAATAACAATATCCCAAAGTTTTGTATCTAGCCCTACCGATGTCATCTATTTATAAGGAGAAGAAGTGAAACTCTTGTTGAATTAGTAAAAGTCTATTTCAATAAAAACAAAAACAAAATCCTAGTCTAACTAGGAAAGAGAGGGTGACAACCTTAGTTAAATGTACTAGGGTTGATCGTTTCATGTATTAGTATGAGGGGCTTTTGGGCCTCTCCCGTATCGGGTCCAATTATAAATGCTTCCTAGACTTTTAACCCAACACTTTAAAATTCAGTTCATGTGACATCCCTAACCCGTATCTATCGCTGAAATAGGGTTACAGAGCATTACCAGACTTATTTCATATATAATCATACATTTCATGTGACAACCCTAATATGGCCCTAGTCGGAAGTGGTTTCGGGACCACAAAACCAAGTCCCAAAAATAATCAAATGTTATATTCTGTGTTTATTTCATGTGAAAGTGCATGTGTGAAAATTTCATGCTTTGATTTTGCCATTTGTGAGTGAAATTATGAAATAGGACTCATGTGAAAATTTTTGAAAATGCTATAGGCTAATTTGTAGTGGCCAAATAACTTATAGTATGAAATAGGTGGATTTGCATGTCAAATTTCTCACCTTAAAACATAGTGGCCGGCCATGATGGGCATGATAAGCATTTGTGCAATTTTTTTATTGAAATTATGGCATGAGTATGGCACAAATATTATATGTCATTTTGTGTCATAAAATGTTGGGTAATAAAATAACAAAAGGATGGAAGGGACAAAGTTTGTCCATCTTTGTTCTTCATAGCCGAAATTGAGAGAGCAAATAGGAGAGGAAACCTTTGAGCATTCGGTCACTAGGGGGAGGAAAATTGAAGGTAAGTTCATGGTAGTTTGCTTCTATTTTGATGTTCATGGGTTCTTCTTGATTCTACCTTAACCCATGAAGCATACTTTTGATTTTTGGTTGTGTTGTGAGCATTCGGTCATGAATGGAAATGAAGGAAATGGTTGTTGTTTCATGTTCTTTTGATGAATAATGGAAGATAGGTGAAGTTGAGCCAAACAAATGAGCATGCATGTGCCTTAGATGCTAAGGGGGAAAATCGGCTAACATGTTGTGTGTATTATGGCCGAATGTGAACTTGGATAACATTGAGTAATGTTTGTGCTTTAAAATGATGAAATGGAGATTATGCTTAAGTGAAATCATAGGTATATGATGATTGATTTGTGATATGCATGTTTAAATAACATGCATGCAAGGTATGAGTGAAAGAGTGATTTTGTAATAAATCTGCTTGGGACAGCAGCAGTAATGTAATTTTGGAAAATCACCATAAATTGAGGTAAATGAGTTAGAAGCTGAATAAATTATTTAATTAAATCTTAATAAGTCTAGTTTCTTATAAAAGAAACCGTGTAAGCAAAAGAATTTCCAATAATGAGATATTTGAAGTGATGTGGGATAGGGTCAAAATGACTTCTAGATCCTCTGTTCTGTTTTTACAAAATCATTATAAATTGTACAAAAATGTTTATAAGATGAAGTTTATATGCTTATACTCCTTGATGAGTCTAGTTTCAAATGAAATAAACGAGAACATATTTTTAATTCTGTACAATGAGAAATTTGATTCGTAGTGAAGAGTGGTCAGATTAGTCAAATAGTGAAAAAAAGGAAACTTTAAGAAATATCTGGTATTGATTGGCCAAACCAAAAATTCTGAAAATATTATGGATAGAAGATATATGACTCTATTTTCAAGGAAAATTAACGGCAATTGATTTGGAGTTTCGTAGCTCCAGTTATAAATGATTTAGTGACTGTTGCTTAGGAAGAAAGCTTGCAGTGAAATTATGATTATGTGGTAAACATTGACAAAAATTTGTTAATGAGTTGCTTATTGATTTCTTATAAGCTTACTATGATCTGTATGTGTGAAATTCGAATATATATATATTATATATTCTGAAAGTGATGCTTGAATAGTCGAATAATGACTAAGTTTAAAATTGTTGAATTTAAGCTCAAGAGCATAGAGGGGCAAATTCGGATAAGGGAAAAGAGAAAGTAATCGAATAGCCGTTGTAATCGTTCGGCAACATTCGAGGTAAGTTCTTAAGTGTTTAAGCTTGATTCCTTTTTATATGCCTAAGAGTTAAATTAATATGGCAGAGAGAATGTAAATTTTATTTAGTTAATGTGCCGAATATGTAATGATTTAAGGCTATAAGTCGATTATGGCTATTATGCTTAAGTTGAATTGGATTTGGAAATTTGATGCACTAAATGAGTGTTACAATGAATGAACTACGCTGTATATGTGTTGGTAGAGATATCACGATTTGTGATTATTAAATATCTAAAGGAAACCATGATGTGTATAAAATTATTATTATTAGTCCTTTGTAGTAGCCGAATATGGCTTGGCACTAAAGTGATTAAATGTGAACTTTGATGAGGTAACTATAAAAAGTGTGGTGCTATAAGACTATAGGCTAATATGATATGTGGATTCGTTCCATAAAGTAAATTATTCAGGTACGAACAACCTAATTAAGTCCATGTGAATTAAATGAATTTGATGATTGATGTGAATCGAACATATAAGAAATGGTTTCATGTTTATGTTCAACTATGAGACCTTGTGTTAAATCGACAATCGATTTCGTTCAATACATTAAGTTGGTCAGGTATGCGATATGTACTTATGCATGTTAAATCGATTGGAATTGAATCATGAATGTGAATTGAGAAGCATAGGTAAAAATGCCTATGTCATATATGTGAGTAAGGGTAAAACCATTGTAAATTATCGATAAGGATGGGCTATGTGCAGAACCATCTTATAATTGCTAATTTGAAAGGTTGTGTGCAAATCAATGAGCAATATCTATATATTAGATGAATTGTTTCCTTTTGGTTCTACTTGAATTAAGTTGTGCAATAAATAATTTATGTATATGACTTATAGTCGAATGGTCACTATGGGTTGAGTTTGAATGGTGAAATGGATATGTGATATTTACGTATGACTTTTGAACCGAAATGTAAATAATGGTGTTCATATGGAGCTTATATCCGAATGTAGCAAATGACTACTAATGTGATATGTTGAATGAGATATGTTAATATATGATTAAATATGCATGATATTTGATATGTATCCCGGCTTAAAGACCCGTAGGCTATATGCTGGAATTATATCCGGGTTAAATCTAGCAGGCTTCGTGCCGGTGATGTGTATTCGGGCCTTTGTGCCTAGCAGGCTTCGTGCTGGTGATGTGTATTCAGGCCTTCGTGCCTAGTAGGCTTCTTGCTGGTGATGTGTATTCGAGCCTTCGTGCCTAGCAGGCTTCGTTCCGGTGATGTGTATTCGGGCCTTTGTGCCTAGCAGGCTATGATGCTAGTGAAATACTATTCGGGCCTTTGAGCCTAGCAGGCTATAATGTCGGTGAGATACTATTCGGGCTTTCGAGCCTAGCAGGCTATAGTGCCAGTGAAATGATATCGGGCCTCGAGCCTAGCAGGCAAAATACCGGTAAATTGAGAAAAGCCTAAGACTAAGGTACCTTGTGTTAGGTTGACAAATGAATACATTCAATACGTTAAATGGGCCAGGTACGCATTATGTACTCATATGTGAGTTTGATCTGCAATGAATCATAAGTGTGTAATGTGATACATACGTGAATAAATGTTATAACTATATCTATGATCATGATACACCGGGTCAGGGTGTGAAAGTATGTGAAAGTATTTGATTTAATTATGTTATATGAATTCAGATTAAGTGTGATAAGAATGCTGAACGTGCATTATGTGTTTGTGTGTATTCGGCAGATGGCAATATACCTAGAATATGGCCTCTTGAGAAATTGAATAATCGAGGTATAATTGCGTTTATTTGTTTGCATTGCTTAAAACTTACTAAGCTTATGAAAGCTTACTCCGTTGTTACATTCCTCTGTTTTATAGATTGTTGGCTCCAGTTACTTGCTCGGGTTGGAGTTCGCCGGAGATATTATCACACTGTCGAGCTCACACTATTGGTGTAAGTAAATCCTAGTATTTCGAGTCTATGGCATGTATAGGGTTTTAATGTTGAGTATGTGATACTATAAGTTAGCCAAAGGTGGTGGCTTGTATTGGTAAAGTGTTTTGGCCATGTGAATTGGCCTATGTTGGCTAGTGATGTTTTGGGCCTCGTAAGCCCATGTATGGGACAGATTGCATGTGAAAAGAAAAGATTTAAATTGATTGAAATTTTTCAGCACGATTTTTGTGTGATTGACTGAGTTTAAGTCGGGTAACACCTCGAACCCTGTTCCGGTGAGGGATACGGGCGAGGGGTTTTACATTTCACATACAATTTCCATTTCCAAATATAAATCATTCAACATCAATCACATTGTCCCTAGTACGAGCCTATGTGGCCCAAATCATGCATTAGAAGTGGTTCAGGACTACTGATAACTCAAGAAATTTTTAGAAAACTTAGAAAATTTTTCAAAATACATGGGACACACGCCTGTGTGGCTCGGTCGTGACAAAGACACACCCGTGTCACAGGCCGTGTGAACATTCAAAGTGGGATCACATGGTCGTGTCTTAACCTGTGTTCAACCCCGCGTAACTCTCTAACTTGTGCCTGTGTGACTTACTCGTGTGTGATATCCCGAATTATGGCCTAATCGGAATAGTGGTTTTGGGACCATAAATTTGAGATAGAAATAATTATTTTATAATTATTTTGAGGTCTATGATATGATTGCATGATTGTGTCAAAGTTTCGTGAAGAAATTCTATGCATAAAGTGCTTAATTTGAAATTTGGGTCTAAATTGATTAAGTTACAAAACTTGCATTCTAGAATTTTCTAGTATGAAATTGCTTTGGAATATTAATTAAGAGGCCTTAAATATAAATTTGACCAATTTTTAAGTTTTTGGACAAAAAATGGACATGGATGGAATTTTTGAAAGTTTAGTAAGGAAGGACATTTTGGTCATTTGGATTTTAATGAATTAAAATGGGAAAAATCAAGCAAAAATCCATTCATTTTCTTCATGTTGCTGCCAAATTTTACTTGCTACCATAGCTAGGGTTTCTTCAACTTCTAAGCTCAATAGTAAGTCAATCCTAGCCCCGTTTTTAATGTTCTTTACATTTTTGAATTTCTCGTAGCTCGGTTTACCTATTTCTACCAATATTTTGAGCTAGGGTTTATATTCAAAAATTTACCCATGAATGATATGCATGAATTTTGATGTTTTATAGTAGAATATGAAGCTTGAGATTGTGTTAAACAACTTTTGCTAAGTGATTTTATGTAAAAACGACTAAAATGACGTAATCGGTAAAAATATCTAATGCTCATAAATACATGATAGAGTGTGAATTTGATGTTGCTATAGAAGGGAAAAATTATCAGCATGTCATAAAACATAAGAAAATAGGGTGAAGTTTAATTTACGAGATTTGGGGCAAAAGTGTAAATATGTGAAAGTTTAGGGGCAAAATTGTAATTTTTCTAAAATATGATTTTGGGTTGATTTGAATAATATGAGTCCTAATTAGGCTATATTTGAAATGATAGAGCAAGGAAAATTAAAATTCGGGCTAAAATCGGCAAAATACCAAGTTGTGGACAAAATGGTAAAAATGATCATTTTTGCATACGAGGTAAGTTCATATGATTTTAATAATGCAATGTGTATTTTAATGTTAATGTTATGATATTACATGAATTGTAAGTATACATTTATGTGAATAATTTGATATTATGTAAATGATGCAACATTACTATATGTTGTTGATGTCTTGATAATGGTATGATGATTATTGTTTATGAATTGTTGCATGCTATGATTATTGTTGAATTATTATACAAATTATGTGGAATGCTTGAAAAATATGAGTTGCCACCGGAGTATCAATATTGACATCACGAGAAAGATGGCAAAGGCGTATGATTGAGGAAAGAGCCCGTTTGAACCTTAGGAATAGGTTAGGATACAAGTGACATGTCACTAGGAAATTGAGATCCGAACTCGTTGAGTTATGGTCCGAGTTCGTGAGAATTATGAGGGATCCGAACTCGTTGAGTTACGTTCCGAGTTCACCTATGTATGCAAGCATCCAAACTCATTGAGTTGTGTTCCGAGTTCATTATGGATGCGAACACCCGAGCTCGTTGAGTTGCATTCCGAGTTCATTATAGGTGAGATTATGGTAGCTTTGCTACATAAACCGCAAGCTATTTAGTTTGTCTAGCTACGGGCTTCCGTGTATCCCATTATATTCTGAGTGTTCAATGGGTAATTTTACGAAGTATTCGATAATGGTCCCAATGAGACAAGCCATTGCTGAGTATGTTCTTAAGTTAAATTACAAGTTGTACAGGTATGTACACTAAACTTATGTGTGATGCCTTGATATATGAAGTATATAGTATTGGTGAATACTATGAAAATGACATGATGAGGAATAAGCCTTGATACTTTATGACATTGAGATTATGGATCTATGCCTATGAAGCATAATTATGTGTTCTTTCCATGATGGATGAAATGATATTGTATGGATTTAGTGAATAATAGTTGTGATTGAGTAAATTTAGCCTTGGCAGTTTTGGGTTACTGCAGTGATTCAAATTTGGAAATTCACCATAAATTGTGGAAATTGATTTAGGGGCTGAATAAAATATGATATTAAAGCTCAATGAGTCTAGTTTTACATAGAGGAAATTTTACATTTAATTGAATTTTATGTTATGAGATATTTAAATTGTTATGAGACAGAGTCGGAATTACTTCGAGATCCCCTGTTCCTATTTGATAAATTCACTAAAAATTGTGAAAAAGTAATTAGGAGTTATAATTTACATGTATAGGTTCCTTATTGAGTCTATTTTTAATATAAATAAACGGAATAGACCTTTGAATTTTGTACAGATAGAAAATGATTCGTAGTGAACAGAGGTCAGAGTAGCCGAACACTGAAATAGGGGAAACTTTAATGAATAAAATGTAGTAATTGGCTAAGTCAAAAATCCTGAAAATTTTATGGGAGAAAGGTATATGAGTCTAGTTTCAAGAAAAATTAACGGAACTTAATTTTGAGTTTTTTAGATCCAGATATAAATGATTTAGTAACTATAACTCGATAAAATAGCTTAACCTGAACATGTGTAATTGTACAATTATAGTGTTTTATCTTAAAAAACATGTTAGTAATTGCTTATTAATTTCATATGGACTTACTAAGCGTAAAGCTTACCCCTCCTCTCTGTTTCTCTAGTATTGGCAGGCCAGCTCGGGGTTGGAGATCGTTGGAGGCAGAATCACACTATCAAGCTATCACTTTTGGGAGAATTAATTCAAATATTAGAAATATCAAGTGAGTGGCATGTATAGGAAGCCAGTTTTATAAAATGTATTATTATTATGATTTGGCCTAACCTATTGATCTACATTGAGTTATCGTATATCGCCATGGGATGTGGCCTATATTCACTATGGTTTGTAAGCTTAATTAATCATGTCATGTTCTATGTTTCTGGTGTGATGAGGTTGATAGTCATGGATGTTGGTTAAAGTGAAATATGTTTAAAATAAAAGACTTGTTGTTGCGTGAAATTTTCCAGGTTTTTGTAAGTTCTCGGTTTAGTCCCGAAACCGTTCCAAAGTATGTTTTAAGATTCGTAGACCCAAATAAGGGACGTTATGCATGTGTCTAAACAGTTTTGAATTAAATGAAATTTTAGGGCTGGTTTTCGTTTGTGTGCATGTTTAAGTCTGGTAATGCTCATATCTGGTCCCAGCGTCAGACACGGGTGGGGGGCGTTTGTGACAGCCCAAAATTGACCCTAGTCGGGAAGTGGTTTCGGGACCACAAAACCGAGTCTTATAAATAATTAAAGATTATATTCTGTGTTTATGATGTGCGTAAATGCTTGTGTGATAGTTCCATACTTTAATTTGGTCAGTGTATGTGGAATTTATTAGTAGGGACTTATGTGAGACAATTTAGAAATATGCTAGGCAAGTGTTCAAGTGGCCCATTAATATATGTGGGAAAGTGTTTGTCCTTGCATGTCAAATTAGCCAAATTAAAGCATAGTGGCTGGCCATGCTATGGGTGGAAACATGTCACCAACATGTTATGCTAGTGATGTATGCTAAATAAAATAAAATAAAGAGCATGGTAATTAAACAATGAAAGGAAGGGTGATGAAAAAAAAATGGTCTCATCCATACCCCCCTTGTTGCCGTGAGTTGAGGAAAGAAAACAAAAAAAAATGTGTTCATTCTTGAACACCTTTGGCCGAATAGAGGAAAGAAAGGAAGGGGAAGAGCTTGAGAAAATCGGCTATGGTGGTTTGCTAGACTAAGGTATGTTTGATGTTGTTCTTGAGATGCATGCATGTTTTAGTAGTTGACTTGAGTTCTAAAAACCCATGGTTCAATTTTGTGGATTGATGATGATTTTGTGTTTTGCCATTGATGAGTGCTTGAGCTTTTTGATAGTTGTTGATGAAAAGTGAAAGATATGTTAAAGATTAATATGTTTTGTGTTGAAGTTTTTGGTGATTTTGAGTAGTTAGGGCTAAATTACAAAAATAAATTTTTGAAGGACTCAAAGGTGAAATAAATGAAATGTATGGACTTATATGGGTACTAGGAAGATTCGGCCCTTAAGGAGTGTGACCAAACTTTGTGTATTTTGTGTTTTGTGGAATAAAGACTAAATTGTGAAAGTGCGAAATATTAGGGGTAAAAATGTAATTTACCCATTTATGCGTTATTAGACTAAATTGAATGAAAATATGTTAAAATGAGATTTATTTGAATATGTTAAGATCAAGAAACCAAGGAATTGGATTTAGATCGGGGAAAATCGAAAGTAGTTGAGTAGCCGATCATTTAGTCGACGACATCCGAAGAAAGTTTATAAGCAATTAGATATTAAAATTTCGGAATAAATGTTAGCTATATATGCTGAAATGGAAATATGATAAATGTATATATAGCTGAATGTGATATGTGTGAATTATATGTTAAATTAAGGCTTGGTAAGCTAGCTATTAAGGTGAAATGCTAATGTTAGTATTTGATTTGGTAATAATCTGTTTGGGGACAGCAGCAGTAAGGTGATTTTGGAAAATCGCCATAATTTGTAGGAGTTGAATTAGAAGCTGAGTGAATTATGCCATTAAAGCTTGAAGAGTCTATTTTCTTACAAAAGAAACTATAAAAACAAAAGAGTTACCGATCTTGAGATATTTGAAGTATTGTGGGGCTGAGTCAAAATGACTACTAGATTCCCTGTTCTGTTTTTAGAAAATCATTATAAATTGTACAAAAATGATTATAAGATAAAATTTATATGCTTAGACTCCTTAATGAGTCTAGTTTTAAATGAGATCAAATACAACACATTTTGAATTCTTTAAAATGAGAAATTTGATTCGTAGTGAAGAGTGGTCAGAATAGTCAAACAGTGAAACAGGGGAAACTTTAAGAAAAATCTGGTATTGATTGGCCAAGCCTAAAATTCTGAAAATTTTATGGATGGAAGATATACGAGTCTATATTCAGGGAAAATTAACGGCTAGTGATTTGGAGTTTTGTAGCTCCAGTTATAAACAATTTAGCAACTACTGCTCAGGAAAAACAGCTCGTAGTGAATATGTGATTTTGTTGTAAACATTAATGAAAAATTTGCCAATGAGTTATTTATTGATTATTATAAAGCTTACTATAATCTATGTGTGTGAAAGTCAAATCAATATATATATTATTCTGAAAGTAATACTTGAATAGTCGATTAATGACTATTTTAAATTTTGTTGAACTTAAGCTCAAGAGCAAAAGGGAACTAGATCCGATAAAGGCAAAGAAAAGATCACTGAGTAGCCGAGTTGGAACCGTCTTACCCAACACAAGGTAAGTCATTAAGCATGTAGTTGGTATTATTTCAAATGGTCATAATGTTTATGTATTGATGTTGAATGGAATGAATAAATATATATATGCATGTACGTATGTGATGATGAAATTGTTGAATGAAAAGAAAAGAGGTAAGATGTACTGAGTTGTTGATCTCGGCACTAAACGTGCGGGTATAACCATTTATGACCATGAGATTGGCGCTAAGTGCGCGGGATTAAATTGTACAACACTAAGTGTGCGATTTGACTATGTTGCACTAAGTGTGCGAAATGAATATGATGCACTAAGTGTGCGAATTGACCATGCGGCACTAAGTGTGCGAGTTTGACTATGTAGCACTAAGTGTGCGATTTGATTACGTAGCACTAAGTGTGCGAGTTGATTATATAGCACTGAGTGTGCGGACTCAATATACATTCGTGAATCATTATGGACACTATGTGTGTGACACTATTGAGTCGATCGCGGACAGCGGATCGGGTAAGTGTTCTGAGTACATGGCTAATAGGTGCTATGCTTATACTTGGTGTTGAGCTCAGTAAGTTTGAACCTATGTGACAAATATACTTGAAGTCACGTACATAAAAATTATCGTAGGATGGGTGAAAGGCCGTTTAGTCGTTTGATTGTAACGAAAATAAATTGATTTATGAAATTGCCTCAATGTCCTATTGATGAGTATATGGAATGTGAATGCATGAATTGATATGAAACTGAATCGATAGGTTGGAGGAACTATGGTATGGTTCGGTATGGATGGAGTAAATTGTCTCGTTCCATTTTGTTTCCTCTTGTGATAATGTTATTGATGGATGGTAGCGCATTGCTTATGACTTACTGAGTTATAAACTCACTCGGTGTTTCCTTGTCACCCATTATAGGTTGCTTGGACTCATCTATTTTTGCGGGGTCAGGCCGTCATCGAAGTCATCACACCGGATAGCGAGTTTTGGTACTTTCTTCTTAGTTGGCTTAGAAGAACATTTTGGCATGTATAAGCTATTACGTTGTGTTTGAACTTTGGCATGTAAACTTTAAGCCATGCGAAAATGGCACGAATGTTCGATTGAGTTGGATCAAGGGTAGGCATGAAATGGACCTAGTTACTTTCGTAACAGATGCTGGCAGCAGCAGTGTCATGAGATTGAAAAATCACTAAAAATAGTAGGAGTGGAATTAATTGATGAATAAATTATGTAATCGAAGCTCGATGAGTCTGTTTTCATGAGGAAGTAACGAAAAGATCATATGGGCAGTGTATTAGGAGATAATCAGATTTTTGTGGGACAGGGCCAGAACGGTTTCTGGATTCCCTGCTCCGACTTTGGAAATTCAATATAAATTAACCAGAGATAATTAGGGGTCGTACCATATATGTACAGATTCCTCTCTGAGTCTAGTTTTCATAGAAACAAACGGCATCAGTATTGAAGCCCGTGAAGGGAGATATCCAGGTCGTAATGGGCAAAGGTCAGTGTAGTCGACCCCTGCAACATGGGAGACTTTGACTAATAAACTGTACTAATTGGCCAGACCAAAAATTCTAGAAAAAAATACATAGATGGGCACATGAGTCTAGTTTCTGGGAAAAATCACGAAACTGATTTTCGAGTTACGAAACTTAAGATATGATTTTTTTAAAATGACTAGTACACAGTTTGGGCAGTGTCTGGAAAATAAATTTATAAGGGGTTAAAGTCAGTTAACACCTCGTGTTCGACTCCGGTGTCGGTTTCGGGTTCGGGGTGTTACATTTGATTGGTATCAGAGCTATGGTTTAGTCGGTTCTAGGACTACCATAGCGCGTATGAGTCTAGCTATACATGCCGAATGTTAATGTTTAAATGTGTGATGACTTCAGACGGTTGAAATGTTTTTGTTTTGATTAGTAAATGGACCCCGGTGAAGAAAGAACCCTAGCGGATGACGTTGAGAGCGTAGCGGCTGCTCCTGCACAAGGGACGCCGCCTGTTGAACCTCAGTCATCTGCGAATAATCAAGGTGAGGGGGCTAAACAAGCATTCTTTACCATGATGAATGAGTGGGTCGCACAATATGCCCGAACCAACCCGGCTGTCCAACAATTCCCAAATTTGAATAATCCACCCCAAGAGCCTGTAATGCCATCAGTCGCTGATCCTGTGAGGCTGAGTAAGCCACCTGTAGACTTGATTAGGAAGCGTGGGGCCGAGGAGTTCAAGGCCATAGTAACTGATGATGCCGAAAGGGCCGAGTTCTGGCTTGATAACACCATTCGGGTGTTCGATGAATTGTCATGCACACCTGACGAATGTCTAAAATGTGCTGTATCTTTGTTGCGAGACTCAGCCTACTATTGGTGGAGGACCTTGATTTCCATAGTCCCGAACGAGCGAGTAACTTGGGACTTCTTTCAAACGGAATTCCGAAAGAAATTTATTAGCCAACGGTTCATTGATCAGAAGCGTAAGGAGTTCTTGGAACTCAAGCAAGGCCGTATGACTGTATCTGAATACGAACATGAATTCGTAAGACTCAGTAGGTATGCCCGGGAGTGTGTAGCTGATGAGGTTGCTATGTGCAAAAGGTTCGAGGAAGGATTGAATGAAGATTTAAAGCTACTAATGGGTATTTTGGAAATAAAAGAATTCGTAACACTAGTCGAACGAGCCTGCAAGGCGGAAGAACTTGGAAAGGAGAAGAGGAAGGCTGAATTTGAAGCTAGAGATTATCGTAAAAGATCGACGGGTAAAGCTCCGTTCTCAACTGTAAAGAAGTTCAGGGAGGACATTAATAAGTCGAGGGCGACTGCGGGAATTTCCATCAGGGCAAGACCATCGATGGGCTCCCGAGCTACTTCGGTAGCTAGTGTGGGCAATAATCGTCACGAGAAACCTGAATGTCCCCAATGTGGAAGACGACACCTAGGTGAATGTTGGGGCAAGTCTACTAGCAGGGCCTGTTACGGATGCGGTTCGAAGGACCACTTCATTAGAGATTGCACGGAGCTGGATGAGAAGAATAAGATTCAAGGTGCAAGACCTAGTGGAGTGACATCTAGAGGTAGACCACCGAGAATTTTAGGAGGCAGGGGTGGTAGTCAGAGGGGGGCCTCTGATACGGCCGATCGAGCCGAGAACCGTACTCCTGCTAGAGCATATGCCATTCGTGCACGAGAGGAGGCATCCTCCCCCGACGTCATCACTGGTACCTTCACTCTCTTTGATACTAATGTGATTGCATTGATTGACCCTGGTTCTACTCATTCATATGTATGCGAAACCTTAGCAACCAGTAAGACTCTACCTGTTGAGTCTACTGAGCTCGTAATTCGAGTATCAAACCCTTTGGGTCAATGCGTACTTGTTGATAAAGTGTGTAAGAGATGCCCTCTAATAATCCGAGAATCCTGTTTTTCGGCCGATTTGATGCTTTTGCCGTTCGACGAGTTTGATGTTATTCTTGGTTTGGATTGGTTAACCGCGCATGATGCGGTTGTGAATTGCAAAAGCAAGACTATCGATTTGAGGTGCGCAAATAACGAAATAATTCGAGTTGAGTCTGCGGACTTAAGGGGGTTGCCAGCTGTAATATCAGCAATGTTGGCCCAGAAATATGTAAGGAAAGGGTGCGAAGCATACCTCGCGTATGTACTTGATGACAAGGAGTTAGAAAAGAAACCCGAATCGGTGCCGGTGGTTTGTGAATACCCGGATGTTCTTCCTGAAGAGTTACCGGGTTTGCCACCTGTTCGGGAGGTAGAGTTTGGTATTGAGCTTGTCCCTGGAACTACGCCAATTTCGATCGCTCCGTATCGTATGGCACTAACCGAGTTAAAAGAGTTGAAAGCTCAGTTGCAAGAATTGACGGATAGAGGTTTCGCTCGACCGAGTTTCTCACCTTGGGGTGCACCAGTATTGCTCGTGAAAAAGAAGGACGGAACCATGAGGTTGTGCATTGACTATCGTCAACTGAATAAAGTGACGATAAAGAATAAGTATCCGTTACCGCGTATTGATGATCTGTTCGATCAATTAAAGGGAGCATCGGTGTTTTCAAAGATAGATTTGAGATCGGGTTATTATCAGTTGCGGATTCGAGATTCGGACATACCCAAAACTGCTTTCAGAACGAGGTACGGTCACTACGAGTTCTTACTGATGCCGTTTGGGCTCACTAATGCCCCTGCGGTGTTTATGGATTTGATGAATCGGATCTTCAGGCCGTATTTGGATCGGTTTGTAGTTGTGTTTATTGATGACATCTTGGTCTATTCAAGAGATGAGACCGAACATGCTGAGCATCTGAGGCTAGTGTTGCAAATTTTGCGGGATAAGCAGTTATATGCTAAGTTCAGTAAGTGTGAGTTCTGGTTAAGAGAGGTTAGCTTCTTGGGTCATGTGGTATCCGCATCGGGTATTCGAGTTGACCCGAGCAAAATTTCAGCCATACTTAACTGGAAGCCTCCGAGAAATGTTACCGAAGTCCGGAGCTTTCTAGGGCTCGCCGGTTATTACCGACGATTTGTCAAAGGTTTCTCGATGATAGCCACACCAATGACGAAGCTACTTCAAAAGGATGTTAAGTTCGAATGGACGGAGAAATGTCAGAAAAGCTTCGATCAACTGAAAACTCATTTGACTGAAGCTCCAATTTTGGTGCAACCCGAATCAGGTAAAGAGTTTGTCATTTATAGTGACGCATCCCTACTTGGGTTGGGTTGCGTATTGATGCAAGAAGGTCGAGTTGTGGCCTATGCGTCAAGACAATTGAAGCCACACGAGAGAAATTATCCGACCCATGATCTCGAACTAGCCGCCATTGTGTTTGCATTGAAAATATGGCGACATTATTTGTTTGGTGAGAAGTGCCATGTGTTTTCGGATCACAAAAGTCTCAAATATTTGATGACTCAACGAGACTTGAATCTGCGACAAAGACGTTGGCTTGAGTTGTTGAAAGATTACGAGCTTGTCATTGATTACCACCCGGGAAAGGCTAATGTGGTTGCGGACGCCTTAAGCCGGAAATCACTGTTTTCTTTGCGAGCGATGAATGTACACTTGTCTGTTCTACCTGACAATGTGTTAGTAGCTGAATTAAAAGCCAGACCATTATTGACTCATCAAATTCGTGAAGCTTAGAAAGTCGATGATGAATTGGTTGCAAAACGAGCTGAGTGTGTTCCGAACAAGGAATCGGAGTTTCAGATTGATGATGATGGTTGTTTGAGGTTTAGAAGTCGTTTGTGTGTTCCAAGGAATTCGGAACTCATTCCGATGATTCTGAACGAAGCCCATTGTAGCCGAATGTCAATTCACCCGGGGAGCACGAAAATGTACAACGACTTGAAACGTCGATTTTGGTGGCATGGTATGAAACGAGACATCTCCGACTTTGTTTCGAGATGTTTAATATGTCAACAAGTGAAAGCGGAACATCAAGTGCCTTCAGGGTTACTTCAGCCGATCATGATACCCGAGTGGAAATGGGACCGAGTCACAATGGACTTTGTGTCCGGACTGCCATTGTCCGCTAGTAAAGGTGTTATGGCTCAAACACGGGATCGAGGAAGCTACTTGGGAAACCGAGAGCTCGATGAAAGAACGATATCCAAACCTATTTACCGGTAAGATTTTCGGGGACGAAAATTTCTTAAGTGGGGGAGAGTTGTGACAGCCCAAAATTGACCCTAGTCGGGAAGTGGTTTTGGGACCACAAAACCGAGTCTTATAAATAATTAAAGATTATATTCTGTGTTTATGATGTGCGTAAATGCTTGTGTGATAGTTCCATACTTTAATTTGGTCAGTGTATGTGGAATTTATTAGTAGGGACTTATGTGAGACAATTTAGAAATATGCTAGGCAAGTGTTCAAGTGGCCCATTAATATATGTGGGAAAGTGTTTGTCCTTGCATGTCAAATTAGCCAAATTAAAGCATAGTGGCTGGCCATGCTATGGGTGGAAACATGTCACCAACATGTTATGCTAGTGATGTATGCTAAATAAAATAAAATAAAGAGCATGGTAATTAAACAATGAAAGGAAGGGTGATGAAAAAAAATGGTCTCATCCATACCCCCCCTTGTTGCCGTGAGTTGAGGAAAGAAAACAAAAAAAAATGTGTTCATTCTTGAACACCTTTGGCCGAATAGAGGAAAGAAAGGAAGGGGAAGAGCTTGAGAAAATCGGCTATGGTGGTTTGCTAGACTAAGGTATGTTTGATGTTGTTCTTGAGATGCATGCATGTTTTAGTAGTTGACTTGAGTTCTAAAAACCCATGGTTCAATTTTGTGGATTGATGATGATTTTGTGTTTTGCCATTGATGAGTGCTTGAGCTTTTTGATAGTTGTTGATGAAAAGTGAAAGATATGTTAAAGATTAATATGTTTTGTGTCGAAGTTTTTGGTGATTTTGAGTAGTTAGGGCTAAATTACAAAAATAAATTTTTGAAGGACTCAAAGGTGAAATAAATGAAATGTATGGACTTATATGGGTACTAGGAAGATTCGGCCCTTAAGGAGTGTGACCAAACTTTGTGTATTTTGTGTTTTGTGGAATAAAGACTAAATTGTGAAAGTGCGAAATATTAGGGGTAAAAATGTAATTTACCCATTTATGCGTTATTAGACTAAATTGAATGAAAATATGTTAAAATGAGATTTATTTGAATATGTTAAGATCAAGAAACCAAGGAGTTGGATTTAGATCGGGGAAAATCGAAAGTAGTTGAGTAGCCGATCATTTAGTCGACGACATCCGAAGAAAGTTTATAAGCAATTAGATATTAAAATTTCGGAATAAATGTTAGCTATATATGTTGAAATGGAAATATGATAAATGTATATATAGCTGAATGTGATATGTGTGAATTATATGTTAAATTAAGGCTTGGTAAGCTAGCTATTAAGGTGAAATGCTAATGTTAGTATTTGATTTGGTAATAATCTGTTTGGGGACAGCAGCAGTAAGGTGATTTTGGAAAATCGCCATAATTTGTAGGAGTTGAATTAGAAGCTGAGTGAATTATGCCATTAAAGCTTGAAGAGTCTATTTTCTTACAAAAGAAACTATAAAAACAAAAGAGTTACCGATCTTGAGATATTTGAAGTATTGTGGGGCTGAGTCAAAATGACTACTAGATTCCCTGTTCTGTTTTTAGAAAATCATTATAAATTGTACAATAATGATTATAAGATAAAATTTATATGCTTAGACTCCTTAATGAGTCTAGTTTCAAATGAGATCAAATACAACACATTTTGAATTCTGTAAAATGAGAAATTTGATTCGTAGTGAAGAGTGGTCAGAATAGTCAAACAGTGAAACAGGGGAAACTTTAAGAAAAATCTGGTATTGATTGGCCAAGCCTAAAATTTTGAAAATTTTATGGATGGAAGATATACGAGTCTATATTCAGGGAAAATTAACGGCTAGTGATTTGGAGTTTTGTAGCTCCAGTTATAAACAATTTAGCAACTACTGCTCAGGAAAAACAGCTCGTAGTGAATATGTGATTTTGTTGTAAACATTAATGAAAAATTTGCCAATGAGTTATTTATTGATTATTATAAAGCTTACTATAATCTATGTGTGTGAAAGTCAAATCAATATATATATTATTCTGAAAGTAATACTTGAATAGTCGATTAATGACTATTTTAAATTTTGTTGAACTTAAGCTCAAGAGCAAAAGGGAACTAGATCCGATAAAGGCAAAGAAAAGATCACTGAGTAGCCGAGTTGGAACCGTCTTACCCAACACAAGGTAAGTCATTAAGCATGTAGTTGGTATTATTTCAAATGGTCATAATGTTTATGTATTGATGTTGAATGGAATGAATAAATATATATATATATGCATGTACGTATGTGATGATGAAATTGTTGAATGAAAAGAAAAGAGGTAAGATGTACTGAGTTGTTGATCTCGGCACTAAACGTGCGGGTATAACCATTTATGACCATGAGATTGGCGCTAAGTGCGCGGGATTAAATTGTACAGCACTAAGTGTGCGATTTGACTATGTTGCACTAAGTGTGCGAAATGAATATGATGCACTAAGTGTGCGAATTGACCATGCGGCACTAAGTGTGCGAGTTTGACTATGTAGCACTAAGTGTGCGATTTGATTACGTAGCACTAAGTGTGCGAGTTGATTATATAGCACTGAGTGTGCGGACTCAATATACATTCGTGAATCATTATGGACACTATGTGTGTGACACTATTGAGTCGATCGCGTACAGCGGATCGGGTAAGTGTTCTGAGTACATGGCTAATAGGTGCTATGCTTATACTTGGTGTTGAGCTCGGTAAGTTTGAACCTATGTGACAAATATACTTGAAGTCACGTACATAAAAATTATCGTAGGATGGGTGAAAGGCCGTTTAGTCGTTTGATTGTAACGAAAATAAATTGATTTATGAAATTGCCTCAATGTCCTATTGATGAGTATATGGAATGTGAATGCATGAATTGATATGAAACTGAATCGATAGGTTGGAGGAACTATGGTATGGTTCGGTATGGATGGAGTAAATTGTCTCGTTCCATTTTGTTTCCTCTTGTGATAATGTTATTGATGGATGGTAGTGCATTGCTTATGACTTACTGAGTTATAAACTCACTCGGTGTTTCCTTGTCACCCATTATAGGTTGCTTGGACTCATCTATTTTTGCGGGGTCAGGCCGTCATCGAAGTCATCACACCGGATAGCGAGTTTTGGTACTTTCTTCTTAGTTGGCTTAGAAGAACATTTTGGCATGTATAAGCTATTACGTTGTGTTTGAACTTTGGCATGTAAACTTTAAGCCATGCGAAAATGGCACGAATGTTCGATTGAGTTGGATCAAGGGTAGGCATGAAATGGACCTAGTTACTTTCGTAACAGATGCTGGCAGCAGCAGTGTCATGAGATTGAAAAATCACTAAAAATAGTAGGAGTGGAATTAATTGATGAATAAATTATGTAATCGAAGCTCGATGAGTCTGTTTTCATGAGGAAGTAACGAAAAGATCATATGGGCAGTATATTAGGAGATAATCAGATTTTTTGGGACAGGGCCAGAACGGTTTCTGGATTCCCTGCTCCGACTTTGGAAATTCAATATAAATGAACCAGAGATAATTAGGGGTCGTACCATATATGTACAGATTCCTCTCTGAGTGTAGTTTTCATAGAAACAAACGGCATCAGTATTGAAGCCCCGTGCAGGGAGATATCTAGGTCGTAATGGGAAAAGGTCAGTGTAGTCGACCCCTGCAACATGGGAGACTTTGACTAATAAACTGTACTAATTGGCCAGACCAAAAATTCTAGAAAAAAATACATAGATGGGCACATGAGTCTAGTTTCTGGGAAAAATCACGAAACTGATTTTCGAGTTACGAAACTTAAGATATGATTTTTTTTAAAACGACTAGTACACAGTTTGGGCAGTGTCTGGAAAATAAATTTATAAGGGGTTAAAGTCAGTTAACACCTCGTGTTCGACTCCGATGTCGGTTTCGGGTTCGGGGTGTTACAGCGTTACACTATGTGCCCTTCGAAATGGCGTCACACACCCATGTGCCAGGCCGTGTGCTAGGCCATGCCAAAACTATAGGGTATACTAACTTACGCCCTAGGGCCAAGTCACACGCCCGTGTGCTGGGCCGTGTGGAGCATACTGACTTGGTTTCTAATTAAACACTAGGGAACACATGGCTGTGTCACTTGACCATGTGTCACACACGACTGAGACACACACTTGTGTCTCTACCCGTGTGGACAAAAATAGGCTATTTACCAAGCCATCTTGCTCACCTAAATTTGCATTCACGTATACAAATCATATGGCATATAACATGATATAAATATACATTCAAACCAATCTCAACAAAGCCTAATTCATGCTAATTTCATTCCAACAACCACAAGTCACTCAAATATCACAATAAGCCATTCAATTTATACCAATTTCACATTCTCAAATCATCTATATTGTCACTTTCAATTATGCATCACTTCACCTAAAACCATAAGCATACCAATCTCAACTTTCAACCATTTGGTACTCCTAATACCAACTCACAATAAACATTTATATAGCAATTATACAAAACATATCAAAAGACCATTTGCACTCATTTATATACATCACCAAACTTGCCAAAATATGCCAAATTACATGGCTATACACATAACCAAGTATTCATCATTTACAAGCCAAATCAAATAGGCTAAATCCATTACCAAACTATAGATCAAATTAATCACAACTCCTATACATGCCATATAACCAAATACATAAGTTCAAAAGTACCAAAATGATAGCTTGATAGTGTGATGAGATCTCCAACGACTCCCAAATCCGAACAGACTTCTGTAATCACTATAAAACATGGAAAAGTAAACAAAGTAAGCTATAAAGCCTAGTAAGTTTGCATAGTAACAAATTCAACTTACCATATATACAGAATTTAAGCAATTAAACAAATCATAATATAACCCATATTGATCCACAAACCTATTACATATTCATTCACAAGGTTAGATATGAATTTCACAGGTTTCTTCGATTCAATGCTTGTATGGTTCATGTACATACCTTTACTAACTCGTATCAATCTTATACTTATCCATATCCTTGATATACTCTTTGAACCATTTGGAATAATATCAGATACTCAGAAATCTCGCACCCTAAGTGCCAAATACATAGCCGACGCTATCTCAATCTCATATCTCATATAATGCTCACTCTCGAGCTATCAACGGGTCTGCTCACACAAGTTGACGGTCATGAAGTAGCTACACGGTGCTACTTACATAAGTTGACGAGAATCCGCAACACATGCCGGATAACTCAGCCATCGTTAGGACGTACGGACCAGCACCCAAAACACATAGCCCATAATGACATGTCATTTGTATCCTAATCTATTCCTAAAGTTCAACCAGGATTTCACATTGCCAAATCTTCGTCGAACATATCCGTAAGATCGTGTTTAAAACTAATTCAATAATAAAGCATTTAAACACAATTATATTAATGCTTATTAACATACGAACTTACCTCGAATCACAAAAGCGACGAAATAGATTGACTAGTCTAATACTTTATTTTTCCCACGATCTAGATTTGAACCCCATTTTTCTTGATCTATATAATATCAAATTTAACTTACTCAATTTAGCCCAAAAATCACATTATGGCAAAATTATACTTTGGCCCCTAATAGTTTAACTTCTTTACAATTCAGTCCTTAGCTCACAAAAATACAAATTCATGCAATTAGGTCCTTACCCATGCTAGCCAAATTTCCCTTATTAACATATCAGCCCATATTTTTCATTTATTTCACATTTCTACCACAAAATTTCCACATTTCACAAATAAATCCCTAATTGAAAATTTTATCAAAAATTTCTTAACAAATGTTGTTTATTTAACAACAACCATTTATTTTCTATCATCAAACATCAAAATACATATACACTCATCAATGAAAAAACCCTAAACCTTTAACAGTTTTGCAAATTAGTCCCTGGGCTAGCTAGATTAAGCTGCAACAATCTCAAAAACATAGAAATCATTAAAAACGGGACAAAAATTGTTTTATTTATTTATTTATCATTTAAAATTGGAAAAAAAATGCCTTGGCCGAATATTGAAACTTAAAAATGGCTTTTTTTCACCCTAGTTTCGGTTGGAGAAGATGATAAAAGATAATAAAATTGTTTTATTTATTTATTTATCATTTAATTGTTAATTTACCTAATTAACCTTTAAAACAATTATTAATTATACCAAATACCAAGCCACTATCATCCACTAGCTCTCAATGGGCTATTTACCACATAAGGACCTCCAGTTTAAGGTTTCATAACTATTAGACACCTTTAGCCATTAGAACATAACTTTTACACTTTACATGATTTAGTCTTTTTTATCAAGTTGAGCATTCAAACGATAAAATTTCTTAACGAAATTTTCACACAATCATACTATCATGATGTAGACCTCAATTTAATAATAAAATAATTATTTTGACTTTAGATTTGTGGTCCCAAAACCACCGTTCCGATTTGACTAAAAATAGACTGTTACAACTCTCCTCCATTAGGAATTTTCATCCTCGAAAATCTTACCAGAAAATAGGTTAGGTTACTATTTTCTCATAGCTTCCTCGGGTTCCTGTGTAGACTCTTCGACACCATGCCGTTGCCATAGAACCTTCACTAAAGCTATGCTTTTATTTCTCAACTCTTTAATCTCTCGAGCCAGAATTCTGATCGGTTCTTCGTTATACGTCATATGAGGCTGAATGACAGATCTGATCTATATCGGTGTAACATCGACACATGAAACACATTATGGATCTTTTCTAATTCTGATGGTAAAGCTAGTCGATATGCCACTAGCCCTATTTTTTCAATAATCTCATAAGGTCCGATAAATCGCGAACTAAATTTTCCTTTGCGACCAAATCGAAGAATCTTTTTTCCACGGAGATACTATGAAATTCAATGTCTTTATGTTTCAAATCTGCAAACGGTTTCTATAGATCTGAAGCTACTTTCAAATTATCACGGATTACTTTTACTTTCTCTTTAGTTTTTCTGATCAAATCAACCCCGTCTATTTTTTTCTCACTAAGCTCGGTCTACAGAGGAGTTTGGCATTTACAACCATACAAAGCTTCATACAGTGCAATCTTTATACTCGATTGAAAACTATTGTTATATTCGAATTTAACCAACGGTAAATATTTTTCCCAGTTGCCTTCAAACTCTAAAACACAGCAACGAAGCATATCTTCGAGAATCTGAATTACTCTCTTAGACTAACCATCGGTTTGAGGATGAAAAGCAGTACTAAAGTACAACCGCGTACCTAAAGCTTCTTGCAATTTCTTCCAAAATTGCGACGTAAACCTCAGATCTCTATCCGAAATAATAGAAATTGGTACTCCGTGTAATTTGACAATCTCAGAGATGTACAATTCAGCTAATCTATCGAGCGAAAAGTCTGTATGTACCAAAATGAAATGTGTCGATTTCGTCAAACAATCAACAACAACCCAGATAACATCTTTCATTTTTGGAGACAGGGGTAATCTTGATACAAAATCCATCATAACTCTATCTCATTTCCACCCTGGTATCATCACCGGCTGTAATAGTCCTGAAGGCACTTGATGTTTTGCTTTAACTTGCTGAGAAACCAAGCATCTCGACACAAACTCTGAAATGTCTTGTTTCATGCCCGATCACCAATACAACTATTTCAAATCATAGTACATTTTAGTACTCTCCGGATGAATAGATAAACAACCACTGTGTGCTTCATGTAGAATTTTCTGAATAAGCTCGGAGTTTCTCGGTACACAAATTCTATCTCGGAACATTAAACAATCATCGGATCCTATCTGATATTCTAAATCAGCATTTAATTCGCATTGTACTCTTTTAGTTTGCAATTCATTATCACATTTCTGAGCCTCGCAAATTTACTGTAAAAATAACGGTTTACTTTTAACTCAGCTAAAATTGAACCATTATCAGACAAAGTTAATTGTGTGTTCATTTACAGCAAAGCAAACAAAGATTTTCTACTCAGAGCATCCGCGACTACATTCATTTTCCCCTGATGATAATCAATCACTAACTCATAGTCTTTCAACAACTCAAACCATCTTCGTTGTCGCAAATTCAAATCTTTCTGAGACATTGGATACTTTAAGCTTTTGTGAACGGTAAAGATATGGCACTTCTCACCGAATAAATAATGTCTTCAAATTTTTAATGTAAAAAAAAAAGTGGCCAACTCTAAATCGTATGTCAGATTTCTTTTCAAGCGGCTTCAATTGTCTGGAAGCATAAGCTTTCACTTTGCCTTCCTGCAACAAAACACATCCCAAACCATTCAATGGCGCATCACTAAAAATCACAAACTCTTTACTTGATTCAGGTTAAAACTGGTGCTTCAGTTAATAGTGCTTTCAACTTTTCGGAAGTCTGTTGGCATTTCTCAGACCATTCAAACTTCACATCTTTCTGTAACAATCGAGTCATAGGTGTATCAGTCATTGAGAATCTTTTTACAAAACGTCGATAGTAGCAGCTAATCCCCCAAAAAATTGACTTCAGACACATTTCTTGGTGGTTTCCAATCAACAACTACTGAAATCTTACTCGGATCAACTTGTATACCACTGCTGAAACAATATGCCCCAAAAATCCAACCTCTTGGAGCCAAAACTCGTATTTGTTGAATTTAGCATACAATTGCTTATTTTTCAATGTTTGTAATACAATTCTCAAATGTTCAGCATGCTCAAACTTATCTCGGGAATAGATCAAAATATCATCAATGAATACAACAACAAATCTGTCTAAATACAGTCTAAAGATTTGATTCATCAAATCCATAAAAACTATAGGAGCATTAGTTAATCCAAATGGCATAACAAGAAATTCATAATTTTGTACCTTTTTCTGAATGTAGACCTTAATTTAATAATAAAATAATTATTTCGACTTCATATTTGTTGTCCCAAAACCACTGTTCCAATTTGACTAAAAACGGACTGTTACAGTTCAACCCAATACATATTTTTTTTTCTATTTTCCAAAGTAAACATCACAAATTAATTTTAATTAATTAATTAATTTCCCAATTAAATAATTTTCTCAACCCGATTCTAATTCTATTATAATCATGACAACTTTACCGTAAAAGAATCTATAAGAAAATAATCTAATATTTCTACATTCAAAGGATTCACTATGATCAATTAATTTAATTTCATTTTTCAACTTCAATTAATTAATTAATTAACAATTCAGAAAACCATAAATTAATTTTTCCAGGTCATTTCTATTTAGCGAGAAAATCACATTTATTTTAGAATGTTTCCCATTTCTCCAACTTTACCATTTCTGTTCATTTGATTCAACATGCAATTCATTTCTGGTTTCAATGACCTAGTGGAGTGACTGATTAGACATATGTGATTAGGACTCAAATGATTTATAATTAAGTTATAGGTTTTCGCTTATTAATTATAAACTCACTTAGTCATGAAGTCATTCCATTATAGTATCATGATTAAGCTTTCCTTAATGGCATATCATTACGAAAGCAACTCGATCAGTTCTCATCCAATAACCTTGTCATAAGTGTGTTACCCTTATAGGATATCATTAATCTCTTTGGGATAAATTCGTTCTCCCAATATGATCCTATTTTATCTCATGGTAACCATTATGTCTTCCTTAATGAAAAGTCAATTACTATCAAATAGTAATCAAGTCATTCATCACAAAGACGAACGACTCATGACCACAATTACTTTTAATCTATCATGTAATGCCAATGAGAGAGTATCATTTACCTATATCTTGGGTTATGAATTTCACTATTGTGAATGACGTTATATATTGCAAAAGTCGTATACCCAACGCGCCAGCTTTTAGTTTCTTATCTATTTGAACTCGGGCTTTTACTTACATCATAGTATAGGAGTCATGTATACATAGTCCGCCATCCACTTAGGATTAAGGTATGCCACACTATGAACATCACAAGTGAATAAATCCATAAATAGATTTAGGATCTATTCTCTTTGGGTTTAGTCTGATGTACTGGCAAGGCATGTAACACTCCATACCTGACCCAATCGTTGGGCTCGAGTATTGGATGCCACAAGAACTCATTAATCATTACTATACATTCATGATCAAATTTACATTCAAAATAGCTTTTTCACATAGGCCTGTTCCCACCAATACATACACTAAGATAACTCATAACAATTTATTATTGTCTTAGCCTCCGTGTACAATTTCACTATTTACATATATGGTCTTACTACTACATGTGTTGCATTAACCCCCAAGACGAGGCCTCTACAGGTGCCATTCTATATACATGTACAACATCTACTATGCTACATTGATCTGGCGATGGCTAGCTTGGTCCCTCCACTCAATTCAGTTGTCACGCTTTATCCTACAATTAAGAAATGAAATCCATAAGTTTTGATGAACTTGGTGAGAATCTACTAAACATTATAAAGTCATTTGCAAGAGAATGATAAATAAGTTTTGGGCAAAGATTTTGACTCCTTGTCTCTTCTTAATATATCACATATTTTACTGGAATTGAGGTAGTCTCTTTAATTTCCTCATAGCTTCTGTCTTTTTTTTCATTCTCCGCTATTTTTGGCAACCTGTTGTCCACGTAGTTGCCAACTGACTTATCTCGTCCCTAGCGGATCTTCACCTACGGATCCCTATGGTTTGGTTCTGCTTGATCACCTGATGTCACTTTGAATTATCATATTGTGCTGATGATCTATTCTGAACAATCAACCATTTGCAACTTCTTTTCCCCTCAATAGGCCAGTTGCTCATTTTATTGGCTTAGGGCTATTGACATTAAACCAATAGGGTTTTTCCTTGCTTCTGCTTCCTTATAAGATTCTCCACTTCTATGGGGGGTTCGATTGTCTTACTGTTGACCATATTTTTCATCCCCCTTAGCGAATCCTTTTATAAATTCGGATATCCATACCCCTTTGGTGCATCTTTCGGTTGCATACTTATAGCTTAGCACATCATTCACTCTTCTCTTTCTGCATTAGCCCATGGCATACGTTTTACATTTACCAATTCGACGGTCTTTCCAAAATGTCTTAATGTCAAGCCCTCATGGTCTAACTGAGCATAATACTCATATTTAATGTCCTAGAGGACTATCTGTTCTTACATCAACCTTCTTGATACTTATTTCTGTAGTCCTGACAGATCACCTCGTGTTTACTATCTTGACGGACTATCTATTTTATGTTTACTGTCCAAACGGACTACCTTTATAGATGTCATAGGTTTTCTCCCCCAATTAATAAGAGCATGGATTTCCATCCAATTAGTACATGAACCTAATTCCTTAGGTATTCACACATACTAATAATCGTTTAACGTTTGGTCATCATTCTAACTTAAGCATAGCTTCTTAGAAAGTTACTTAACTAGATGATCTTGAGTGTATAACCATAAACTCAACACCCATCAAATCATACACCACAAATGAGTCATATTGGGACAATCTCTCACTGAGTAACATGTTGTAACTAGTTGTCCTCTTGGAAGAAAAACTTTTTATTATATCGCACGATAATACCTACAACAGGGCTGACTAACTATCATACAATTACAAGATAATTTTTCTTACTTTCAAGAAATTTCCTCAGTGAAGTCCACATGACTATCCTACCTTGGGGTAGTTAAATTACCATGCCATCATAAGAGACCTTTGATGGAGGCTGTAGGTCTTGTTTAGAGACCTTCACCCACTCAATCTTTTAAAAACATGCAAGGTTTTTAATGTCTAGTTTCAATCATGGATGATCAATATATGCATGGCAAGTAAGTGTGACATTCTTTCCTTAAATTATACGACATGCTTATCATACATAAGCATAAACATACATTCGCAATCAAATAAATATCATCATGATATCACATATAAAAGTATAAAATTTAAATGACCTTAACTAGGCAAAGTTTTCATGATTCCATCCTAAAAAAAGATTACAAAATTCACCCAAAAACATACTTTGGGGCTTCTATTTTGCTACCATAAACTTCCACTGCGATTCCTGTTCACATCGCTATCATCCTTGTTTTTCTGTTGCCATTTTCGTGTCGCCACCACCGTCATTGACCATTTTCAGACCATATTGAGCACGGTTGACCATTGTTGTCGATCATCACCATTGGACCACCGGTAACCTCGTGCTGCAATACCACTATTGGTCTTTTCCCAGTTTGGCTAGGTCGGGTTTGCGCCGTCTTATTCAGCCTGGATGCTCTCAGTTCTCCGAGTTTCGCTAAAATATATACGTTGCATAGGTTTTAAGTCCATTTTTAACTTACATAATTTTTTCTAAATAATAAAATTAAATCCCATGTGGAGATAATAGTCCACGATATAACTTATACATACCCAAGACATTACTAAAAATTACATTTACTTTTTTAAGAATCACAACTTTGAAAAAATTATTTTATCATATATAATAAAATAAGAACATACATTCATTCGCGTACATTCCCTTAGACACGTCTATAATTATAAGAATGTCACATCTTATCAAAATTGATCACACATGAGAAAATTTTCGATATCGATTTATACTAAAAACATAGCACAACTTGGCTCTGATAGCAATTGTCGAAAAAAATCTAACTCAAAAATGATTTTCTTACATAGCGAAAAATTAAAATTTTGAAAACCGAACTTGTTTGTGATATTTATAGCAATAAATCCTTTACCGAAATTGCACTTGTGTTTTGGGCTAGACGGATCCTTATCGTTCCCGACTTTTAACTAAATGATCTTCGCTATTCTTATACCACAAATTACATCGAGTGTGGGTTCGAACGAATACGAATCAAACACAACTAGAAATTATTTACTTTACTTTTAGTAGGAAAGCAAAATTCTCTCTCAATAGAAACCAATAAAATTGTTATTCCAGAAAATATAATTTATACTTAAAAAAAATAAATTATCACTATTTTCAGGCAAAATAACAAGATCTCAAAGTTAAATCAGTTACCAGCTTTGATGGTGGCGTGTCTCAAACAAAAGGGCTCATTTCGGGGAACTGACAATGGGTAAGACCACTAAAGTCAGCGCCTTCCTTGTGCTAGATGGAACAGCGGGGCCTATCTTTTGACCAAATGCAATGGTGGTCCTTATGAGCACTTCCCTCCGGTACTAACATGAGAGGAATGAAAGTTTTTTGTAAGCGAGAAAGAGCAGTTTACGGGAAATGATAACTCAAATAAGGGTTCTCTATTAATGCCATCTATTTATAGGGAAAAGAAGTGAAGCCCTCATTGAATTGGTAGAAGTCTATTTCTGTAACACCCCTTACCCGTACCTGACGTCGGGATAGGGTTCGAGGCATTACCAGGACTTTACATTTCGAAACGTACCAAATTGGGTCACCAAGTTTTACTCAAATTTTAAGCTTTTCATCCACGAACAACTCGTCCCTTATATAGGCCTTCGAGGCCTATAACATACCTAGAGGAAGTGCGGAACAAGTTCGGGTACGTTCGATAAACCTTGGGCTCCTTAGGAAATTTTTCCTTACCATAAAGTGTCACACGCCCGTGTAGGTGGGCCGTGTGGACTCACGCGCCCGTGTTACTTAGGGCAGGCCCATACCCTTCAGCCGTGGGCAACACTAACTTATCAACACGGCTATGGCACACACCCATATTGCCCGCACATGGACAACACTGTCTTTTTAACACAGCCATGGTGCACGCTCGTGTGGCCTACCCGTGTACAACTTTGAGCTAAAATTTTAAGTGCAAGGGACACAGGGCCATAGCACATGCCCATGAGAGGGAACCTGTGTCATACACGGCCTAGACACATACCTGTGTGTCTAACCATGTGGACTCTAATAGGCTATTTTCCAAGCCTTTAGTCACCCCTTTCTACTACTTGTGCTTAGTGGTTACCAAATTCAAAGTAAAATACAATTATACACTTGTAAATAATCTTGATTAAACTAGATGTATGAAAACCTCATGTCATTGGTTTCATACATGATAGGTTATTTCCCACTTAGTGTTTATAGGTTCCCATGTCACTTTAATTCATCCGAAATTGGCTCGTTCATGTGACTCATTGCCAATTGATACGACCCATCACTTATAAATAAAACCATGCATAAATTTCTTAGGTTATAGCCTACTTCAATTAAGCCAATTTTCGTGGCCATATACAAAGAAATAAACATATTTTTATATACCTTCATTTGGCAAATCAAATGACACATATAACAAAATACTCAAAAATACTATACATGCCATTGAACAAAACAAACAAAGTCTTTATACCAAAGCTTGTCTAGTGGATAGTGTGTTGACGCTCCAATCGTCTTCCAATCCTTTCGAGTCCTCGAGCTCTATGAGACAGGGAAAAAGAGAGAGGTAAGCATTTTTAAGCTCGAATAACCAGAAAGTAAACTTACTGAGTAATTAGCATACATCCATATTTAAATCATGAAATCATCAATTATGAAATGATTCCCTATCACATGCACTCAATCAATGAGTTAGTTACGTAACAAAACATCATGTAATTTATGTAGATGAGCTCATCATTCATCATCTTATTGACATACATTATATTAATCCCGTTGAGTTTCTAGGAAATCTTGATGGAATACCCATTATCCATCAATTCTTACGAATTATCATTTCACATATATGCACTCCCGCAAACCTCACATCTTATGGCAGGATTACCAGTCCAGGCTAAATCTCCCATATCATAAACTCATAAGGTGATGTCGAGATTACCAATCCAGGCTAAATCCCTTATAACGACAAACACCCTTAATGAGCTCAGATCTAAATTACCAGTCCAGGCTAAATTCAGACTCCAATCGGATTACCCGTCCGGGCTAAATCCATAATGCACACATATTCTTCGGGAGGCTTGATCATTCAAGGAACACCCGTCCAAGCTAGATCCTTTTCATATTTGAGATCATGGATTACCCGTCCAGGCTAAATCCCTACTGCAACACATGCAGGATCTCTTTACACATATCAATGAGGGTTTATCCGTCGAATTCCCTTTGTCAACCTCATCCGAGACATTTTTCACTTGTTACCATCAAATATGCATTTCTATGATATTTCATGCTAATAATAAATGCAATCATCATGCATTCATAAATCATTCAATTATGCATATTAGGGATTTACTTTAAGTTATCCGAACTTACCTAGTATTCTTTTCGGAGTTGTGTTTCGATTATTTTGAAACCTTACGTTTACCTCGATCGACCTCTGGAATTTGTTCCTCAGGGTCTATAAAAACAAAATTTAACTCATTAATACACTACATTATACATTTCAAGTTTAATATCTACCTCCGATCCAAATAACCATTTTACCCCTAACTTCTCATATTTTTACGATTTAGTCCCTAGGCTCGTATAATGAAACACATGCACTTTCTATCTTACCCAAGCCTAACCGAACACTTTTCCTTCTTATGGTAGCCCAAATTCTCCATTATTTTCTCCTTTCTACCACACATTTAACTCTTTTGCAAACTAGTCCCTATAAGGGTTTTTCATGAAAATTACCTAGGAAAAGATGTTTAACAGAAATTCAACTTTCATATTCCTCCATAATCCATCAAAATACAAGCAACTCATGCATGGGTAAATTTTTAAACATGAACCCTAGCATGAAATATGGGTAGAAATGGAGAGAGCAAATTACCGGGATTTCAAAAATACAAAGAGTATGAAAAACGGGGCTTGGGAGCTCTTACTATTGAGCTTGAAATGTTTGAAAACCATAGCTATGGTGACAAGAGAATTTCAGCAGCTATGGGGGAGAAGATGGCTAATTTTGGCTTGATTTTTCTTATTTTATTTCTTTAAAAAGCCAAATGACCAAAATGTCTTCATGCCCTTTCTTTAAAATTTCATCCATGCAAGCCCATTTTTGTCCAAAAACTTAGAATTTGGGCAAATTACTCTCCAAGAACTTCTAATTCATAACCCAAAGCAATTTCATACAAATTTCTTCTAGAATTCAAGTTTTTCAATTTATTCAATTTAGTCCATAATTTCCAATTGAACACCTTACTCAAAGAATTTCTTCATGAAACTTTAACACATGCATATACTCATATTCTAGGCCTCATAATAATCATCAAGTAAATATCTTGATGTCATATTTGTGGTCCCGAAACCACCATTCCGACTAGGCCCTATTTCAGGATGTTACAATTTCAATATAAAAACAAAATCCTAGTCTAACTAGGAGAGGGAGGGGCTGCAAGCCTAGTTAAATATACTAGGTTTGTTGTCCCCCATGTATTAGCATTAGGAGCTTTTGGGTCTCTCCTGTATCAAGTCTAATTATAAATGCTTCATAGACTTTTAACCCAACACTTTATAATTTAATCCAACCCAATATATTTTTTTTTCTATTTTTCAAAATAAATATCATAAATTAATTTAAATTAATTATTTTTATAATTAAATAATTTTCTCAACCCGGTTTTAATTCCGTTAAAATCATGATGACTTTACTGTAAAAGAATCTATGATAAAATATATTTAATATTTTTGCATTCAAAGATTCACTATGACCAATTAATTTAATTCTATTTTTGAACTTCAATTAATTATTCTAAAAACCATAAATTAATTTTCCAAGTCATTTCCATTTAGTGAGAAAACCATATTCATTTTTGAATGTTTCTCATTTCTCTAACTTTACCATTTCTGTTCATTTGATTCAACATGCAATTCATTTCCGGTTTCAAGGAGCTAGTGTAGGGATTGATTTAACATATGTGATTTGTGCTCAAATGGTTTATAATTAAGTTCCAGTTTTTCACATATTAATTATAAACTCATTTAGTAACGAATCCATATAATATCGTGATTGAGCTCTCCCTAATGACATACAATTATGAAAGCAACTCGATCAGTGCTTGTCCAATGACATTATCTTAAGTGTGTTACCATCATAAGATATCTATAATCTCTTTGGGATAAATTCGTTCTCCTAATATGATCCTATTTTATCTCATGATAACCATTACATCTCCTTCATGAATAGTCAATTACTATCAAATAGTAATCAAGTCATTCAAGGCAAAGACCAACGACTCGTGGCCACGTTTACTTTTTATCTATCATGTAATGCCAATGAGAGGATATTAGTTACCTATATCTCGTCTATGAATTCCACTATTGTGAATGTCGCTACATACTGCAGAGCTTTCGATTCCTTATCTATTTGAACTTAGACTTTTACTTACATCAAAGTATAAGAGTCACATAGACATAGTCCATCATCAATATAATATTAAGGTATGTCTCACTATGAACATCACAAGTGAATAAATCTATAAACAAATTTGGGATCTATTCTCCTTGGGCTTAGTCCGATGTATTGTCAGTACAATTAGTCACATCTATGTTTATATTTTTTGGGAGTCATCTACTTCTATGCCCGAGATAAGACATCTACCCAATTGGACTTGATAGCTGACATATTAATCTTTCAATTAGTTTGTTAATTTCTGATTAGACAATGACACTTTTAGGTTCGCCTCTTAATATAAGTTATTTTTTCGTATTATGATTCGACCGCTTAGTATTAGTTAAATATTAGACAACCAGTGAACTAATATTAGCTTTACATGCAAAAACTACGTGAAGACAATATACAAAAATATAATATAATTCATGAATAATTTTATTAATCAATCTATTTGAAAAAATTATAAGTATATATAGACAAAAATATTAGACTCAGACACTAAATGCAACAAGTATTGCTTTTGCCTTCATCGTGGTTGGTTAAAATTACCCAGATGAGTCTCTCTGGTTCTTATGTGTACGGCATTTGGCCTGACTTGTTCGATTTTCGTTTCCTTTTTTTGAGATACAACCCTTTGTACCAGCTGTTGTGACTTTTGGTTCTTTGCCCTGCTTGTTAGTTTTAGGATTATATCTTCCTTTTTTTTCTTCAACGGAATTTCATGTTATCCCAAATAAAAATAAAATGAATTTATCAGTTTCTTAGTAAAATTAATATAACTAAAAATTCACTTATCATTTTTTAATTCACTTGTAAAATTAAATATATATATATATATATTATAATAATAAAAAAGAACTCATGCTTCCCTTGCTGTTTTGATATTATTGATACCTTTACTTTATTTTCTTTTTTTTTTAATTAATTTGCCTCCAATTATCAGTTTTAGTTGAATGGATTTGTTTATTTTGTGATTAATTCTTTTTCTTGTCATTTTGTTCAAAAACATCTCTTTGCTTCGCTTACCGACTTTAATGGATTTGATGGTAACATCTCATCTCTATGAGATGTATAATTATTTTCATTTCAAACCTATATATCGTTAAATAATATGATTCAAACTTTGCAAAAAATACTAGAAATTCAAATGGAAGAATATTGAATTTAATTAACATCACTATGATATCACATCATCTTGAAACCAAATTGATTACATACTTTACTGTATTTAATTTGGTTGAAATAGAATCAAATTTGCAATTTTTTAGATGAATATGTTTATTTCATTTCGTATAAGGAAATTTGAATCTTTTAACATATTTTCATAAGCTAATTCCTTTATAGTGAAGTTCCTATACATTTATAATACATCTGAGATTCAAATCATCTTTAATTTTTTTAAAATTTTTAAATTAAAAAATATTAATATTAATAATTGAGGTTTAAAGTGTATCTTTAATAAAATTTACAAATGTATTTACTTAATAAAATGTGATTGATATATTTTTTTATATAAAATTTAAACATTTTATTGAAATAATATCTTAACTAAAATTTTTTTTATTTCATTTAGAAAGAAAATTCATTATACTAAATTTGAGATGAGAGGTCGTCATAGATAACTAATTTAGTAAAGACTGTACTTATTATAGATAAAAAACTATTATGGAATGTAAAAATAAAACATAAAACATATATTCTGCAACAAAGTGGATGATTATAATAAAATGTATTATAAAAGGTGATTGTTAAAAAGAGAATTGATCATATATATATATATAAAATTTAAAGTTCGACTCATGTAATATTTAAACATTTAAATTTCCAATGATGCTTTGGTTTAATAGCAAGATTGAAGTCATAAAAATTTTGATGTTTCACGCCCGAGTCTCATACCCTGTAAATCATGTGCGATTAAAAAAAAATTAACAAAATTACATTATCATGTGTAGATTCTATGTATTCACTATAATAAATTTATCAATTATTAATAATTTTTTTAAGTGACACTTAAAATAATGTCACATAATATATTTAATCATCATGATATATCTTATAGAACAATTTCAAAAACAATTATATTTGTTAGACCACAACAATACAAGCTCAAGCACTAAAACTACAAATCAACTCAATCAAATTGGGGTAAGGAACAAATGCCTTCTACAGTCTCTTAGCCCCGCAAGCACATGACATCCTCCCAACTTCTCTCTTATTTGCTCACTTAATTATTAATTTTTTTATTTGATCACTTAACTTTTTGAAATTAAATAATTTAATCTCTCTCATTAACTCAATAACAGAAATTTAACATGAACTTTTTTTATTGGTTTAATAACAATTTTAACCCTTTATTATCTACAAATTTTATCAATTTGATCCTAAATCTAAAAAAAAATAAATTTCAACTTCTTTTCACTACTTTTAGCAATTGGGAACTCTCACCGGAGAGCTCATAATCGAAGGATTCGATATCATTTTCATTAACAGTAACACTCATCTCATCCATGGCCATTTTAACACTATCTTGAAGCTCCAAAGTAGTCAAATTATTGGGTTCAATAGTTAAAACATTATAAACATCCCTAAAAGCTAAATCCAATCTATTTAAAGCCTCATAACACCTAGCTCTTTTCAACAAAGCTTTGCTATCTCTAGGAGAAACCCCTAGAGCCAAAGTACATTCAGCAATTGCCCGTGGGTGCTCGCCGAGACCCATTTGCATGTAGCAAGCAACCATGTTGCTACGTAAATAGGCAGCATCGGTGTGGTTCATGGGGAGGAGGTTAAGGGCTTTTTCATGCTTCAACATCACGCCCTTGTGGTCACATTTCTGGAAGAGGCTGTTACCTTCCTCTTTGAGCTCTTGGGGCATGTTTATCAATGGCTTTCGATGTCCGATTGACGACGATGGTGGCGGCTTTGTTTTGCTTGTTGGCTTCCACGACTTTCAGGATCGCTTCTTGAATCTTATTCTTCCCTATTAGTTCCCCCATTATCGGATTAACAAGGAAAGACAATCCAAAAACTAAGGTATCAATATTAATAACAATTTTAAGGAACTTAACGCTAATCTCGAAGGGAATAAAAGAAGGGAATATTGGGGGCTTCGTTGTTTTTTTAATAAATATTTTTCAATTTTTAGAACATATGTTTTTATTTTTTAGCACTCAATAACAATATTTTTAGATTTTAAAATCATTTTAAAAATTCTTAATTAAAAAATATAATAATTTTTTAAATTTATGATCAAATTAATAGAATGTGTAAATATTGCACGGCTAAATTTATTATTAAGCTAATAAAAATGTTCATATTAGACTTTTATTACAAAGTTAACAATAACAAAAAGAGACTAAATCATTTAATTTCAAAAAATAAAATATTCCTAAATTTTTGCATTAGCTCAAATTTCATATATAAGTAACTAAATCAAAAACTAAATAATTTGATGATCAAAATAAAAACAAGTGATTAATTAATTGACTATTCTTGTTATTTACCCATATATATAACTTTTTACTAAAATTTGGAAGTGTTGGCAATCCAACAAAGTAATAAATAAATAAAATTTAGGACTGAGAATTTAAAGTTGTTGCTAAAAGTTAAAAGTTTTTTATCCTTAAAACGAAATTGCTAGCACTTAATGTATATAATTTTAATGCAATTATATTTGAAGATTTCTTTAACCTCACCTTTTAAGAGTAACACACATTTAAAAGTACATGGATCTATATAACTTAACTCAATTATCTTTCTACTTAACTGAATCGTGAGCTGTACAGTAGAATATAACATAAGGATTTTTAGAAATAGATAAACTTTAGTTGATTGAGTTTTAGCTTGATTGGCATAAGTATCGTTGTCAATGCAGGAGAATGTGGATTTGAGTGCATTGAAGTGCATTATCCTCCTATTTATGGATTGAAGTGGGACTATAGATAGTTCTAGACATTATATAAAAAAATATAATCAAAACTTATAATGAAATTATTAAAAAAATAGATAAACTTTAATAACAGTTCAGTGTGTATTGTTTCTTATTCCTTCAAACACCTATTTATAGGATTTAAGGCCATTGATGAATTTGCATCATATACCATGAATATATATTTCATCTTTACTGTGTATATTGATTAAATCAGGATTAAACTGTAAAAATATATTTTATTCAACTAAACTCAAATCACAAATTACTAAGATAAATTTGTATTCTGAATTTAAAAATTGTTTCATCAAAAATTTCTTTAAAAATAGTTTCTCATTCACTTCCAATTAATTTTAAACACACTAAAATTTCACATTAAATCACTTATATATGAAATAAAATGTTTAACCGTGTTTAATTTGCGATATTGAAGAGGTCATAGAAATATCAAAATTTGGGCAAATGTATAAATGAAGGAATATTTTTTAGGTTATCTAAAAAGTAACTAAGTGTTTAAGTATAACTTAACCAAAATCTTTTTTTTTTCACCAAAAAAAATCTTTTTATTTAAGATATACATAAAAACATGAATCTAAAAAAAATTAAAGTGATGAGAATATTTTTATTTTTTATTATACTACTAAATTAATATTAAAAATAATTAGAATTTAGTTTAGAATTATTAGTTAAAAAAGTTGTGAAAATATTTTAATATAGAGTTATTACTTGGATAGAATTCTAAGTATAAATATAGAAAAATATGATAATTATAATTTAATTTATAATTTTAGTTAAAATTTGACATAAAAAAGTTGTGTTAATGTTATTGTTTTTTAAAAATTGTGTTTATTGATGTAAAATAGAATTATTACTTGAATAGAACTCTAAGCATCTTAATTATCACTTAATTAATATTAAAATTATATATAAATTAAAATTTAATTTTAGTTTTATAAATGTCAATAATTAGACATATTCAATCAAGTAGCATCTAATACCCTAAACCTGACCTAGACGTTACGGTCGGATTATGAAAGTTACATCAATACATAAAATATTTTCCGTTTATTTTCGTGAAAACTCATATTCAAATCGAGAGTAAATAAAATCAATTCATTTATTGAAAAACATAATTATTCAGAAATCTGTGAGAGAGCGCGTTTCGGAGAAATCTTGTCTTATTAATTATTCTTAAACAAACACCTATGCTTAAATTACTTGGTATTGCAAAACAGCATATACATTTAATTTCAAAACTTTTGGAGCGGAAAAATACTTTGGAGTCCTTAATTTTGAAAATCATAATATTTCAACCGTTATGTCATCTTTGTTAGAAATTCCAATTGAAATATTATGCTTGCTAATAAAAAAAAGACCGAAAATAAATGTCCCAAACACAATTTAAAAAGAGTCCAAAAGTCCATGAAATCCATAATAAATTCAAAACATACTTTAAATTTAAAGTGTCTGAACCGAGCTCCGGAAACATTACCAAATCCTAAGTCTGAGGATCACCTGAAAGGCATCAAAACAAACGAGTGAGCTAGAAGCCCAGTGTGTGACTTGGCCCACATACAAAATTTTACTTATAACATGCAATTATGTAATTATCAGAACAATATTTCATATATTCAGAAACATATATCATATCAGAGAAAATCATATCCTCATCTGCTACACACTATCTCCGTGCAACCAATCACACCAATTAGGACTACGTGAGTCCATCCATCCAGTCACACTAGTACGTAGTGGTATGCCACTCATAAAGATGCAGCTAAGTTGCAAGACAGATGTTGCGGTTTAGCCGCCAAAATTGCAGTAATACTGCCAGGATACACTTCCTCCATCACAAATCAAAATCCACCCCAATGCACATGCATAATCAAATAAACATATATTCAAATCACACGTAATGTATGGCATGCATACCTAAACATATTTTTTTACAGATCATTTCATGTCATATATCTTATACATAATTAATCCTACTTATCATGTTTCTAAGCATATTAACATGTAACATACCGAACTTAGCATATTAACACATAATATACAGAACTTACTCTGTTATAGATGTACAAAATACACATGGATCCACTTTTAGAGTATCTTAATCGGGCCTTCAAATTGACCAACAAGGGCCCACACGGCCAAACAAGTCAGCCTGTGGCCCACATGGCCTACCTATTCAAACCGTGTAATTACACATGCCTGTGTGCTCCATACGGCCTGGTACATGGCCAACCACATGTATGTATAGTGCACACAGCCTGTTACACGGCTAGCCACACTGTTGAGTTTTCAGGTTTTTTCGAGTTCTAGTTGAGTTTTCGAGTTCATACATGATGATAGTTCTGATCAACCACACAATAGTGCACTTCGAAACCTACATATGATATCAAATTGCATTGATTAACAAATACAACTCAACCCAAAATTTCACTTAAATACACCCCCTTTTCCAAAAGAAAATAGTCCCTAAAACCAACATACGAGCCCTTACCCCAAAGAAATATCCGTTCAAGGAACTTAATTTGCTGGAGGTTCGTCTAGCATCACACATTCCTCCCCTATCATAAAGCAAAACCATCAATCACAAAATCCGTAATGCATTAAAATGTATACTAAGTACAGAAACAACTAAAACCTTTATCACCGAAACAAAACAATAATACTTACACTCAATTAATTACGTTCAAAACTAATAACGCCGCGACACGCTTGTATGATTGATGGACAAAGAATTGGCAGCAAGAAGGACATGCAAAGAACAATAAAATTCAAGAAGAAAAGTAAAGAAGTAAGAAGGAAGGAAAAAGAAAAAGAAACGTGACAAGGAGTAGTGGACGGTTTGGGAATGAGAGAAATTAGGGGAACTTTACCATATATATTTTTAAAAATAATAATAATAACATGACATTCTAATAATATCCTAACTCGCCATATTTTTGTTAGAATTCAGATTGAACTTAACTTCTAACAAATAGTAAGAAACAAAAAGTATTTCACATTTGCGCACACCAAGATTCGAACACAAGACCTAAAGGTAAGCTGAAGCCTTACCACTGAATCAGTAGGCTCATTCTTATCAATAAATCATGAAATCAAAAAATAAGCCTTAAGGCCCAAGTCTGATATAACTCTAAAATTAATAGAAAATTTTCAAAACAAGGGAATCAAACTCAGGACCTAAAGTAGACATTCAAGGCAGTCAACCACCAAACCAAATTAAATGATTTAACATAATTTAACAATTTAAACTTAAAAAAATTGAGGTGTTACAACTCTCCCCTCTTGACTAAAAAAGATAGGGATACTGCTGACGAATCAAGTCCTCAGGCAACCGTGGCCTCTTCTGAACCATGTTTTTGCCATAGAACCTCAAATAATAGAATGATCTTTCTCCTCAAGACTTCAACCTTACAACCCAAAATCTGTATCGGTTCTTCCTCAAAGGAAAAATTCAGCCTTAACTAAATCTCTTCCACTGGAATAACATGGGAAGGATCAGAAAATAACATCTCAACATAGACATGTGAAAGACATAATGGATGCGGTCTAACTTCGGAGGTAGCTCTAATTAATAAGCAATCGACCCTACACGTCTCAAAATTCGATACAGGCTAATAAACCTAGGGCTTAACTTGCCCTTGCAACCAAATCTGAAAACCTTTTTCAGCAGAAAAAACTTAAGGAAAACATGATCCGTCTTCTTAAACTCAATATCGTTTCTCTTAAGGTCCACATAAGACTTTTTTTCTATCCGAAGCGGCCTTAAGTCGATCTCAAATCAAACAAACTTAATCTTCAGTCTTGATAACTAACTTAGGACCTAACACCTTCCTATCACCCAATTCGGTCCAACAAAGTGGAATGCGACACTTATGACCATCTAAGGCTTTATAAGGAGTCATCCGAATGCTAGACTAGAAATTATTATTATAAGCGAATTCAACTAGCAGCAGAAACTCCTCCCAACTACCCAGGAAGTTAATAACACAACTCCAAAGCATATCCTCTAAATTTTGAATTACCCTCTCAGATTGACCATCAGTCTACGGATGAAATGCTATAGTGAAGTCCAATCGAGTACCCAGAGCCTCATATAATTTCTTCTAGAATCGAAAAGTGAATCAAAGATCTCGATATGAAATAATTGATACCGGAATCCCGTGAAGCCTAACTATCTCAGAAATGTAAAGCTTCGCCAACTTCTACAAAGAATAACCGATCCTGATCGGAATAAAATGAGTAGACTTAAGTTAACCAATCCATAATAAATCAAACAGAATCCTTTTTAGAGGTGTTAAGGGCAACCCACTAATGAAGTCCATAGTTACCCGTTCTCATTTCCACAATGGAATCTTAACAAGTTGAAGTAAACCAGAAAGAAGTTGGTGGTCATCCTTAACCTGTTGGTACATCAGACAATGTGATACGAAATCAATTACCTCACGTTTCAACCCAGGGTACCAATACAACTCTCGGAGGTCAGGGTACATCTTATTACCATCGAGATGCATAACATAGGGCTATTATGCGCTTTCTGTAAAATGGATTATCTCAAATACACATCATTCAGCACACAAATCCAACCTCAAAAACATAAACTACTGTTACTACTAAACCCGAAATCCAAAGTCTTACCCTTATCAATCTGCTGAACTTGACTGATCAAAGACTTATTCAGAAACTACTTATTCTTAATCTCATTCAACCAAGTTGGCTTAACTTGCAACTCGACTAAAATCCCACCATCATTAAACAAACTTAGGCGAGCAAACATCGCCCTCAACTTGAACATAGATATTCGACTAAGAGCATTGGCCACCACTTTGTCCTTATCAAGTTGATACTTTATTGTGCAATCTTAGTCCTTAAGCAACTCGATCCAACGACGCTACCTAATATTCAACTGCTTCTAAGTAAGGAGATACTTAAGGCTCTTGTGATCAATGTAGATAATACACCTTTCACCATATAGATAATGCCTTAAAATCTTGTGAGTAAAAAAAATTGCGGCAGGTTCGAGGTCATGCGTCGAATAATTGCCTCATGCTACTTAAGTTGTCTAGATGCGTACGCTACCACCTTACTCTCTTACATCATAATACAACCCAAATCAATATGAGACGCATCATTATACATGAAAAACTCTTCCCAAGATTCAGGTTGAATCAGAACGGGTGCCTAAGTTAAAACAAATTTAAGCTTCTCAAAGTTCGATTGCTGCTTATCAGCCCACACAAACGGAGCATTCTTACACAATAGCTTCGTTAAGGGAGCTGCTATAAGTGAGAACCCGTTGACAAACCTCTGATAATATCCTGCCAAACTAAGGAAACTCCGAAGCTTGGTCACATTTCTAGGCTGTTTGCAATCCAAAATAGCCATTATTTTCTTAAGGTCTGTAGTCAACCAATTTTTCCCAGGTCTTTATACATTCAATAGCTAGTCAAATAAACTTAAATAAAGTCCCAATAGTACATTTACAACCTTAAATAAACATTAACAAATAGCCCAAACATATACAAAGGCCCAAACTTGAAAGAACCCCAAAAGGGGAATCTCAGCAGCTGAAAGCACTAGAGGTTTCTGGAACACACTAGTGCTGCAATCACGGCTTTCATGAGCAAATTTTTTTCGTACAGCCGTTGCTCCATCCCTGCATTAGAATATATGAGAAGAAGGATAACAGAATTGACAGCAATGGAAATAGAATTTCATTTTTTATATATATTATTATTCTGTAAATCTAGGCTATAAAGAGCCTCATTCTGTACTCCAGATTTTTTACACAGAATATACTTTACACATACATTATACACGCATAGAAGAGAGAAAAGCGATTTAGAATCAGTAGAGGTGATCTCATTTTTTCTCTCTTTCGATTTCTTTCGTTTTTTTATCTTCTCTTTTTTTCCCTATGTGTTTGCTCGTTTTTTATATAACTCAAGGCCAAGGAAAGCTCTAAGTTTGCCATGCAAATATAAGAGCAAGAGGTCACATAATAGTGGAACTCAATTTATTTTACAAATCTGTTTTCATTTTTTAAAAAAAAAATAAAGAAAGATAACTTGAGATCTGAAAACTTCATTCAAACAAGGAAGAAGGAAGGGAAAATACTCACCAAGCTCTTCAATAGGTGGTCGAGTATTTATAGCAGGAGTCGGGAGTGGTTTCGCGTGCTGCTGGACACTAGATCTGATGGTGATTCAGCCGCCTGTGGAAAAACCTTAGCAAAAAATGTGTTCTAATTTTAAAAATGAATGAAAGTGTTTTGGTTCTGGAAAATAAAAGGGTAAATGAAGGCCAAAGGGTTTTCTTCATTACGGCGCTGTTTCCTTGCGCAATGACTCGTGCGTCAGCTCGTTTTGGTAGGCCGGGTATGCGCCTGATTGGGGCAATGGGGAAAATTGCGCGTCTGATCCTTTACCTTTGCGCGCACTTTCAATTTTCCCTTGATTCACCTATTCTGTTCCTTTGCGCCTGGAATGGTATTTTTACACAGCAGGTCCCTCCTCTTTGCGCTGCATCAAGATCTGCTCCCCTTTTGCGCCTAAATAGCTTTATTCTCTGTTTTTTAAATTGTTCATCAGATTTGTATATTTTGGCATTCTAATCCTTATTTCCATACAATGTTTTAAGATTGGGAATAATTTCAAATATGGTTCTTGTGAAATTAAATGCGTCACATATGAGTCTTTATTTCTTTTTTTTCATAGTTTATTTATTTATGCTATTTGTCCTTTTTAGTTTGTTTTGATTTCCATTAAGTAATTTGCAAGATTTGTGTTATAATTTTAAATTAGATTTTTATTTGCCTGTACATGTTGAATTACTTTGTTGATAGGTTTATTCTTTTTCTTTCTGGTCATTTATATTATTTGTAATGTATATGTTAATTGTGTTATTTGTATTGTTGGTTAATTATTTGTTGTAATTTGGGGTACTTGAATTTCCATATGATTGTACACTATTTTATGTAATGTTTTTATGTGTTATTATACATGTATATACTTCATAATAATTAGTTTTATTCCATGAACATTATAAATATTAAATTATTATACATATATTTAACTATTTTTGGTCTACATGATATATATGTATTTGTTTTCTAAAACGAAATCACGTGTTCTATAATTAAATTTTAATTATACATATACAAAAATTATTAGTATATATAATTTAAATACATTTTTGAACATTGGTATTTTTATACATATAGTTTTTTAGATTTATTCACATATATTTCTTATTCAAAAGGAAAATCTCACATATTTTGTATCATTTAAATTATTAATAAACATATATTTTGTATTTATATTTAATTTGTATCTATTATTAAAGTTTTGATATCTTTATATATATATAGATTTTAAGAAACTTGTAATTAATTATTTTTTATTATGTATATAATTTATAATAAAATTAGGTTAATCATTATAATTCATATTTTAATTAAAAGTTATTTTGGCATATAATTATTTCTAGCACTTTTACACATATATGGCATATTTTAATTTATTTTTACTATGGTATGTGTTATTATTTTCATATAACTTTGTGTAAATATTTTTCTACGTATATATATCTTCTTTTAAAATTATTTACATGTATAATATTTTTAAGAACTCTTTTAAATCATATAATTTATTGTATTTCATATTGTCATTATGTTTTTTCATATACATATATATTTTGTTACTTATATAATTCATATATTTACTTCATTTTTTTTACATCATTAATTTTATTTTTTTTATACTCAATACTTATTTGTATATAAAGGTTTCATAAACTTACTTTGTATATTATTTTATCATATATTGTTATACCTACCTATTTAATATTTTATTTAAATTATCTTGTGAATTATTATTTTTTTGAATAAATTTGTGTTTTAAAGATTTTATGCATGATCTGATTTGAACTTTGAAATTTATAATAACTATTTCAATAAATATATATCCCAAGCTTTATGCAAACGTGTCAACTTATATATGTTTTATTTTGTTTCATACATAGTTTTGTACATCATTTTATTTTGCGTATTGATTATGTATAATATTTTTATATTGATTATTCATTATCTATGATTAAAGATTTTTTTTACATTATACTTAGAATGGTTGTTAGATAAGGTTTATTGTATTATTGGGTATATTGTTTCATATGTTTTTTTACAATGCATTAAATGTTTCAGCAATTTTAGAATGAGTAAACATGTTTTTAAACGAATATCTAAATTTTTTTTTGTTATTCAAAATTTTGAAATAAGGCAATATCTATTGTTTGGGGAATTTGGAAAAGTCGTGCTCAATCGTACTGGGTATGACTTTCCCGGAGAACCAAATATTTAGATAACCCCTTTTATAATTTTTAATTTTTCAAAAGTCGAAAATTGATCGCATCTTAAAGGTATAAGAGATCATATCCAATCGTACTGGGTATGAAACCGCATATCTTTGGAACGAGAGATTTTTGATCATTAATTTGAGCTATTTAACATTTTTATATACTTCGGAAAATCTTTTCTTTTAAAATTTTCAAGGACAGCATCAAATCAATTTGGTACCAGTTTTTGGGCGTAATGAGGGTGCTAACCCTTCCTCATACGTAACCGACTCCCGAACCCGTTTTTTACCTAAACTAAATTTTTTTCATTAAATAAAGCATTTTAATAGGTGGTCCAATCACACCTAAGTCAAAAGATTGGTGGCGACTCCACACTCGTTTTTAAAGTCGATTCTCATTGTTTTCAAAATAAAAAAGGGGTTTTGACAGCTTGGCGACTCCACTGGGGACTAAACAAAGAGAGTCATGTAGCACCCCAAACCCGGCCCAGACGTTATGACCGGATCCGACATGCCACATCGAAGCGTTCAAAATATTTTATATTGTTGATCCAGAAAAACTTACTTAGTGTTTTAAAAGATAATTTCATTATAGGTTAAAGTGAATGGAAGCTGTGCACCAGGTAGGAAACCGGAAAAGAGGTGGTGAGTCCATCGGATTGCTAAAGTACCAAGCTCCCTTCGGATCCAATCCTAGACATGCATACCACCATTGCCACACCTTAACGTCATGGATATTTTTAGGAAACCGATTTGATTTAGTCATTTTTAGGAAAAGTGATTAATTTTGGAAAATACTTTCATTGCGGAAGCTTTGCTTGTTGTCGTGTTATTTTGAAATCAATTGTTGTTTTTGAAAACGCGCCCTAAAGCTATCCAATTTCAACATTTAAAATAAGTAATACCTATCTTAGTAATACATATTAAAACCATCAAAAATAATTAAGCGGCCTTATTACATTTAAAAACCCAAAACTTCAAACGTAAATAAAAGGATGTCCAGTTCACCAGAAGAAAATCAAACTTTCAGAACGGGTGGCCACTCCGAATTCCTTCACAACTCCAAGCCCACTATGGTTGGGGATTACCTGCGTGGATGAAAATAAAAGGGGTGAGTTTGGGGAAACTCAGTGTGTAAAATAACCCTAGGGGTATAATGGTAATTTTGCATACATAGGGGTATTCAAGTAATTTAACTATTCTTAAGGTTTTCATACATAACATAGCCATTTATGTACGATCGGAAACACTTACCGCGTTTTCTTACCAATTTGGGCCCGTTGGCCCATTATCCCCTTTTTGGCCCATTAAGCCCAAAAATATCGAAATGCACAGAATCGCGCACTCTGCAGTCTTATCACTTTAATTTACCATATACATCAAACTATTAATCTCATGAGCATTCACACACTCGCAAGATCTCAAAATACCAACTTTTCGGCATTTCGACTTTTCGGCTTGTGCCGATCTAGTCTATAAGGGGTGTTAGTTACACACCTGTTTGCGACGATATGCTGACAAGATCCACACACGAACCGCCTACAATTGGATTACTAACACATTAATCTAACTATTCAAATACAAACTACGTATTAACCCCTTACAATATTCGGCCAACCACACCTACAGATCATAGTAAGCTTATAAGAAATCAATAAGCAACTCATTAACAAATTTTTGTCAATGTTTACCACATAATCATAATTTCACTGCAAGTTGTCTTCCTGAGCAACAGTCACTAAATCATTTAAAACTGGAGCTACGAAACTCCAAATCAAGTGCCGTTAATTTTCCCTGAAAATAGACTCATATATATTCTATCCATAAAATTTTCAGAATTTTTGGTTTGTCCAATCAATACCAAATTTTTCTTAAAGTTTCCCATGTTTCACTGTTTGACTAATCTGACCACTCTTAATTACGAATCAAATTTCTCATTGTACAGAATTCAAAATATGTTCTCATTTATTTCATTTGAAACTATACTCATTAAGATTTAATTACATAATTTATTCACCTTCTAACTCATCTCTCACAGTTTATGGTGATTTTCCAAAGTCGCGTTACTGCTGCTGTCCCAAGCAGATTCATTACCAAATTCACTCTTTCACACATAACTTGCATGCATGTTATTTAAACATGTATATCACCAATCAATCATCACATATCTATGATTTTACTTAATAATAATCTTTATTTCATCATTTTAAAGCACAACATGTTAGCCGATTTTCCCCTTTAGCATCTAAGGCACATGCATGTTCATTTGTTTGGCTCAACTTCACCTATCTTCCATTTTTCATCAAAAGAACATGAAACAACAACCATTTCCTTCATTTTAATTCATGACCAAATGCTCACAACACAACCAAAAACCAAAATATGCTTCAAGAGTTAAGGTAGAATCAAGAAGAACTCATGAACATCAAGATAGAAGCAAACTACCATGAACTTACCTTCAATTTTCTTCCCCAAGTGACCAAACATTCAAGAGCTTTCTCCTCTCCTTTCTCTTCTCTAACTTTCGACTATGATGAACAAAGATGGACAAAACTTTGTTCTTTTCACCCCTTTTTCTTTTAATAAAATTTCATATTTCATCCATTTAATTCTTTAATACAAAAGACATGAAATGTCCATCATGGAACATTTACCTAAACCATTATCATGGAATGTTTACCTAACCCATTATCATGGAATATTTACCTAATCCATTATCATGGAACATTTACCTAACCCATTATCAATTTGTACCATGAATTATGGATATCAAGTGCTCATATTGTCTACAACAACATGATGGCTGGCCACTTCATGTAAAATGGGAGGTTTGTCATGCAAATCCTCCTATTTTGCACTCCTATTTATTTGGCCACTTCAATTTAGCCTATAGCATTTTCAAACATTTTCACATAGATTCTATTTCATAATTTTACCCCCTTTTTCTTATGGAACAAAAATTAACTAAAATTGCCGGGTTCTATCTTAAGCTTGGGCCTTCTAGAGGCCCACTAACATAATTAAACCTATGCCAACATTCACAGAATCCCCGAAAATTGGGGCATTACAAGTCAGGCCATAAAAACTGATTGTTTATTATCCTTTTAATTGAAAATTTGTTTTGAAAAAGTATATGATTCTTTTAATTGCATTTGCTTGTATGATGGTTGTGTTTCGAGTCTTGTCTAATAAATATGGCATTACATTGCATGACCGTTGTAGTTATAACTATTAAGTGGGAGTAAGAAACTATGCTTTCGTGAGGTTTTCACCTTCATATGGGCTAGTGGATTACTTCCGGGATACATCCGTACCTATGATTCTGTGAGATTTTCATCTCTGCATGGTCATAGGGAAATGTATTCCCCTGAACTAAACTCGATCTATATAAGCTTATAATGGGTGAGGATTGAGAAATCTGCTGGTTCGGGTATCTTTACTCTAGAACCGATCTTCATATTGTGAACCTTAAGAACTATCCTTAGGTAGAGCCGTGTTGAACCTTAGTTATTACCCGTTTGTGTGTTCTGATTATTTTTGTTGGTATACTTGTGTTTTATTGCGCATATTTGATACTAACTTGTGCTTTGTTTTGATTGTTTTTTGCATGACATTACATATTAAAAGAGGTGTTGGTTCGTATTCGATTGCCAAGTTAGAAATTTTAACATGGAGAATGAATTTCTTAGTAAAGTTGAGGATAATGCGGCCGTCCGTGCATGGTCAGAGAAGTTGCAAACTGAGAAAGGGGATAGCCTGATAGAAGGATATACATCAGAGTTGCAAAACTTTACCCACATCATTGTAACACAAAATGATTTGTAGGAGTTGAAGGATATATGGACTAGTTGGGATGAGGGCACTAAACAGTTGTTCTACCAGAGTTATGGTGATATACCGTACTTGCTTGATGTTAAGGTGGATAAGCGCTTGGTCCGAGGTATGGCTCAATTTTGGAATGCTACTTATAATTGTTTCACATTTGGAGAAGTAGATTTGGTTCCTACCTTAGAAGAATACACTACTTTGTTGAGGAGTCCAATGGCTCAAACCAGGAAAATTTATGCTAAGCTTACTAATAGTCAAACTTTTGCGAAGAGGTTGGTGAATATTTCGGGGATGAGTGAATCTTGGGTCACTGCTCGAATTCAACAGAAGGGGGATAGGAAGTGTATTCCTTGGGAAAATATGAGAGATCTGATTTTGACGCACCCAGATGAAAAGAAAAGGGTTAAAATTTTTGCCTTAAGCATCTATGGGTTGGTGATTTTTCCTAAGGCTTTAAGACATGTTGATGAAGTAGTAACTGATTTATTTGATCGTCTCGGGAAAGGAGTCACACCTGTACCTGCAATATTAGCCGAGACGTTTAGATCTTTGAGCATGTGCCGAAAGGTGGGGAAAGGTCGATTTATTGGCTGCACTTAGTTGTTATTGGTATGGTTTCACGGGTATTTTTGGAAAGTAGATAAGGTATCATATCGAGTTTTCTCTGAAGGTTATTCCTCGTTAAAGGAAGAGATAGCGATGCAAAGGAGAGATGATATTTTGGAAGAGAAATGGATGGAAATTCTCCAAAATCTTAAGAAAGATGATGTAGAGTGGAGGGCTTTTTGGATGGTTCCTGATGAAATCTTGTATCAATGTGGAGACTATAATTGGGTGCCATTATTAGGAATCTGGAGAGCTACTGGATATACTCCTTTACTTGCATTAAGGTAGTATAAGTCGAGGCAGTTCATACCTATGACGCACGGGTTGACTCAGTGTGAATTTCCATATAAGGGAGACCATTACAGGAAGAAGGTTCGAGAATTGTCTGATGCTTGGAGGCAAATGAACAGGATGAAAAGGCTGACTGTTGGCTCTATGGTAACACCCGAATATAATGGATGGTTTAGCAAAAGGGTCAATGACAATATTCCTAGACCAAGTTCGGAAAGTGCTCGGCCAACTGAGGAACGGTTACAAATTACCCCGTCGGAGTTGGAAATCATAAAGCAGGATTTTGAGAAGAAGAGTTCTGAGTTCAGGAAAAAGATTGAGTAGTTGGAAGAAGAAAAGATGCATTTGAAGTTGGAAGTGGAGATTCAAAAGTCAGAAGCAGAAAAGCTACAGAAAAGGAAAGGTAAAGTTGAGGAAGATTTGGAAAGTTTGAAAAGAGATTATAAGAAGCTGCGTTTATCAATGAGGACTGTTGGGTTAGGAAAGACTTCGGAACAATGGCGCCAAGAGGTTCGAGAAGAACGGGCTAAGGCAGATCAATGGGAAAAGAGGTTCCAGGAGGCTCAAGCTCGGAACGAAGCTTTGGAAAGAGGGCTGTCAGAGAGTAAGAATGAGAAGGATGAACTAAGAGCCAGAATGGTGGAACTTGAGAGATCTCTGTGTTTATACCGAAATCGTAATTCGGTGACCGAGTTGAAAGCAAGCTTAGGTAAGATCGAAGAGATGAAAGGGAAAATAGAAGAGTTAGAGACGGCTTTGCAGAGTTGTGAAATGAGGATTGAGTTCTTGGAGGCAAACGAGGAGCAATGGAAGAATTAGCTTCATCATTCTCAAGACCAGGTGAGAAACAGGGACTACATCATGGGAGAAGCTATAACGCAAATTCGAGAAGTAGCTGACTATTTGCAGTCCTTGGCAGTACAGGCAGACGTATTAAGTGTGAAGTACGAGCTGGAGTCAGACAGAGGACAGGAACTAGCTTCATTACTTAGGAGAATTAAAGCCTGAGTGTTAGGGCGAAGTCGTATTTGTAACTCAGTTTTATGTAAAGAGTTTTATTTTCTGGTGAAATTTTCTAAAAGGAATTGAATCAGAATTGATGCCTCCTTTACATTCATGCATTTGCATTACATCATTTGCATTAAAGATTATAATAAGATTCTAATTAATTAAAAATTATTTCAATAATCTAGAAACCAACCAAAATACACCAAATCCGCATCCCTACGGTACGAGGAAAAAGACTAAGTCAATGGGCAAAAGATTGGAAAGGTTAGAGCAAATACAAAAGGATATGTAAGAGCAAATGCAGTTACAGATGCAAGAACGACTGGATAAGATGCAGCAAGAGATGAAAGAACAAATGATGGAGACCCAAAGAGAGATGATGAGTCAGTTGTCCCAATTGCTGATGGGAAAAATGGATAAGGGAAAAGGTCCAATAGATAATATAGGAGAAAGTAATGAAGACCCCCAATATCCTCCTGGCTTCACTCCTGTTCATGTGCAGACACAACCAGAAATTAATTTGCAGAAGCCATCTGTTACAATCAGGCCTTAGCAGTTTCAAGCTGGGGTTTCGGTTCTAATGAATTTTCAAGTTGGTTCAGGTTATAATCCTGGTAATAACTCACATAATCCAATAGTCCCTGATTTGGATGAAGTTGCAAAAGAGGAAAGAGCAAAGGCAGAATCGCAAAGGCAGTTAGAAGAACGGTGCAAATGGCTGGAGGAAAAAGTCAGAGCAATGAAGGGTAGTGATAGACACCCTGGGATTGATGCAAAGGATCTAAGTTTGGTCCTAGACTTAATACTGCCATACAAGTTCAGAATGCCAGGATTCGAGAAATATAATGGAACAAGATGTCCTGAAGCTCATATCACCATGTTTTGTAGAAGGATGACAGGATATGTTCATAATGATCAATTGCTGATTCATTGCTTCCAACATAGCTTGGTGGGAGTAGATGCTAAGTGGTACAATCAATTGAATCGAAACAGAATTAGTTCATGGAGAAACTTAGCATAGGCATTCATGAAGCAATACAGTCATGTGATAGATATAATTCCTAATAGAATTACTCTGCAGAATATAGAGAAGAAGCCAAATGAAAGCTTTAAGCAGTATGCACAGAGGTGGAGGGAAATGGCTATTCAGGTTCAACCACCGTTATTAGAAAAAGAAACCACGATGCTCTTCATTAATACTTTAAAGGCCCCGTTTATAGCTCATATGCTAGGAAGTGCTACGAAAAGCTTTGCAGATGTGGTCATGACAGGAGAAATGATTGAAAATGCCATAAAAAATGGAAGGATAGACGCGGGAGAAAGTGCTAAAAGGTCTGTGCCACGGAAGAAAGAGAATGAGGTGAACAATATGAACATCGGATATTCGAAGTCTATCACTGTGAGTGAGCCAAAAGCAGCAGCTGCTGGTCAGGGTTCATCACGGCAAGAGTCAAGGACCAGACAGAATAATGAGAAGATTCAATTTACACCAATTCCTATGACATACAAAGAATTATATCAAAGTTTGTTCGATGCACATGTGGTGGCACCTTTTTACTTGAAGCCAATACAGCCTCCGTTCCCTAAATGGTATGATGCTAATGCCCAATGTGAGTATCACGCAGGAATTGTGGGTCATTCGATAGAAAATTGTACCACTTTTAAGAAGCTGGTTGAGAGATTTATCCAGATGGGTATTGTAAAATTTGATAATGCGCCCAGTACTGAAAATCTACTACCTAATCATGCGGATAGAGGGATAAATGTGATAGATAGAGGATTTGGAAAAAGGACCAAGAGGGATGTTTCGAAAGTAAAAACTCCTTTGAGATGAGTTTAGAAGGAGATGGCAAGAAGAGGATTGGTTATTTCAAAAACAGAAGGAAATGATAATGGGATAGAGAATTATTGTGAGTTCCATCATAAAGAAGGACATAGAATTCAGGAATGTGAAGAATTCAGAGCTGTAATTTAGAACCTAATGGACAGCAAAGAAATAGAGTTTTATGAGGAGATCAATAAGGAGGAATATATATGTGCGTCAGAGTCCACATCAAGTCCAAAAGTCAATTATCCTGTGGTTATTATCCCACGTCCTAAAAATGAAGCAGGAGTTCAAATGGCGCCGAAGATTATAATTCAGAAGCCCGTAGTTTTTTCTTACAAGGATAATAAGTAGGTCCCTTGGAACTATGAATGTAATGTGACTATTCCGAGAAAAGAGAATTCAGCTAGCCCGTCAAAGGAAGATCAAAATGTAGGGTCTCACACACACAGTGGAATGCGATATGATACCCGAACAGAATTGGTGAAAGAAAGAGAGATGCTGGTTGAGCAAAAGAAAGGAAAAGCAGTCGAACTTGATGTACCTGTTAATGAACCAGTGAAAGAAGAAGAAGCTAAAGAATTTTTAAAATTTCTGAAACATAGCGAGTACAGTGTAGTGGAACAGTTGCATAAACAGCCGGCCTGCATATCTATATTGGCTCTACTCCTGAGTTCAGAAGTGCATTAGAGTGCATTGATGAAGGTGCTAAATGAGACATATGTAACCAACGATATTTCTGTCAGCAAGCTGAATCGGTTGGTTAACAACATAAGTGCAGACAACTTTATCTTTTTCAATGATGACGAGATTCCGCTAGGAGGGATGGGATCTACTAAAGCTTTGCACATAACTACCAGGTGTAAAGGGTATACGCTGCCAGGGGTATTGGTAGATAATGGTTCCGCATTGAATGTATTACCTTTGTCCACACTGAACAAGTTACCTGTGGATAGTTCTCATATGAAAGGATGTCAGAACATAGTACGAGCATTTGATGGCACAGAGAGGAGAGTCATGGGGAGAATTGAGGTACCCTTGTTGATTGGACCAACCACGTATGATGTAGATTTTCTAGTAATGGATATTAAGCCCTTTTACAACTGCCTGTTGTGAAGGCCTTGGATACATTCTGCAGGGGCAGTACCTTCATCGTTACATCAAAAGCTGAAGCTGGTAACAGAAGGGCAGTTGGTAACGATAAACGCTGAACTAGATATTATTGCTGCCGTAAGCAGTGATGCGCCATATGTAGAAACAGATGAGGAAGCTATTGAGTGTTCCTTCCGGTCTTTGGAGTTTGTGAATGCAACATTTATTACTGAGGGAAGTAGAATTCTGGAACCAAAAATGTCCAAAACTATGATGATGGGTTTGCAGTTGACGGTAGGCCGAGGAGCTATGGCAGGAAAGGGGCTTGGAAGATGCCTTCAAGGAAGAATTACAATACCAATGTTGAAAGACAAAAAGGATCGCTTTGGATTGGGGTTCAAGCCAGATGCGAAGCAAAGGAAAAAGGAACTAGAAAGAAGACAAGAAAGAAGAAGAGCTCGAATGAATGGTAGGGAAATCAAGTGGGAGCCCATGATAATTCCTCATATCTCCAAGTCGTTTGTATCAGGAGGTATTATTTATCCCGAACAAGGGGTGCTGGAGAAAGAAAGCATGGAAGAAGCATTAGGAGATGTGAACATTAATGCCATATTTGAAGAGACAATTGAAGAAGGGATTTCGTCAAATATTCGTCCATATGAGCCTAGGAGTGTTCTAAACAATTAGACTGCAGAAGATCTTCCTGTAGTTTTTGGAGCTTACTTAGAGTAATGTTTGAAACAAACTTGTTGTTTTAAGCCTAGAAACAATAAAGATTTCTTTGTGAAATAGGCTCATGTTCAAACATCATTATTTCAATGAAGTACATTTTTTGCTATCATTTTGAGTAAATGTTGTTCGTTTCACAAGCAATTGCGTTAATTCTTTCTCTCTAAGTAATTATCTTGATTATTTCTTCAATTATTCTCTTGTTCATAAACATATCATATAGAGCAATAATTACCAAATTCATTCATTCTTTGTATATTTCTGTACCTTTAATAGGTCCCTAGATATCAATGTCATGAGCGACGCTGTTACTGACTCAGAATCACTATTTGAGTGAGACATGTGTTTAAAGGGATCTTAGGACTTTGAAGATGACAGAGACTGTGATTTATCTCCAGATTTGTTAAGGATGGTAGAACAAGAGGAAAAGCAAATTTTTCCTCACAAAGAAACCGTAGACATGGTGACTTTGGAAGAGGGGAAAGTTGTAAAAATTGGAACGTGCATAACTGAAGAAACAAAGCGAGACCTTGTTGGGTTACTTCAAGAATTCAAAGATGTTTTTGCATGGTCATACCAGGATATGCCTTGTTTAAGTCCTGATATTGCAGTAGATTGCCTTCCAATAAGAGAAGATTGCAAGCCAGTGTAACAGAAACTTCGACGAATGAGGCCAGATATTGTCTTAAAGATCAAGGAAGAAGTTAAAAAGTAGTTTGATGCGGGATTCCTTCAGGTGATCAAGTACTTAGAATGGGTAGCTAATGTAGTGCCAGTTCCTAAGAAAGATAGCAAGATGCGAATGTGTGTGGATTATAGAGATCTAAATAAGGCGAGCCCAAAGGACAATTTCCCATTGCCTCACATTGATACATTAGTGGATAACACGGCTGGTTACTCATTATTTTCCTTTATGGATGGTTTCTCAGGGTATAATCAGATCAAGATGTATCCTGAGGACATGGGAAAGACTACTTTTATAACCTTGTGGGGCACATTCTGTTACAAGGTGATGCCATTTGGGTTGAAGAATGCTGGAGCGACGTATCAGAGAGCCATGGTGACTTTATTTCATGATATGATGCACAAAGAAATTGAAGTGTATGTTGACAATATGATAACCAAATCTCGAACTGAAGAGGAGCACATCTAAGTGTTGAGAAAGTTGTTCATGAGATTGAGGAAATTTCAATTAAAGCTTAATCCAACAAAGTGTACTTTCGGGGCTAGATCTGGAAAGCTATTGGGCTTTGTGGTCAGTGAGAAGGGAATTGAGATTGATTCAGACAAGGTCCGGGCTATACAGGAGTTGTCTCCGCCACGTACTCAAAAAGAAGTTCGGAGTTTCCTTGGAAGATTAAATTACATTACGCGGTTTATTTCTCAATTAACGGAGAAGTGTGACCCTATATTCCGTCTTCTTAAAAAGCATAACCCTGGGGAATGGGATGATGAATGTCAAAAGGCTTTTTATAAAGTTAAACAATATTTGTCAAGTCCTCTAGTGTTATCACCCCCAAGTTCAAATAGGCCATTAATATTGTATTTGACCGTGTTTAGTAATTCAATGGGTTGTGTGCTTGGTCAACATGATGAATCGAGAAGAAAGGAAAAGGTGATATATTACCTCAGTAAGAAATTCACTGAGTGTGAGTTGAGATATTCGCCAATTGAAAAATTGTGTTGCGCTTTGGTTTGGACAGCACGAAGATTGAGGCAATATATGTTGTATCATACAACCTGGCTAATTTCAAAACTGGATCCTTTAAAGTATATGATGGAGTCAAATGCTTTGAACGGAAGGATGGCTAGGTGGCAAGTTTTGCTTTCTGAATTTGACATAATTTACACGAGTCAAAAAGCGATAAAGGGAAGTGCAATAGCAGATTTTCTGGCCAGCCGAGTCCAAGAAGATTATGAGCCCTTCAATTTTAACTTCCCCAACAAAGAGATAGTGTATGTAGCAGCTGCTGAAAAAGGCAATACAAAAAGGCACTTTTGGAAATTGAATTTTGACGGAGCCTCAAATGCTGTGGGTAATGGAGTTGGAGCAGTTCTGGTATCCCCAGATGGAGATCATTATCCATTCACATGTAAATTGGATTTTGATTGTACAAATAATATGGCAGAATATGAAGCATGTATCATGGGGCTCAGAGCAGCTATAGAACGCAAGATTAAATTGTTGGAAGTATATGGAGATTCTGTATTGGTAATTTATCAACTTCGAGGTGAATGGGAAACAAGAGATTCTAAGCTAATCAATTATAGAAGGTTGGTGTTGGGGTTAGTTGAGGAGTTTGATGATATTACTTTCAATTATCTACCGCGCGAAGAAAACCAGATGGCAGATGCTTTGGCTACTTTGGCTTCCATGATCAAAGTAAGCCAACAAGAGGATGTGAAGCCTATTCAGATGAGTATTTATGATGGCCCATCTTATTGTTATAATATAGAGGAAGAAGAAAGAGATGATCATCCTTGGTATCAGGATATATTGCGGTACGTGAGAAATCGCGAGTATCCAGATTAAGCCACAGAGAATGAAAAAAGAACGTTGAGAAGGCTCGCTTGCGATTATGTTTTAGATGGAGAGATCTTATACAAAAGAAGGAAAGATCAAGTTCTTTTGAGATGCGTAGATGTCGTGGAGTCCAAGAAAATTTTGGAGGAAGTGCACGAAGGGGTTTGTGGAACGCACGCCAATGGGTTCACAATGGCCAGACAAATTATTCGGTTTGGATATTATTGGTCTACCATGGAAGGGGACTGCATCAATTATGCTAAGAAATGTCACAAATGTCAAATTTATGGTGATAAAATTCATGTACCTCGTTCGCCCTTGCATGTTATGACTTCTCCATGGCCATTTTCCATGTGGGGCATGGATGTCATAGGGCCAATTTCACCTAAGGCTTCAAATGGGCATCATTTCATTTTTGTGGTCATTGATTATTTTACCAAGTGGGTGGAAGCTGCTTCGTACACCAATGTAACTAAATTAGTAGTCAGTAGATTCTTAAAGAAGGAAATTATATGTCGATACGGAATGCCTGAGAAAATCATATCTGATAATGCACTGAATTTGAACAATAGTACAATAGTAGAGATCTGTAGCCAGTTTAAAATCAGACATCATAACTCGTCACCATATCGTCCGAAGATGAATGGGGCAGTGGAAGCAGCTAACAAAAATATCAAGAAGATTGTGGGGAAATGACTGAAACTTACAAAGATTGGCATGAAAAGTTGCCATTTGCTCTTTATGCTTATCGAACATCTGTCCGAACTTCTACTAGGGCAACACCGTTCTCATTGGTCTATGGAATGGAAACAGTTCTACCTATTGAAGTGGAGATACCTTCTCTTCGAGTTTTGGCAGAATTGAAATTAGATAAAGCAGAATGGATACAGTCTCGTTATGATCAGTTGAACTTGATGAGGAAAAAAGGCTAAAGGCTATTTAGCGTGGACAGATGTATCAAAAAAGAATGATACGGGCTTATGACAAAAAGGTTTGCCCAAGAAAGTTTCATGAGGGAGATTTGGTTTTGAAGAAGATTCTTCCCATACAAAAAGATTTCAGAGGTAAATGGATGCCGAATTGGGAGGGACCCTATGTGGTGAAGAAAGCTTTCTCTGTTGGTGCGTTAATACTGGCCAAAATGGATGGAAGAAATTTATCTAATCCAGTGAACTCGGATGCAGTCAAAAAGTACTACACTTGACAAGAGAGGGAAGCCAAAGTGAAAACCCGCAAAGGGCGCTTTGGGGCTTTCAGAAAAAAAAAAAAGGGCTAAAGTGAAAACCCGCAACGAGCGCTTTAGGACCAAATAAAAATAGAAAGGGCTAAGGTGAAAACCCGCAAAGGGCACTTTGAGACTCAATAATAAAAAAAAAAGAGAGAAAGGAGAGGCCAAGGTGGAAACCCGTAAAGGGCGCCTTGTGACCAAAGGGGATTTGAGTTGAAAACCCGAAAATGGCGGCTCAAATATGGATTCAAATTGAGGGGGCGGTGATCTTGGTATACTTGAATTAACCATGAAAGGGATATGTTGCATCTTGGGGCATTGACAAAGTCCTTCTGATCTCTTAAACACATGTTGAGTTTGAATCAGTCTTCAAGAAGTTTGTATAGAGAAGCTCGGGTTGCGATAACATGGGTACCTAGTCTTCGCTTTCAGTAAATTGGTTATCTTTATCCTTTCTTTTTCAAGATATACATTCCCAAATTAATGGCCATTGTTGTTCTTTTGATAATTTACTTTTAATTCAAGATTAATTTCCACTCTTGTTCATTATCATGATTTGATTGCAAGTATGTTGCATTGACATAATGATGAATGAATTAGTGATGTTTTCACAATAGAAGTTTTGCATATTACTCTAGGAGTTTCTAGATCATGCAAGAATCTGAAGTGAGATAATTGTTTGGAATATGCTCAAGTTCAAGGATATATTTGGGATAAACCGCCTCTTTGAGATTTCTGTCCAAATGATAATGAAGCAAATAGGTAGGATATAGTATTGATGATACAATTTTATTCTCGAAAAAAGGAAATGACATTCATACAGAGAGCAGAAATGCACATTTGGCTATAACACCTGAGAAGTGAGGTAGCAGATTAATGTTTTGTCTCAAAAGCAGTAGTAGAAGGAACATTGGAATTACAATGGGGCAAGTTCGCCAGACGAGATAGGTTGTTTCTTTGGGATACTCCTTCAAGAAGATGGTTGAGCAAATGCGTCAGTAACAGCATATTAATGAGCAACGAGTGACGATACCCTAATTTTTTAAAATGGAATCATACTCATTTTTTTCATAACACATTTAGTTAGGTGCACTGGGTCATTTTGATCATAGCATCCTAATTATTTGGCATAAGCATGTGCATATTAAAATGGAGTCTACAGGATAGGTCCCCTGGAGGGCAATGTAGCAACATTGGTAAAGATTGAAGATCTTAACTCCTTGAAGTTGCAGCGGAGTAGATCTTCGCAGATGGTGAAATTTATCTCCATGTATCGGCAATGGAGCAGATTTCACCACCAAGCCTTGTCTCTCTGAGGTAGCAAGAGAATAGGTTAAAGAATGAGTCTTATCTTTCTGAGGTAGCAAGGAAGCAGACTGAGAATTGAGGATATTATCTCCCTGAAGTTGCAGCGGAGTAGATCTTTATGATGGTGAATCTTATCTCCATGTATCAGCAATGGAGCAGATGTTACCATCAAACCTTATCTCTCTGAGATAGCAAGAGAGCAGGATGAAGAATGAGTCTTATCTTCCTGAGGTAGCAAGGAAGCAGACTGAGAATTGAAGATTTTATCTCCCTGAAGTTGCAGTGGAGCAGATCTTCACAGATGGTGAATCTTATCTCCATGTATTGGCAATGGAGTAGATTTTATTACCAAGCCTTATCTCTCTGAGGTAGCAAAAGAGCAGGTTGAAGAATGAGTCTTATCTTCCTGAGATAACAAGGAAGCAGATTGAGAATTGAAGATTTTATTTCCCTGAACTTGCAGTGGAGCAGATTGAAAATGGAATTTTATTTCCATGTATCGACAATAGAACAGATTTAATCTCATCTTCCTAAAGGTGTTTGGAAAAGAGAAGCACCAAAAAGCCAAAAAGCCAAAATTCAATAAGACCAAGCAAAATCGGTTCTTTTGAAATCTCTGCTCTATTCCCGTTGCACGCCAATGAACAAAGAGGGGCAGCTGTAGTCAACCAATTTTGCCCGAGTCTTTATATATTCAATAGCTAGTCAAATAAACTTAAATAAAGTCCCAATAGTCCATTTACAACCTTAAATAAACACTAACAAATAGCCCAAACATATACAAAGGCCCAAAAACCAATGAGCCCAATTTGCAAAAAGGCCCAAACTTGAAAGAACCCCAAAAGGGGAATCTCAGTAGCTAAAAGCACTAGAGGTTTCTGGAACACACCAGTGCTGCAATCACGGCTTTCACGAGTAAATTTTTTCTGTATAGCCGTTGCTCCATCCCTGCATTAGAATATACGAGAAGAAGGATAACAGAATTGACAGCAATGAAAATAGAATTTCATTTTTTTTATATATATTATTATTCTGTAAATCTAGGCTATAAAGAGCCTCATTCTGTACTCCAGATTTTTTACACAGAATATACTTTACACATACATTATACACGCATAGAAGAGAGAAAAGCGATTTAGAATCAATAGAGGTGATCTCATTTTTTTTCTCTTTCGATTTCTTTTGTTTTTTTATCTTCTCTTTATTTCCCTATGTGTTTGATCATTTTTTATATAACTCAAGGCCAAGGAAAGCTCTAAGTTTGCCATGCAAATATAAGAGCAAGAGGTCACATAATAGTGGAACTCAATTTATTTTACAAATCTATTTTCATTTTAAAAAAAAATAAAGAAAGATAACTTGAGATCTGAAAACTTCATTCAAACAAGGAAGAAGGAAGGGAAAATACTCACCAAGCTCTTCAATAGGTGGTCGAGTATTTACGGCAGGAGTCGGGAGTGGTTTCGCGTGCTGCTGGACACCAGATCTGATGGTGATTCAGCCGTCTGTGGAAAAACCTTAGCAAAAAATGTGTTCTAATTTAAAAAATGAATGAAAGTGTCTTGGTTCTGGAAAATAAAAGGGTAAATGAAGGCCAAAGGGTTTTCTTCATTACGGCGCCATTTCCTAGCACAATGACTCGCGCGTCAGCCCGTTTTGATAGGCCGGGTATGCGCCTGATTGGGGCAATGGGGAAAATTGCGCGTCTGATCCTTTTCCTTTGCGCGAGCTTTCAATTTTCCCCTGATTCACCTATTCTGTTCCTTTGCACCTGGAATGGTATTTTTACGCAGCAGGTCCCTCCTCTTTGCGCTGTATCAAGATCTGCTCCCCTTTTGCGCCTAAATTGCGTTATTCTCTGTTTTTTAAATTGTTCATCAGATTTGTATATTTTGGCATTCTAATCCTTATTTCCATACAATGTTTTAAGATTGGGAATAATTTCAAATATGGTTCTTGTGAAATTAAATGCGTCACATATGAGTCTTTATTTCTTTTTTTTTCATAGTTTATTTATTTATGCTATTTGTCCTTTTTAGTTTGTTTTGATTTCCATTAAGTAATTTGCAAGATTTGTGTTATAATTTTAAATTAGATTTTTATTTGCCTGTACATGTTGAATTACTTTGTTGATAGGTTTATTCTTTTTCTTTCTGGTCATTTATATTATTTCTAATGTACATGTTAATTGTGTTATTTGTATTGTTCGTTAATTATTTGTTGTAATTTGGGGTACTTGAATTTCCATATGATTGTACACTATTTTATGTAATATTTTTATGTGTTATTATACATGTATATACTTCATAATAATTAGTTTTATTCCATGAACATTATCAATATTGTTTTAAAGCTAATTTCACCTTTTTCATGATTTCCATGGAATAACTAACATTTAGGCATACATAACACCAAACATGTCTTTGATTGGCCATTCCAACAACTAATCATTATCAAGCATTTACATACCATTCATCAGCCATATCATAAGATCATACACACAAAATGGCTATGATGTTATACATGTCATACTCAAAATGAAACATCTAGCTATACCAAAATAATCCTCGTGATAGTGTGCCCGGACCTCTGACGTACTTTACGATCCCCGAGTTAGCTTGACAAAACTATAAAAAGAAGGAAAATAAAAGGGGTAAGCATTAAGCTTAGTAAGTTTGCATGCAAATAAATAACAACATTCATAAGAATTATCTTACTACTTGGCATACTTAATGTAACTTCATTAATTGTCATAGACATATTTTAAACTTCTTCACTTACTCACTTCCTTAAATACTTACTTACTTAATCAAATTTATTAATACATTTTACTTACCTTTTTCCTTATCAAGCATACATGAACATTATGTAATTACCTTTGCTCTTCTAGCATGAACTTGTCTTACCTTTTTAGTATAACTCATCTTACCTTACCTTACCTTGATATTCTCTTTAAATTTTCCCGTTGAACCACTTGGAATACTAAGGATACACTGGTACCTTACCATTTCCATGGCTTGTCATGGTCTTACGTGGTATCCTTTTGAAACTTACCACTGCCATGTCTTGACATGGTCTTACATGGTATCCTTGCCTTATGAACTCACCAATGCCATGCCTTGGCATGGTCTTACATGGGACCTTTGCCTTATAGTAACTTATCAATGCCATGTCTTGACATGGTCTTACATGATATCCTTGCCTTAGAAACCTTTCCAATTGCCATGTCTTTGCATGGTCTTTCATGGTATCCTTGAACCCTAATGTCATGACATTTGTATCCGACACGTTCCTAAGGTTCAACCGGGACTTTCTGAAATTACTTCTCCGTCAATTCATGCTTGAGTCTTCTTTGAATAATTTCATAAAATAAATATACACATGCTGGAAATTAACAAAATTAACATAAAATAATAGAATATTGCATTTATTTACCGCAAACTTACCTCGAAACAAAATACGATCAACTATATCGATTTAGTCCACTATCTTTTTCTTTCCCCGGTCTAACTCCGGATTTTGTTCTTCTTGATCTATAATAAAAAAATAGCTTATTTAATACTCACATTTATTAAAACAGTCCTTGACCAAACTTTGGCAAAATTATATTTTTGCCCTTAAATTTCACATATTTGCACTTTTGCCCCAAGGCTTGTAAATTAAACTTCATCCTATTTTCTTATGTTATATGACATGCTGATCATTTTTCCCTTCTATGGAAACATCAAATTCTCACTCTAACATGTACTTATGACCATTAGTATTTTTACCGATTAAGCCCTTTTACTCGTTTTCACTCAAAACCGAGTAGCACAAGTTGTCTAACATAATTTAAAACCTCAAATTCTATCATAAAACACCAAAATACACAAATTTCACCTATGGGTATTTTTCCAAATACGAACCCTAGGTTGAATTATTGCTAGCATAAGCTAAATCAAGTTACCGGGACTCCAAAAACGTAAAGAACATTAAAAACGGGGCTTGGAATCACTTACTATGGAGCTTGGAAGCTTGAAACAAACCCTAGCTATGGAGAACCCTTGAAATTTTGGCCTAATGAAGAAGATGGACAAAAATTGGCTTTTAATTTTGTTTTTAATTCATTTTAATAACTAAATGACCAAAATGCCTTTACTACTAAACTTTCCAAAAATTTCATCCATGTCCAAATTTTTGTCCATAAACTTAGAAATTGGTCAAATTGATATTTAAGACCTCCTAATTAATATTTCAAAGTAATTTCATACTAGAAACTTCTAGAATGCAAGTTTTGCAACTTATTCAATTTAGTCCCAAATTTCAAATTAAGCACTTTATGCATAGAATTTCTTCACGAAAGTTTCACACAATCATGCAATCATATCATAGACCTCAAAATAATTATGAAATAATTATTTCTATCTTGGATTTGTGGTCTCGAAACCACTATTCTGATTAGGCCGTAATTTGGGATATCACACATAATGCCCACAACGAGTCCTAAAGGTAGTCTTATGCACATCAGTCTCATTTACCTTCAACTAATGATATCTAGAATGAAAATCAATCTTCGAAAACATTGACGCCTTATGAAACTGATCAAACAGATAATCAATCCTCGAAAGTGGGTACTTATTCTTTAACGTTAATTTGTTCAATTGGCGGTAATCCACACACATCCTCATAGAACTGTCTTTTTTTTATTATAAAAAGAATTAGTGCTCCTCATGGAGACATAGTAGGTCGAATAAACCCCCTATCCAGAAGTTCCTGAAGCTACAATTTTAACTCTTTAAACTCCTTTGGTGTCATACTGTAAGAAGCGATGGATAGTGAAGCTGTCTCGGCAAAACTTAATTTTGAACTCAACCTCCTTATTTGGTGGTAACCTCAACAATTCCTTAGAAAACACGTCTAAAAAATTCTATAGTGCGAATATCTTCCACAACTGATCCTGTAACACCCCTTACTCGTGTCCTACGTCGGGACAAGGTACAAGGCATTACTGGACTTAAACACAAACAATCATGTAAAATCGCGCCATAAAATTTCATTAAAATAAAAATTAATTATACGCAAGCATATCATCCCTTATTTGGGTCTACGAAGCCCAAAACATACATTGGGAGAGGTCTGGAGCTAAACCGAGAACTTTGGAAAGTTTTGGGAAAAACTTAAAAAATTATTCTCACGAAACAAGGTCAACGCCCGTGTGGACACAAGGGTACGCCCGTGTGTCTTTGACACGCCCATGTCCTTAGGCCGTGTAACTCTCTGTTTATGACATCGGTGAATAATTTGAACTACACAGCCAAGCCACACATTCGTGTGCTAAGGCCGTGTCCCCCACATGGTTGAGACACACGGTCGTGTCTCAGCCCGTGTGGCCAACACTTAGGCTATTTTCCAAGCCTTTAAGTTACCCTTAATCCTTCACATCTTTATTTCTATATTACACATTTAATTCATGGCCATGACCATTTAGATTGGTCATAAAACATTCATCATGAACATATTTCATAACACCAACCATATATGACCAACAAGCATAATCACATCACAAGCATTAGAACATAGCATAGACAGATAGGTTCACAAACCATAATCAATATGAGCCACCCTTCATGGCCATATACAAATAACTCAATATAGGCCAATACATTTGGCTAGTCATGTTAATACATATAAAAAAAATAAAAATAAAAAACCAAGTCGCTATACATGCCATTCACTTGAAGGCGCTTAACATATATATATCAATATTCTAAAGGTGATGGTTTGATAGTGTGGTGCTGCCTCCGACAAATCTCCAACCCCGAGTTAACCTGTTAACACTAAAGAAAAGGAAAGCAAGGGAGTAAGCTTTATAACTTAGTAAGACCTTATGAAATTAATAAGCAATTTATCAACTTGCTTCTCAAGGCAATACCACAATATTTGAGCTTTTGCTTATGTTCAAGTCAAGTTATTTTCTCTAGTTACAGTCACTAAATTATTTATATCAGGATCTATGAAACTCCCAATTAAGATCCGCTAATTTTTCCAGAAACTAGATTCACATATATTTTTACAATAAAAATTTCAGAATTTTTGGTTTATCCAATAAGTACAGTTTATTCTTTAAAGTCAACCCCTATTTTGTTGTCTGATAGTTCCGACCCCTCTTCAGTAAAAATTAATTATCTCCTCATACAGGATTCAAATGATGTTCCCTTTTGTTTATTTTCAAAATATACTTATTAAGGATTCTAATAATATAAATTATAACCCATAATTATTGTTTTACAATTTTTAATGATTTTCCCAAGTCGGAAGAGGGGATTTTAAAATCATTTTGACTCAGTCTCACAACAATTCAAATATCTCATAATATGAACTTCTTTTGCTTACAACATTTCTTCTATATGAAACTAGACTCAATAAGCTCTAATTTCATATTTTATTCAGCCCTAATTCGATTTCCACAATTTTTGGTGGATTTTCAAATTCGGACTGCTGCTACTGTCCAAAATTGTTTCAACGCTAATTTTACCTTTTCATAATTATCTTTAAATAGGCTTTTATGCCAATCAATTTCTCTTTTCATATTCATTAGGCCACAAGGTGAAGGGATAAACATATCATGTCCCAATTTAATTCAACCTAAAAGCCTCACACATAATCATCCATCAAATTTACCACATAATTATACACCATAGGTATTGACCTAATATTTACAAGGTCGTCACAAAGTCATTCTCATAGGTATGACTTACTTATTTACATTCTTACCAAAAGTCCAATATACAAAGAGCTCATCACTCATGAATTTTTAGTACATACCTGTACCCTTTCAACATGATCATAAACATAGCTTACTCAATTTATTCCTTACAAATCATACAACATAAATTGAGCACGCATTTTATGAATTTCATGTAAGTACTTGTACCATTCACAACATGGTCATAACCTCTTTTATTCCGACATAAACCGTAAATTTCCCGTTGAACCATTTAGATTACTATAAGATATTCAATAAGCCTCAAGCATAGGGGTGCCGACGCCATGTCCCAGACATGGTCTTACACTGGCTCAGACATCAAAGTCGATGCCATGTCCGAGACATGGTCTTACACTGACTCTCGTATATTGAGGTCGATGCCATGTCCCAGACATGCTCTTACACTGGCTCTCATCTATCGGTTCCGATGTCATGTCCTAGACATGGTCTTACACTAGCTCTCATATATCAGTGTCGATGCCATGTCCCAGACATGGTCTTACACTGACACATATCGAGCCGATGCCATGTACCAGACATAGTCTTACACTAGTTCTCATATATCGAGGCTGATGCCATGTCCCAGACACGGTCTTACACTAGCTCTCATATATCCCTAGCGTCATGGCATGAATATCTGACCTATTATTACGATTCAACTGGGAGTTTCTCGTATTAATCTCATCATACATTACTCATAGCCACATTCAAACATTTTATGCAAAATAAATCATTAAATGCATAATAACAATAAAGTTGTAATATTTACGCACATCTTACTCGTTTCAATGGAATATCATATTCTATCAAATTTCTAATGTATTCAATCATCATATAAATGTTATTAACATTTGGCATCACTTTCTCATACTCAATATCATCAACATATAATTCAATACAATCATAGCAAGATAGATTTCAAGTATATTAACAATAACATGGATAACATGCTTATTTAGTCACATGGACTTACCTCGAATGCAAAAACGGCTAATTATTCCCTTTTTGTCCTAAACCACGTACTTTCTCGATTTAAGCTCGAATCTCAATTTTTTATCTAAAATAATAAAATTTAATCATTTAATCATCCATTAAATTAAGTGTTCTACAATTCATACTTTGCCAAAATGACCATTTTACCTCTAGACTTTCACAAAAATTACGATTTTGTCTCTAAGCTCGTAAAATGATTTTTATCAAATTTCCTTATTAACCAAGCCTAGCCCAACCTTTATTACTCTTGTAGCAACTCAAAATTCTAATTATTTCACACAATCCCTATCCATTTAACAAACTTTACAAAATGGTCCATATTAGGTGTTTTCATGAAAATCCTTTTACAAAAGTTGTTTATTTTACAACCATGATTCATTTTCTTCCATAAATTTTCAGCTAATAACATAAATACTCTCATGGAAAACTTTCAACCATTTTGCAAAATATTCCCCTCATTAGCTAGCCTATGCTACAAGGGTCCCAAAAGTACAAAAATCATTAGGAAAAGCCATAAAAAATCACTTACTTGTAAGGGATATAAGTTGCTAATATTTTTGAGCTTTCAAAACCCCCTCTTTGCTGGTATTTTTGGTGGGGAAGGAGGAAGATGAAAGATGATACCTTTTTTTTCTTTATTTTATTATATTACTAGTCAAAATAAGTCACCAAACTTACCTAACCATTGAAAATTTTTATCTCTTTGTCTCTATGGCCGGCCAAGCCTTTCTTTAAGGTCTATTTTCTCTTTAAAGACCCCTAATTATGGTTTTCTAGCTATTTAACAAATTTAGCTAGCGAAACAAGACTTTTGCCCTTTATGCGATTTAGTCTTTTTTTTCTCAATTAAGCTCACAAACACTAAAATTAATTCACCAAAATTTTCATGTACCCATAAAATCATGCTATAACTCCAAAATTATATTAAAAATAATTTCTTGACCATCAAATTTGTGGTCCCGAAACCACCATTCCGACTAAGCCCAAAATCAGGCTGTTACAGATCCCCAAAAGCCAAATACACATCACACCCCTTTCAGGCCAACTTTTTGGCCACCATAGCGGAGATTACATTGGAGAGGTAATCTAGATGCTTGCCGACCATCTACACTTCCTCACCATCCCCAACCTTAAGCGTCACCCTCTTAGAGTCACAATCCAATCCAACTCGATGCTCTACCAACCAACCCATAACTAGTACAAAATCGAACTTTCTAAATGGCAACTCCATCACATTAGCCGAAAAAACAAACCCCTGAACCTCAAACGGACACTCCTAAATACTTTATTGACTCAAATTGACTGCCCCAATGGACTAATCACAAAAACCATACTACTAGTGTCCTCAGTCAAAATCCCCAAATTACCTGCTACATTACTAGAAATATATGAGTGCGTGGAACACAGTCAATCAAAGCAAAATAAGGATGTGAATGCATAGTAAACATACCAGTTATCACATCAGTCGCATCTTTGTGCTCATGGCGCATTACCACATAAACCGAAGTAGGTTGTCTCGCCTCAGTTTGAATCGTACCTTTGCCCAGTGCCCTTTAACCACGACTCTTAGCGGCCTGCTAAACTGGCTTTTGAGGCTGAGTTTGTTCCTAAACCGAAACTCGCATTGACTCAACCATATTTTTCATCGGGAAGGTTTTCAATGGTTATATGATTTGTTATTTAATCTTATAAATGTATACATGATCTTCTGAATGTATAAATGAATTGTTATTGAATGATCTAGTTTGATTAATCAGATTATACAATATGTTTATAAACATAAAGATGCACCTGTTGAATGGTTGTGGTTGACATGATTATTGTTTATTATTGTATATTTGATATGCTTATAAGGTAAGTCTCATCGTTTCAACCGTTGAACTTACTAAGCTCTATTGAACTTTATTCATGTCATTTTTCTTATTTCTTTGTAGATAACGTTTTGTGGAATCGAGTGACCGGATCAACCTAAAGATCACACTATCCAGATATATATCGGTAGATTTTAAAAAGCTTACCTTTAGGTTATATGGCATGTAATTGGTGTCTTGTATATGTTTTGGATATTTATTACTTGTGGTGCATTTTATACTTTGATGATGTTGTGTAAACTTGATTTTGTCTCACTTTTATATATGTTTTTGGGATATGGTTTGTAAAGGTCTATATGTAGATGATTTGGTCATTTTAGATTAAGCCACTTATGAATGGATCGGTTGTGGTAGAATTTAACATGAATGGAAGGTATGAATTGGTAAGTTTAGTATGTGTTTAAAGTCTATATTTGTGAGCTTTGAATGTGAATTGGTTTGTGTATAAAATGTGGTGCCATTGGGGGCATATTGGTTAGGCACTTAGGTTGTATGTTTTGGTATGTTTTTAGTTTGTTTGAATGTGTTTTGAAGGTATATGAATGCTTATTTTTGGTTTGGCATGCCACCTAAGAAATTGGTTTAGTTTGCCTTGCTTTGGAAGCTATTTTAGGTGTACACGGGCTGTCACACGATTATGTAACACACACAGTCACACCACACGATCGTTTGGACTATTTAAATTTTGATGCATGTTTATCTCACACGGTCACAAGTTGTTACACGATCTGAAGACACCGTCGTGTGACCTTATTTCAAATACTTACACGGTCTAGAACATGACCTATGACATGACCGTGTGACCTTATTTCGATTTGTACACAGGTGGGCACACGGGCTGCAACATAGCTGTGTGACCCAAATTTCAAATTGTACACAATTTGGCCACATGACCATGTTTCTGAGCCACAGAATCTGGACTTTGTAACATGGCCGTGTAACGACCATTTTCATAATTTTTACATTTTTTCCATAATTTTGTTTTGTTTCATATTAGTCCCTAACTGTTTTCAAACTATTTTTAAGGTCTCGTAAGTTCAATTTAAGACCTGTAAGTGTATTTTAAGTTATTCTTAATATGTGGATTGGATATTGATATTGAAATTAATGTTTGAATGGTTTAATGATGTTATTTGATTTGTTGTAATACTCTATAACTTTAATCCAACAACGGAGACGGGTCAGGGGTATTATAATTCGAGACCCATATAATTACTGCATATTTATGTTATTTTACATAATATATTATAGAGGGGAGTCGTTAATGGATTATTGAATCGAAGTGCTATGGTTTAGATTAAATATCAAGACATGGACTAAATTGAATAGAATAGAAAGTTCTATAAATTCATTGATATGTGATAATTGGTATGAAATTGAGTTGATATATAATGTATATATGATGAAATATTAGATGCGACTAGCATGTTTGTGTGTTTGGGTTGTTCACATGTTATGCTTGAGAGCTTTATTTTTTTGAATCAATTTATTAGCCTTCGATTCGAAGGTTATATTCCTAGAACTCACTAAGTTCAATTTGAACTTACCCAGTTTCCTTCATTCTGTTTTCAAGTACCTTAGGTCTCACTTTGGACTTAAAGAAAGGGACTTAGCCAGATTGCGACCTCATTTGTGAGTTATTCCTTTTTTTTTATTTTTGTAACATGTACATATCATGACAGCTTGCAACCTTGGCCAACTAAGAGCATTGTTTTGTTGCATCTTGTTGAAAATTATATATATTCATGTTAAGTTTTTGTATAAGTTGATTGGATGTTGTATTTTTTCGATCATCAGTACCCTTGGAAAATGATTTTTTTTTAAATTCATATATATGCTTTTGGGTTAAGTTCAACCAATCCAAAGTTTGCTTAAGTAACCTTTGAGCACTACTACCTTTTCACTTATTTTTTCGTATGTGTTTGTGGTTAGACCCTGATCGCTAATTCTCATTCTTAGTATGGCATAAGAGGTGAACCTTGTTTCCTGAAATTACACATTGACCTTAGTATTTTGGGTAACACCAGGTTCATCGGTCGTCCCGGTGGGCAAAAGGGTGTTACACAAATACTATAGTGTAATGGTGATTGTTAATTCCTATGAAAACTAAAAAATGAAGATCATACCCATTCTTCTTTTATGTTGTGTCAAATGTAACCACATCTCCAAAGTATTCATAATCAACCCAACTATTTGAGTTTGCCTAGAAAAGTTTTTTGAGACGCTTATCTAAGCTTAATACATAGTCCATATGGAATCCAAGATCAGTCATTTTCCCCCTAAAAATTTACTAACACAACATTTGCATCATTAGGTGCAATTGATTTCATTACCTTCACATGTAGCTTATTCACAATATCTTTCCTAGTGAAACTTATATTACTAAAGCCCCCCACTCGATCAATAAAGAAATTTATCATCTGACATGGTAGAATACCAAATCTTTTCATTTCCATTGCTTCTACTTTCTCACCTTTAGAAACTAAACGATTAGATTTTATGAGACTCTTTTGTGGTTGTTTTACCATCTCATGGTTGTGATCCTTTTCAAATTTACTGACTACCCATCTATGTGTTATCGAATTACGTGAAAACCTATTTTGGGCCTTGCAATCGGTTATGATCATTACTCTTGGCTCTTGCACCATTTTCTCATTATTCATCCATTTCTTATATATCTCTCCTTATCTATTGCATAATAAATACTTTATAATAACTTCCTTTGCATGACGATCTCTCTTTATCACTTCCAAATCTCACACTAAAACCCACATTATGTGTATAGGTCAAGTAAAATAAGATAGCTTTAGATAATGACGCAAACTTCATACCTTGAATGTTTGTTGCTGTTATGCCCACTGCATTTCTACCATTAAAATTCCATCAAAGTCATGACTCCCATCTAATTCTTCATTCTCTTCTCTGTTATTATTTGAGAATCCCACCTTATTAGATTTAATGCTTGCAATCGACTGGTCTTTCAAATTAAATTCAACATTATCGCCTATTTTGTCAACCCTCTGACTTGTTGAATCCCTTACACTTTCCAATTCCCTATTCCCCAAATACCTTATCACATAGTAAATCTTTACTACCATTGTTTCTAGACCACTTCCACTCAATTTTGAATATTTGAAACAAAGACAAAACCCTTCACCAGAAACAAAAATGGCAAATTTTCTTTTCCTACACTTTCTTTTTCTTCCATTTTGAATAACATTTGACGTTTTACCTTTACTTTCGTAGGTACCATTCCAAGGCACCACTCTATCCATGCTTTCATGAAAATGGAAATTTTCAGATGCTGTGGAAAGTGTCTAATGTTATGACCTAGAATGGAATGAAACCAGTAGAAACAATTTTGTAGGTTATTTCCTATTACACGTGGCATTATCGATAGAACAACACACCATGTTTTGCTAATCAACTTTTAACGGCTAAGATGCATCTGGTTCGCACAATGGATCACACAACTAAAGATCACACCGTAGTCGACACCAAAACAAAGTAGCTATTCATTTCTTGAGCAACTTTCTGGACATCCAAAAGCTCACTTTTTGCTTAAAAATGGCAATTATTCCTCTCATATTTGGCAAATGATGCAATAATAGTTTATAAATATTTTTTAGGTTTATCGGATCCTTTCAAGGACTTCAATTTCCCAATGCTCACATCATTCCCTCCAATGTTCCAATAGAACTCACCTTTAATCAACAAACATGTAGACTAGAAGTAGACTTTGGAGGCACACATAATCCAGGCCGAAGAAATAAGAAGTGAATATGGATTTTAAGATGATAAGGCTTCAAATTAGTAGAGAAAGGAAGACAAAAACTATAACACCCCTTACCCGTGTTTGACGCTGAAACAGGGTACAAGGCATTACTGGACTTAATCACTAATCATCGTATAAAAATTGATTCATAATTTCACTCTAATTTAAAACTTTTTCAAACACATTCAAGTTGTCCCTTAAAAAGAGCTTACAAGGCCCATACATGCTTTAATTCAACCACACACATAGGCAAGCATGCACATTCATAAATTGCATCATTTAATTAATAACATAATCAAGACTATCTACATTAAATGACTTTATACAATAGAGACCTTCAAATAACATAGGTCAGTATTTAAAGCCAATTCCTAGCAACTTAATAACAATTAAATGAGTCTCCATACATGCCAAAGACTTAAAATACTTTAATACCTTTATATATCGATCAATAGTTTGATAGTGTGATTTAACCTCCAGCGACCTCCAACTCGAGCTAACATTTGTGACACTATAGGAAAAAGGAAAGGAAGGGAGTAAGCATTATAGCTTAGTAAGTAAGTATGTAAATATTAATAAAGAATACATTATCATACTTTAAACAAAGTCACAATATGTTCCCAGAATATTACCATCACAAACACACATACTTTCACTATTACAATCATAAACAGGTTCAAAATCAGCTATCTAGCAGAGTACCAGCAACTAAATTATTTATTTCTAGAGCTACAGAACTCCAAATTACAAATCGTTAATTTTTCTTGAAACTAGATTCACATATATTATTACCATAAAATTTTCATAATTTTTGGTCCATCCAATTAGTACATTTTATTCATTGAAGTTACCCCTATTTCACTGCTCAACTGTTCTGACCACTATTCACTACGAATCAATTTTCTCCTTGTACAGAATTAAAAGAATGTTCTTGTTTATTTCATTTGAAACTAGACTTATTAAGAATTTCAAAGATATACATTATATCCCATAATTATTTTTTACAATTTTTAATGATTTTTTCAAGTCAGAATAGGGGATCACGTAGTCATTCTGAACCAGTCTCTCAAAAACTTAAATATCTCATAATATAGAATTCCTTTACTTGCTCTATTTCTGTTATATGAAAATAGACTCATTAATCTCTAATTTGATATCTCATTCAATCTCTGATTCAATTTCTACTATTTTTGGTAAATTTTTAGATTCACGTCACTACAACTATCGAGAACAGTTTTATTATCAATTTTGATTTTTCACACTTCAATTATATTCATCACTTTCCTATAACAATCTTTCCAATTTCCAATCACATATCGAGCATATTGCTCATAAGTTAAACACATATATACTTACACTTATCATCACAAAGTCATACACAATTTCATTTAATCAATTTTGCAGTTGAACGCTTTAGAATAATAACAGATACGCGATGGTATCGCACACAGCCCACCTTTAAAATCGAAGCTCTCTTGTACACATAGTGGCCTTCACTTAGCACCACTCATGTGACCTAGCTCGATTGTACACATAATTTTGGCTCTCTTGTACACATGGTGAACACTTAGTACCACCCATGTGACCTAGCCAATTTATCTCGTAGCTCTCTTGTCTACATGGTTTCCTTTACCTGGAACCACGCATGCGACTAGCTACATATATCTCGTAGCTCTCTTGTCTACATGGTGTACACATAGTATCACCCATGCAACCTAGCTACATCATAATGTCTCGTAGCTCTCTTGTACACATGATGTGCACTCAACACCATACATGTCACCTAGCTACATACCATCTGTATCATCCAATCTTTCCGAAGGTTCAACCAGGATTTCTCTCTCTTTCTAGTACTTGATTCCATACTTCCAATAGTCAATTATGATTCAAAAATCAGCTACAGTACATAAAATATGCTGAAATACAAAAACATAATAAAGATAATGTATTATTTACATACAAACTTACATACTTTCTCATTTCCATGTCGAATTAATATTGAACATTTAAATCATCATAATTATACTTACTTTCAACACCTCGGCAATCATAGTAAATATATCAATTTTACATTGAAACATGCATAAATTAATGCTTATTATACATATGAACTTACCTCGATACTAAAACGGCCATTTTACCAACTTTTCCAATTTTCGATTTTTCTCCCATTCTAGATTCAAATCTCATTTTCCGGGATCTAAAACATCATATTTTACTTATTTAATTAATGTAATATTCAAAACAATCCTTAACTCAAACTTTGGAAAAATTACAATTTTGCCCCTAAACTTTTGCATATTTACACTTTTTCCCCTAGGCTCGGGAATTAAACTTCATCCCTTATTCTTATGTTTTATGACATGCTGATCATTTTTCCCTTCTATGGGAACATCAAATTCTCACTCTAACACATAGTTATGAACAATAACAACTTTTACCGATTAAGCCGTTTTACTCATTTTTGCTTAAAACTGCTTAGCAAAAGTTGTTTAACATAATTTCAGCCTTCATATTCTATCATAAAACATCAAAATAAGCACATTTTACCTACGGGTATTTTTCCAAATATGAACCCTAGCTTAAATTATTGCTAGAATAAGCTTAATCAAGTTACCGGGATTCTAAAATCGTAAAGAACTTGAAAAACGAGGCTAGAACGGACTTACTATTGAGCTTGAAAAGCTTGAAAACCCTAGTCATGGCTTCCTCCATGCTAATTTCGGCCTCCATGAAAAAGATGAGTCAATTTTGGCTTTATTTTCCCTTTTTATTTCATTTAATATCCAAATGACCAAAATGCCCTTCCTTACTAAACTTTCAAAAATTCCATCCATGTCCAATTTTTGTCCATAAACTTAGAAATTGGTCAAATTGCTATTTAAGACCTCCTCATTAATATTCCAAGGCAATTTCATACTAAAACTTCTAGAATGCAAGTTTTGCAAATTATTCGATTTAGTCCCTAATTTCAACTTAACCACTTTATGCATAGAATTTTGTCACGAAATTGTCACACAGTCATGCAATCATATCATAAACCTCAAAATTTCTATCTCGGGTTTGTAGTCACGAAACCACTATTCTGATTAGGCCCTAATTCGGGATATTACAAAAACACACACGACACTGAGAGGATGTAACACCCCTAACCTGTCTCCATTGTCAAACTAGGGTTACAGAGCATTACTGTACACTAGGAAACATTTAAACTTTAAATCAATCAATAACTTAACCATATTATAGATCATTCACATACATGCTTACTATCCCTAAATCGAGCCCTTGGGGCCCTAACAATAACTTAGAAACAATCCGGGACCAATTTGAATTAATTTGAAAAGTTTAAGAAAAACATACAAAATTTGAAAACAGGGTCACACGGCTGAGACACACACCCGTGTGCTAGGCCGTGTGGACCCAAATTTACATAAAATCAAGCCATTTCCAATACCATTTCATACATAAATATTTATACCAAATATGCACAATGTCATAGCACCAAAACATCATCTAAACACACATAAACTTGCCATTTCAAGATCCTAATTCAACTAACCAATATGCTATTCAAAGGCAGCACAATATATCAACTAAACATTACTTACCTAAACCTGTTCATATGCCTAATTCCATGCATATAATTCTAGTCCATTTAGGTATTAAAACATACCACATTTAGCCATTTCCAAAACATACAAAACATACCGTAAAAGACCATTATCAAGCCATTACAAACTTACCAAATGAACCTTATATGCACACACTTATAAGTGACCAAATTGATATACTCTGGTAAGATATTTCAAATTACCAAATCAACATAAGCATCCAAATTACCATTACATAACATCATATACATGCCATTATAAACCTTGGCCAAAATGCTAAAAAAACTACCGAATAGAATTTTGGATAGTGTGATAGATATCCGAGAAGCTTCCAACCAAATTGAGCTTCTGATAATCTATAAAACATAAGAAAGAAACTACATAAGCAATTAATGCTTAGTAAGCTCGTATAAGTCAAAACATAACTTACCATTTCATTTTCATAATATAAAACATAAGTATAATATAATCCAAACCATAAGCTTGACATAAGCCTGTACATCACCATCAATACACAAGTTTCCACACTTGTACATAATTCAAATGAACTAACCATAAGATAAGTCATTTTCCAAATGAAATACATTAATTAGTTCATGCATACTTTCCATAAGATTATGCTTAATTCCATTTGAATACTTACCATTTTAATCCCTTTTCTTGCCCGTTTAACCATTTAAAATTTCATCAGATACTCGAGAAAGTTCACATGAAGTGTGCCTTTACATATAACCGAAAGCTTTCCTTTACATCATTGCTCACACCAGCTATTAAATGGGCCAGCTCCCACGAGCTGTGGAGAATCCGTAACAAATGTAGGACCTCATTCATCTGTAGGACATTCAAGACCAGCATTCGAAACATGAAATCCCTAATGACATGTCATTCGTATCCTAAGAATTCCTAAGGTTCAACCAAGACTCACATTATGAATAACATAATAACATTAAATTTAAATAACGTTAACAAGATAATCATTCATATGACCTTACCTCGATGACTAGGGCATAGAAGTTAAATCGAGCTATTTTGAAGCTTTTTACTTTCCTTGATTTAGGTCCAGTTAAATCGATAATTCACATTTATGTAAAATTATCAATTTGCCCCTAACATTTTAACTTTTTTACAATTTAGTCCTTAAGCTTATAACCTAAAATCTAACCATTTTAATCTAAATCCATGTTAATCAAACATCTAAGGGACCTTGAAACAACTCATATTTACTATCGTTTCACAATAAAACCCTAGAATTTATACCTTTAACAAATTAGTCCTTAATTTCAAAATTCAACAAAAATTACTTAACAAAACTTGTTTATTTTTCAACAAAGATTCAAAATCTTAAACATTAAAATATGACCTAAATATAATCCCATAAACATTAAAATAATAATAAAATAATAATTTACTTGTTGGAATTGTGATCCCGAAACTATTGTTCTGATATCACTGAAAATGGGATGTTACATAAAAGAAGAGTAGTGGGAAATTCTTGATAAGGTTTAGGTTGCTGGAGAAGGTGAAAATGGATGATATCAAGGGTTGGATGAAAAAAACTATAAGATTAAATATGTAGAAATTTCTCTATCAAACATGTAAAATCTTCTATATGAAGGTTACTCCTTTTTTTTGTGTCTTTATTTTGTTTTGTTTAACTTTGAAAGTGTTTTTTTGTATGGTTGACTAATGTGATTACATGATTAAATTGAAATCTAAGTAAAGATTGGAATAAACCGAAATAGTTCAATTATTGATGACTACTGACCAACTTTTTTTATTTAATATAAATATTAAGTTTGAATTAAGAGTTAATAAGGATATTTTGAGTATTGGAAAGAAATTAATTCAATTATTGTAATTTTATCATTATATTTCATATCCAAATAAATTGTATTTAGTTATGGAATCATGAGCAAGCTTATTTGTGTAAAATATTATGAAATTAAAAAAGGGTTAATAATGGCTATAGCTGTAGAATTTAAACTGAAATTAGGCTACTAATTAAACTTTCAATCTTTCATAATTAAAATAAATTGAGCCTACGTTGGGATAATAGTACATATGAGATTAATTTCAGTTTGTAAGTGCACTCATCACAATCGTTTTAAATCAAAAAATAAATGTTGCAAAGTAACATCACAATCGTTGGAAAAAAATCATAAATGAAAGAAAAACTATTGAATTTGAAGCATTCAGTCTATGATCAACTCAGAAAATATCATATTTCTTTTAGATAAATAATAATAATGTATATTGAGAAACATCATACTTTTTGTACAAAATATCATAAATGAAAAAAAAGAATTCACTTCATGTAATTTTGGTTCTTTTATTCAGTGTATTTTCCCCTCTATTTTCTCTATACTGAAAATACTTAAATGCAAAGCTAACATGCAGTAAGTAAATGCCTATAAAAAATATTAATAATATTTTTATTTAATCAATAATTAAAGTGAATTAATTAAAATAAAGGTTATTTAATTGCTTAATTTTTATTTTGATTTTACTTTAATTGGCTTTAAAATTTTATGGAGTAACAGTTTTAGGTTTAAAGTGTAATAACTTAGTTTTTTCCCTCATTTACTATGAATTGATAAAAACAATATTCAAGCCGTTAGTATTTATGATATCGTCGGAGAATAGAGTTGAGTAATCAGAGGGAAGGAAGGAAGAATAGAAAGAGAAGAGAAGGAGAAGAAGTCGAGAGAAGAAAACAAACAGAAAGACAAATGGTCTGTATTTTTCATAATACTCTCATTGCTGTCAAAGGAGGTTAAAAAGGTACAGCCAAAATAAATAAAACAACTGTCCCAAGCAAAGTCAAAACTTACCGTTTCGCTTAAATGGTCCTCTGTACGCTAAAATTGAAATTAAGCTAAAGACGGTGTTTAACAACAAGCAAATTAGCAATTAAAAACAAAGAAAAATGGCAGACTTGAAACCGTTAGCTCCATTTGGCTTGTATCAGATACTCCCTTCTCAAATAGGATCCTTGTCCTCAAGGATCAGAAGCAAGGTACCTCTGTTGTAATTCTTGTAAGTCCTCCCATGTTGAGTCTTCTGGATAAGTATTAAACCATTCAACTAGCACCTCTGTCGCCGCCTGATTGCCCTTCTTGGCCATCCTTCTGTCTAATATTCTTATGGGTTCCTTGTCGATGATTCCATCAGTCCCCACTACAGGTAGTATAGATGAAGTTGGTGTCTTACTAATGTGCTTTTTAAGTTGGGAAACGTGGAACATAGGATATATTTTTGATCCGACTAGTAAGATTAACTTGTAAGTAACTTGACCCACTTTGGCTTCTACAAGAAAGGGTCCAAAGTATTTAGGAGAGAGCTTATGACTCTTCAACTTGCGAAGTGAATGTTGCCGATATGGTTGTAGCCTTAAGTACACCCAATCCACTACTTCAAAACTCCAATCAGATCTCTTCTTGTTGGCAATCTGTCTCATTCTCTTTTGAGCCCTTTTCAAATGGAATTGAAGAAGCCTCCTCATGACTTCTTTATTTTGCAAGCTTCGGTCTACAGTAGCTACATTTGAAGAGCCAGCTAGGTAAGGCAAGTGTAGGGGTGGTGCTTGACCATAAAGGGCCTCTTATGGGGTGGTGTGGATGGCTGAGTGGTGTGTGGTACTGTACCACCATTCAGCTAAAGGTAGCCAATGCACCCACTCCTTAGGGCATTCACACACCATGCATCTTAGATAGCCTTCTAGACACCAGTTCAGAACTTCAGTCTGTCCATCAGTTTATGGATGGTATGTTGTTGACAAACAAAGTTTAGCTCCTAATCATTTAAACAGTTCTTGCCAAAAACTGCTCACAAAAATCTTGTCCTGATCTGATACAATTGTTTTAGGAATACCGTGCAACTTGTAAACGTGTGTTAAGTATTCTTGAGCTACAGTGATGGCTGTAAAAGGGTGTGAGAGAGGTAAGAAATGCCCATATTTTGTGAGTCTGTAAACTACCATTAGGATGGTGTTTTTGTTGCGGGCGACAGGTAAACCTTCTATAAAATCCATGCTGATAGCCTCCCAAGATCGATCGGGGATAGGTAAGGGCTGTAGGAGACCAGGGGAGGCGGTAAGGTCTACTTTGCACCGTTGACAAATAGGGCACTCTCTAACCCATTTCCGTATATCCTTGGTTAGGCCCTTCCAGTATACTTGTCCGGATATTCGTACCTTGGTAGCATGTGCCCCTAAGTGACCTCCCAATGGGCTACAGTGGAAACATTCAAACAGCTCCCTCTTGAGTTTTATGTCGTTCCCTACAACTACCTTCCCTTTTCTACTTAGTACCTGCCCATTCCACGAATATTTTGGAGGCCTCTGAGGGTCCTCTTAAAGCTTAATACATACTTGGTGCAGCTTCGGGTCAACTAAAGCAGATTCCACCACTCTCTTCCATAAGTCTGACTACGAAATACTCCCCACATATTGAAAGAGCTTTGTTTCGAATTCATGGGCCTTCCTAGACAAAGCATTGGCCACCAAATTTTGAGCACCCCTCCTATAAGTGATGTAGTAGTCATAACCGAGCATTTTAACGACCTATTTTTGTTGAAATGGAGTAATAGCTTGTCGATCAGCTAAAAATTTCAAACTTTGGTGATCGGTCCTAATTTAGAACCTCCTCCCAACCACATAAGTGTGCCATTTTTTTACTGCCAAAAGAACCGCGAGCATTTCCTTATCATAGATAGAAAGTGCTTGATGTTTCATTCCTAACCCTTTGCTAAAAAATGCCACTGGTCTCCCTTTTTGGTGTAACATGGCCCCGACCCCTTGACCACATGCGTCCATGTCAATGTAGAATTCTTCATTAAAGTTAGGCAGGCATAGCACTGGTGCTTGGCATACTGCTTGCTTTAACGTTTCAAAGGCAGTTTGTTCATGGTTGGTTCAATTCCAGAGAGTGTTTTTCTTGAGTAAATTGGTCAACGGTCGAGCCATAACCCCATAGCTTCTTATGAATCTTCTATAGTAACCCCAAAAGACCTAAGAAGCCCTCAATTCTTTGACCGATTTGGGGGTGGGACAATTTGAAACTCCCTCTATACCTTTGCAGCATCCATCGTCACCTCTCTTGTAGCTATAACATGCCCCAAATACTCTATTTGATGAATGTCAAATGTACATTTACTTTGCTTGACAAATAAATGGTTGTTCCTCAAAAGCTACAACACCTCTTGTAAATGCATCATATGTTCAGTCCAGCTGCGGGAATAGACAAGTATATCGTTAAAAAATACCAAGACCGACCTTCTAAGTAAATCTTTGAAGATAGCATTCATCACTGCCTCGAAGGTTGAAGGTGCATTGGTTAAGCCGAAGGGCATAACCAGAAATTTGTAATGCCCTACATGTGTTTTAAAAGCGATTTTGCTAATGTCTCCCTCGTATATTCTGATTTGATGATAGCCCGATCGAAGGTCCAATTTGGAGAAAAAGGGAGCTTGTCCAAGCTTATCTAACAGTTCTTCTATGACGGGTATCGAAAAACGATCCTTAATGGTTAGTTGGTTCAGGTGGTGGTAATCTACACACAAGCACCAACTCTCGTCTTTTTTCTTAACCATAAAAACCGATGAAGAAAAAGGGTTGTTACTGTCTCTTATGATCCCAGGGCGCAGCATCTCCCTGATGAGCTTCTCAATTTTTGTCTTCTGTACTGTAGGGTGCCTATAGGGTCTCATAGTCACCACCTTTTTCTCGTCATGCAGTGGTATTCTTTGACCTTGTGTTCTGACAGGACGAAGTGTATCAGGCATTTGGAATACGTCGTCATATTCTCTTAAAAGTTGTTGCAAATCTGTCGAGGTAAATGCAGCTGTCATTCTCAACTTGGTGTGTTGTTCGACAGCCAATATCATGGGGCAAGGATCGAGCGGTGTTATAAACAAGAATTTGGACATTCGTTGACTCGTCAGTATATGTAAGCCTCTAGGTTGAATACCTTAAAGTAAGTAATCGTGGCCCTCGTGTTCGAACTTCATAGTAAGAAACTGGAAATTCCAAGTGAAGGCTCCTAAAGAAAGTAGCCATTGTATTCCCAACACCAAATCGCAACCCTTCACTAGAAGGACCATGAAGTCAGCTACAAAACTATAGCCTTGTGTTTTCCATTTAATAGCTCGACGCTGTCCCCTTGTATACAAACTTCCTCTATCAGCAACCATAATCTCCATTTTATTAGCTAGTTCCACAGATAAGTTACCTCTCTTAACTAGTTTGGAGTCCACAGAGTTGTGTGTGCTGCTCGAGTCTACCAATATTATCACATCAATGTGCCCAATTCTAGCTGCAATTCTCATGGTGTTATGCCATTGGGATCCCTGTAAGGCATGTAACGAGAGAACAGGAGGGATGGCTTCAACTTCGGGTTCCATATTCTCAAGCTGTTCGGGGCAGTCTTGAAACTATTCTATTGGTGAGGTTATGGTCTCCATTCCTATTTCATTGTAAGATCCCACCACTAGTTGATACAGTTGGGACTTCACGCACTTGTGCCCCGGGGTATACGTTGCGGCGCACCAGAAATATAGCCCCTTTTTCTCCTATTCTCCATTTCGACTTGGGATAAGGACTTGGTTGGAGTGCGACGATTGTTCAGAGGTGGTTTCGGTTTGTTATTGGTTAGAGAGAGTCCTCCAGAGATGGGGACATGACTGATGGGTTTGGGGTTAGGAAATAAAGGTTTAGAATACCCCCCACTTTCCCCCATCAGAGGAGGCTTCTTGACCATGTTTGTAGATACAATGCCTTCGACCTGTCTAGCTAACATAAAAGCTTCTAACAGTGTTTGAGGTTTGAATAATTTAAGGTACTGGCCAACTTCCACTTTAAGATTACTTATGAATATACTTAAAGCGTAAGGTTCGGGCAAGTGTAGCTGGTTGAGAATGCTTACAAATTGGTCATGGAAGTGGTCAACAGACCCCTGTTGTCTCAAGGTAACCAACTCAGTCATCGGGTTAGTAAAGTTGGAAGAGTCGAACCTCTCTTGCAGCCCACGAGTAGAGGTTTCCTACGATAACATTTGAATCCCTCCATGTCGTTGGCTAAAAAAATGGTGCCGGTCCAATGCTTTTCCTTCCATATGAAGCATAACCGTTTTCACCTTATCTTGCTCCAATATACCTTTAGCTTCAAAAAATTGCTCTAATTTCGACCATCACCCTCGGAAGTCACCCCCATCAAACCTCGAACATTCGAACTTGGAGTTTCTTCCCATAGAGTCTAAGGTACTAGCCCTTGAATGGATCCCCACGTGACTTGATTCGACCATAGGTGACAATAAAAAAGACTCATTTGGTGGAAATCCCAGAAGCGTACCCCGCAACACCCTCTTTCCCTTGTCGGATGTTTGCCCCTGGGTGGTTGGGATCGCACGCCCGACGTGTTGGTCAAAGAAATTTTGGAGCTCGGTTTGAATGCCAACTTTTACGGTTTCCTGAAACTCTTTGAAGTGAGATTCCCTTCGAGTGTCCATTTGGGATACATTGGTTTGAAGTTAAGCGAGTTCCTGTTGCATCAATCCCATGTCTTTTTGCATGACTCACATATCCTTTTGCAATCTCGTAGTGACGCCATCACCTGCCATCAAGACGTTATGGCTCTGATACCCTTGACATCGTCGGAGAATTGAGTTGAGTAATCAGAGGGAAGGAAGAAAGAATAGAAAGAGAAGAGAATGAGAAGAAGTCAAGAGAAGAAAACCAACAGAAAGACAAATGGTCTGTATTTTTCATAATACCCTCCTTGCTGTCAAAAGAAGTAAAAAAGGTACAGCCAAAACAGATAAAACAGTTGTCCCAAGTAAAGACAAAACTTACCGTTTCACTTAAATGGTCCTCTGTACGCTAAAATTGAAATTAAGCTAAAGGCAGTGTTTAACAACAAGCAAATTAGCAATTAAAAACAAATAAAAATGGCAGACTTGAAACCATGAGCTCCATTTGGTCCGTATCAATTTAACACATAAAATAACAACTTTTAAGTTTCATAAATACCTTTTTATTTCTTCACTTTATACATAAATAATTATCAAAATATTTACTTTCTTTTATTAGTTATTCCACATTATATTTTAGGCATAAAGATAAGTTTAGCTTCTAATGTTTATTTATTTTTTCATTTTGATCTTCAACCTTCAAATTTTAATCAAATTACTTTCTATTTTTTTACAAAAACAAACTGACTAAACAATTAAAGTTTGAACAACATTGGTGTGGCCACTAGCGTGGTAGTCTACATATAATCCATAAAAATTCAAAAAAAAATTAAAATGAATATTTAAAAAATCAACAATTTTGTTTAAAAAACAATATTCATAAAATTTTTAAAAAATTGATCCATGTTTGTAGTGAAGTATATGTAAAATACCACGTGAGCTGCCACGCCAATACCATTAAAATTTTAACAATTCAATCAATTTTTCAATAAATAAAAAAAAACAAGCAATTTGACTAAATTTTAAAAAAGTTAAGGGCCAAAATGACCCAAAGAAAGAACAAAAACAAAAACAAACAAATAAATAAACGTCAGAAACTAAATTTATCTTTATGCCTATATTTTATACATAAATGCATTATATTAAATTTCAATATAAATCAAGTTATAACATGATAAAAACATATCTAGAAAAAGTATCTAATATACACTTGACATTGATTGACAAACAATATCTAACTTGCACCTTACATTGTAAAGAATTTCTAACCTACGAGTACAAATAGGAAACGTTTACAAAGCTTAAATTTTAGTTTGATTATCATAACAACATAAGTTACTTTATAAAAAAAATTGCAAAAGATGTACAACCCCGAAATCCGGTTTAAAAGTTGCAATCGAATCTCAAAGATCACTTTGACCACTGAAGTGATTCTAAAGCAATTTATAAAATAATTGCTTAAAACTCAATCCAAGTACACTTAATTTGAGATAAATCGTTTAACAATTTATATGTTGATTTTGTAATCAAATCAGATTTATTAATTTTAATTATTGACATTACGAAAGTTATTTGCAACGAAAAATATGGTATTTACGTTTAAATGCAAAACATAAGTTAGTACTGAGTATTTGAATAATTACATTGTAACAAAGTAAAACCAATGCTTTCAGTAATTAAAAACCACATACAAAAAAGTTATATTAAAATTTAATCTGAAAACCACATATAAAACTTCAAACCAAATTATCTCAAAAATCCCCATACCATAGTGCACTTAGATTTATTTGAAAAAATAAAAGTGCATAATTTTAATAAAATATAATAAAATTTATTTGAAATCAAACAATCAGAGAAACTCAAGACCTCCACTTTGCTGAATCCGAGACCTAGCTACGTGAACCACCTCAAAGACGAAACCTAAGAGGAGTGATCTACATGAGCTCAGTGTGAGTCCAAAACAAAAGTAAATGGAAAATGACGAAGAATTAAACAAATATACAGACAACATATGAAATTCTCGAACTAACAATCAGATATAAGAAAAATTTCCATTAACATACAAAACACGAATACAATATTCCAAACACACGTTACTTAATCACATTAGATTATACAAATCATTTCACAAATATCCCAACGTTCACACAAACAAACATATACTCTGATGAGAAATGAATACAAGTAAAAAATCTCACCCAACCAGCCAAAACACCACTCCGACTACCTTGCACACCACAATTGGGTTATGGTAGGCCCATCTACCCTACACACCACGATAGTGGATCTAAGCCACTCAAATAGAAATATGAAAACGAGCTGACATATATATATTACAGATGTACTGCTATGAAATTAATTTGCAATTTGACTGCCAAAACAGATTTCCTTCTCTTCACAACCAAAACCCCAAATTTTTATGCAAATGCAAAATGCACACAATATGCAAACGGACATATAGAAACAGCATGGTCTTTAGCATTGGAAAATTGGTTTAAAGTTAATACTGATGGAGCCTCAAGTCAAGGTTCAAAGCTGGCCATGACCGGTGGAGTGATTTGTGATCAAAACAGAAAATAGGGTTTTTCTAGCTTCAATATGGGGCGCGTTAGAGGGACTTAACCAAGTTTGGATTTTCAGGTTATGACATGTAATCTTAGAATTGAATAGTCTTGAGTTAGCTCCTTTAACAGAATCCAAATTATTTGTAGAATTCTTAAATGAGATTGGAAGGTGCAAGTTGTCCAAACATATAAAGGGAGGACTCATGTGGTTGATGCAGTGTCAACGTTTATTGCTTCTATGCCTATAAGTCTCCATGTTTTCACTTGGCCATCTAATGAAAACCTTCATGTCCTCCATAATGATACAGCGCACAAAGCTCTGCTTGTGATAGTTATTTAATAATATTGTTCTTTGCCTATGTGAAACCCAAATTTTGCCTGGGCCCAATACAATTCAACGATCCAATAGAACAAGTCTATTTTACAAACAAACCCAAAACAGCCCAATTACAAAACTAGAAGCCCAACTACCTAGCCCAACTAAACCCAATACCCTTATCAGAGAAAAAAACCCTAGCCGCCTTTAAGTCTTCTGCCATGCCAGTCTTTTTACCTCTGCCACTGCCAGTCTGATGCCGCCTGCAGTACACCTCCTCCACTTGCTCCATCACCACTTGCAAGGAACCAAGGCAGAAATGATAGCAAACATAAAAGAAATAAATAAATCTTGTAAAATGGCTATATAAGCCAAGCAAAAAAAACCAATGTAATTTCTTCAGTCAGTCATTTGAATACAACAAGAGACTTTTTTGCAACAATACTTCAAATACTGAAAATAGAGAAAAAAAACATACAGATAAATTCGAAAAAAGAGATTGAATAGTTTTTAAAAGAAAAGGTGATTTTCGTTCTTTCATTTCTATTTATTCTACTGTTTAAAATCTTGTTTTTTTTTTTTGCTTTTTCATATACAAAAAATACAAGAAGAAAAGGGAAAAGAAGCTCACCGGTTTGTTTTTCAAGTGTTTTGAGGCTGGATTTGGATTTAAGGGGGGAAAGATCTAAAAAAAAGTGGCACTTTTCACCATCGCCGGCCACCATGCGCGGCAGCGCCAACGCCAACGATCGGCGGCCGCCACGGTGGTTCGAGGCCAGACCCTTGACCAGAGCCCGAAGGGGAAGGGAGAGGTTGAGAGGATTTTTTGGTTTTTTTGAAGAAGAAAGTTGAAAATGAAAATTTTGGGAAAAAATTTGACTTTTATAATAGTGTGAAACAACGCCGTTTCACTTTGGCCATTAAGTGCCAAAATGACACCGTTTAAGGCCAACCCGCGTGTCGCCCGACCCGCTCCAAGAGGATCCGCGTGTTTTCAATTTTTGGGTTATTTACGCCCCTAGTCCTTCCGATTTTTCGGCTTGCTTTAATTTGGTCATATTTCTTTTTTTTCTTTTTAAATTTACCCCGTTTAACTTTTATTTTTTTTATTCGGTCCCTTCAAACGGTGCGCACAAGGAATTATGGGATATTTTCCTTTTTACTCCCTATACTTTCTTAGCGCGTTGCACCTTAATCCTTTGTTCAGGAGTATTTTCTATTTAGTCCCTATTATTTTACGCGCATTTCCATTTTAATCCTTTATTCTTCTTTTTATTTTATACCCTTAATTTCATTTAAATTTTGATTTAATCCTTTTTTATCTTTATTAATTTGTTTTCTTTTATATTCATTTACTTGCTTATTTTACTTGTTATTTCTCTATTATTTTCATACATATATATAATTATTATTTATATTCCTCTTATTTTGTATATGTTGCCATCATTTTTTTATTTCTAGTATATTCTTCGCATACTTACATTTAATATTACTTATTTTATTTATTCATTTATTCATTTACTTTTTCTTTGCCCTTATTTTAATAATGTTTACATTCTTGCCCTATTACACATCATTCGATATTATTATTATCATTATTATTATTATTATTATTTTATGTTTTGATTATTAATATTAGAATTAGAACATTATTTCATCTATCTATTATCTCTTATCCTTTTATATGTATAATATATATATGTATATGGTGTTTATGTTTTCTTTATTTGTGCACTTGTCTTTTATACTGTTCTTACTATTACCATTTGTATTATTATTATTATTTATTTTTTCTCATTATCATTTAATTAGTATAGAATTAGAAGTTATAATATGATCATTGTTTGCTTATTTGGTGTTTTATTACATACCATCATCATTTATTTGTTCGATATTTTAATTTTTTGCATATCATTGCTGTTATTATTTCATTTTATTGTAACTATGTCATGAATCTTGTTTAAACATACTTACGCATTTTTTAGTATGCCTGAATAAACTAAACATAGATTGTTTTAAATATTACATCACTTTTTACCCAAAGATGCCAACAAATTTAGGCAATGTTTCGCATTTTGGAGATTGAAGAAATTGTACCCTAACTTACGGGGTTTCGATTTTCTAATTAAACCTAAATAGCTAAATATCCTTTTGAATTTTAAAATATATAGATTTTAAATAAAAATCAAAGGCAAGCTTATTTTTGAGGGTTCAAGGTGTCGTGTCCTAACTTATGGGATGTGACATTTTGTTATCTCGAGACGAGGGAGTCTTTAATATTCGTTTCGATTTATTCAAGTACTTTTAAAATTAACGCTAATAAAAAGAAGGATCGTATTTTCAATTCTTTTCGAGGTTTCAATTTTTGATATTAAGACAGTAATTAATCAATTATGTACCAATTTTGGGCGTTACGAGTATGTAACCGACTCCCGAACCCGTTTCCTGAATTTCGTAGACCAAAACTGTTATTTTAGTAAATCAAAACCGTTTATTAAAACGATCAAATCATAAGGTGATCTGATCACACCTCATAAAAAAAGGGATTGGTGGCGACTCCATTTTCGTTTTTCAAATAAGTTGACCTTTTCAAAAAAAAATGGTTTCGACAGTTTGGTGACTTTGCTGAGGACTTAAAAAAGAGAGTTAAGCCACTAGTTGATTACTTTTTGTCTTTTTGCCGAAAATTGAAAACTTGGTTTAAATCTATGATCTTTTCGTTGCATTTCATCCGTCTTTGTTACGATTTTTGTCATTTTAGTTTATAATTTATTGATTTAAGTTTTTGATATATTCCTCCACATTGCATCGCATAATCGGTCGATTATACCATTTTAAGTGGGAGTGGGAAATTATTCCTTCATGAGGTTTTCACCTCCGTGTAGGATAGTTGATCGCTTTCGAGATACATCCATACCTATGTCTTCATGAGATTTTCATCTCTGTGTAGCAATAGGGAAATGTATTCCCTTGAATTGAACTCGGTCCATATGAGCCTATAATGGGTGAGGATCGAGGAATCTGCCGGTTCGGGTACCTTTTCTTTAGAACCAAACCGCATATAGCAAGCCTTCAGAGCCTACCCTAGGTAGAATCACTCCAAGCCCTAGTGGTCACCCAAATAGGTGCTCTATTCTTTTTTCCTTGCTTGTTTTTGCTTTTTACTAACCTGTTTTGTTTTTTGTTATGATTGCATTACATTTTCATCATGGAAAAGAGGTGTTGATTCACGTTCAATTACTAAAAAGAGAGCTTGTCGTGGAAAATGGATTTCTTGATAAAGTGGAAGACAATGCGGTCGTCCGAATATGGTCAGAGAAAATGTAAAGAGAGAAGTTTGGTAATCTGACAGAGAAACACACGTCTTTGATTCGCTGCCCGAGGATTCAAGCCGACAAAGCTTATTTGAGAGCCGTCAACGTCTCAACTTTCTTAAAGAAGCTAACAAGTATCACGAGGATGAGTGAGCAATGGGTCGTAGCCTAGATGAAACAAAAAGAAGCTAGTAGAGGCATTCATTGGAAAAGTTCGCAAGATTTGATCTTAACCTTTGGATATGAAGAAAGGGATTGATGTCTTTGCTTGGAGTATGAGGACAAGGCTGTATAAATATCCGTTTTATGTAAAGAGATTTGTTTTCTAGAAAAGTTGTTCTAATAGAATTGAATTAGAATCAATGCCTCTTTTTGCATTCATTTCATGCATTAGCATTGCATTGTATCCTATGCATTAAATCTCACAAAAAGACCCTAAAATCATGGTAGTTACCTTAGAATATCGTTAAGGTACACGAGGAAAAACTAAAGTAATGGATCAAATTTTGGAGAGATTAGAGAAAATGCAAATACACATGCAAGAGCATTTGGCCAAAATTTGACAAGATATGAGGGATCAAATGCTAGAACTCCAAAGAAATATGATGAGCCAGTTAACTCAGTTGTTGGCTGGAGGGTTAGAAAAAGGAAAAAGCCCTATGGTCAATGTCGGGGACGATAATGAGGACCCTTCTTATCCTCCAAGCTTTACCCTAACAAACACCCAAGCACAACCAAACGCGTATCCACAAAGGGTGTCCATTAACATCAAACCCTAATACCAGACCAGTACCTCGGCACCGGTGAACTTGCCGACAAGTTTAGGTTCTAACCTGGGGGTAATCTAACCAATCCTGTTGTCCTTGATCTAAATGATATAGCGAAAAAAGAAAAGGCGAGAGTGGAACTTCCAAAGAAATTTGAAGATCGTTGCAAACGGAAAAGGAGAAAGTGGAGCCTCCAAATCAATACTTTAAAAGCCCCGAGGAAGAGAGAAAATGAGGTGAATAATGCGAGTATGTATAACAAGGGCTATTCAAAGCCGATTACCGTAAGCCAGCCAATGACGACAACTACTAGCCATCAGATCCCCCAAGGTAAAAACCCAATCCAAGACTGAACTCAGAAAAACTTCGGTTCACGCCTATACCAATCACGTATAGGGAGTTCTACCAAAGTTTGTTTGATGCACATATAGTATCCCATTTCTACCTAAAACCTATGAACGCCCAATGCGAGTACCACTCGGGGATCATAGGACACTCGATCGAGAATAGCACCGCTTTCAAAAAGATAATCGAAAGACTCATCAAAATGGGTATTGTGAAATTCGATGATCCATCAGATGCAGAAAATTCGTTACCCAAACATTCTAACAAAGGTGTAAACGTAATAATCGAGAGTGTAGGGAGGAGAATCAAGACAGATGTAGTAGAAGTAAAAACCTTTGGAAGAAAATAGTAGAATGAGGATTAATTACATAGGATTTAGGGGAGAAACCTAGAGAAGCAAGGAACTATTGTGAGTTTCATGATGAAGAGGGTCACGATATTTGAAAGTGTAATGAATTCAAAGCCTTGGTGCAAGGCCTGATGGATAATACGGAGCTAGAATTCTTTAAATATACTGAAGGCCCTGAAGGAATGTTCGAAAATTAGAGCATCAATGTTATATCCGAAAAAGGAATTGAAAGAGAAAATTTGTCAGACATTTGCCCTTATAAGCCTGGAAGTGTTCTGAACAATTGGACTGCGGATGAGATTCCTGTAGTTTTTAAAGCTGATTCAGAGTAATGTTCAAAACACATATTTTGCTTTAAGCTTAGAAGCAATAAGAATCCCTTTATGAAATATGCTCATGTCCAACATCTTTATTTTAATAAAAAATACATTTTTGTGTCTCACTTTGAGCAAATATTCTTTTATTCCTTCATTTTATTCATATTCATACCACATAAATAACTTTTCTTAGATTCATTTATTCTTTGAATATTCCTTCGTGCCTACAACAGGTCTCCAAATATCAACGAAATGAGCGACGTTGCTATTGACCCAGAATTTCCTTTTGAGCGAGACATGTGTCTAAAGGGATATCAGGACTTTGAATATGACAGAGACTGTAACTTATCTCAGGATTTGTTAAGGATGGTAGAACGAGAAGAGAAACAGATTCTACCTCACAAAGAGACAGTAGTGATTGTGATCTTGGAAAAAGGAAAAGAAGTAAAAGTTAGAGCTTGCATTGCCGTAGAGACAAAGCAAGACCTCATTGAGTTACTTCAAGAATTCAAAGATGTCTTTGCATGGTTGTATCAAGATATGCCTGGGCTACTAAGAAGTGTGGACACTATTGAGGTTGAGAAAATCTTGGAATAAGTCCATAAGGGCGTCTGAGGAACACATTCTAATGATTTTACAATGGCCAGGCAAATCGTGATATTCCGGTACTACTAGTCCACTATGAAAGGGGATTGCATCAGTTATGCCAAGAAACGGCATAAGTGCCAAATTTATGGAGACAATATTCATGTGCCTCTGTCATGTCATGACTTCTCCATGGATTTTTCTATGTAGGACATAGATGTCAGTGGGTCAATCTCGCCAAAAGTTTCTAGCAAGCATTGATTCATCTTTATGGTCATCAATTACTTCACTAAGTGGGTGGAAGTTGCTTTAGGTGCTAATGTCATAAATTCGGTAGTTATCAAATTCTAAAAAAAAGAGAAGAAGAGAAAAAAAGAAATCATATATCAGTATGGAATACCAAAGAGGATCATATTTGGCAATGCACTAAATTTGAACAACAGCACGATATCAGAAGTTTGCATTATGTTCAAGATTAAACACCATATAGCCCTAAAATGAAAGTGCAGAAAAAAAAAAGATCATGGGGAAAATGAATAAAACTTGTAAAGATTGGCATGAGAAGTTATCATTTACCATCTATACCTATTGAACGTCTGTCTAGACCTCCACCGGGGCAACACCTTTCTTATTAATCTATGGAATGAAGGCGATTTTGTCCATTGAAGTAGAGATGTCTTCTCTCCGAATTTTGTCAAGAGTTGAAGTTAGGTGAAGTCGAATAGATCCAATGCCAAAATGATCAGTCGAATTTGAGTTAAGAGAAAAGGTTGAAAGCTATCCGTTATGGTGTACCAAAAACGAATGATGCAAGCTTGCAATAAGAAGGCTCGCACTAGAGAATTCCATGAGGGGACTTGGTATTGAAGAAGATCCTTCCCATACAAAAGGACTTAAGAGGAAAATGGATGTCAAACTGGGAAGGACCTTATGTGGTAAAGAAGGCCTTTTCTGGAGGAGCATTGATATTGATCGAGATGGATGGCAAGAACCTGCCTAAGCTAGTGAATTCAAATTTGGTCAAGAAATACTTCACCTAAAAAAAAGGAGAGGCTAAGGCGAAAACCCGTAAATCGTGCTTTGAGACAAAGGGGTTTTGAATTGAAAACCCAAGAAAAGGGCAATTCAAATTTTGATCGAAGATAGGGTATGCGGTAGTCTTGCTATCCCTGAATTAACAAGGAGGGGGTATGCTATATCTTTGAGCATTGACAAAGTACTCTAGATCTCCTAAAAACATGTTGAGCTCAAAATGGTCCTCAAAAAGTTCGTAAGAGAAGCTCAGGCTGCGATATCTAGGACACATTTTTTTCCTCTCACCTATTTTGTATTCCAGCAATGTTTTCTTTCTTTCATTAATCTATTCTTTTCAGATTTTGTTCCTGATAAATTTCAGTTTTGTCCATCATTATGATCTTTTTCAAGCATTTTGCATTGAAATAACCAGTAATGGACTAATAATACTTTCATAAAAGGAGTTTTGTATATTACTCTGGAAGCTTCTAAATAGTACAAGAACCTGAAACAGGACTATTATTTAGAACTCACCAAACCTAAGGGTTGGAAATATTTGAGAAAGAAGAGTCTAAATTGTGACTATTTCTTCGGGTTTTCTGTCAAAGATATCAGCTGAAAAAGAAAATAGGATATTGCGTCAGTGACAGAACCTTGATGAACAATGAGTAATGACAACCTGAACATTAAGAATAGATCATTTTCATGACATTTTTCATTCATGCAAATATCATTCATACACATCTAGTTAGGAGCAGTTGATTCATTCTAATCATGACATCCTAATCATTTGGCATAAGCATAGGCCCATGAAATCGATTCTACAGGTCATGTCCCTTAGAGGACGGTGTAGCAAGATTGGTGAATCCATAAATCTCATCTCCCTAAAGTAGCAGTGGAGTAAATTAAACTTTTAGATCTTATCTCCTTGAAGTTACAATGGAGTAGATCGAAGATGGCGGATTTTATCTTCCTAAAGTTGCAGTTGAGCAAATTGAATCCACCAGCCTTATCTCCTTGAAGTTACAGCGGAGCAGACTGAAGACAACGAATCTTATTTCCCTGACGTTACAGTAGAACAGATTAAAGCTACAAATTATGGCAGATCTTATCTTCCTGAAGTTGTAGTGGAGCAGATTGAAGCCACCAGCCTTATCTCTCTAAAGTTGCAGCGGAGCAGACTGAAGACAGTGAATCTTATTTCCTTGATGTTGTAGTGGAACAGATTAAAGCTACAAATTATGACAGATCTTATCTTCCTGAAATTACAGTGGAGCAGATTGAAGCCATCAGCCTTATCTCCCCGAAATTGCAGCGAAGCAGACTAAAGACAGCGAATCTTATTTCCCTGACGTTGCAGTAGAACAAATTAAAGCTACAAATTATGGCGAATCTTATCTTCTTGAAGTTGTAGTGGAGCAGATTAAAGCCACCAGCCTTATCTCCCTGAAGTTGCAGCGAAGCAGACTGAAGATAGCGAATATCATTTCCCTAAAGTTGCAGTAGAGTAAATTGAAGCTACAAGTTGCGAGTCTTATCTCCCCGAAGTTACAGTAAGAGTAGACTGAAGATAGCAAATCTTATTTCCCTGAAATTGCCGTGGAGCAGATTGAAGCTAAAAGTTGCGAGTCTTATCTCCCTGAAGTTGCAGTAGGAGCATACTAAAGATAGTGAATCTTATTTCCCTGAAGTTGCAGTAGAGCAGATTGAAGCTATAAGTTACGGATCTTAGCTCTCTGAAGTAGCAGTAGAGCAAGTTAAAGTCATAAACTTTATCTCCCTAAAGTTGCAGTGGAGTAGATTGAAGCCATTAATCTCACCTCTCTAAAGTCACGGTAGAGTGGATCGAAGCAACAAGATGTAGTAGACTGGACCTGAAGAAGAGGAGTACTAAAGAAGTCAAGACTCGACGAGACAGGGAAAAACTGGTCTTTCTTAAAAGTATCGTTACATGACAACGAGCAAAGAGGGGCACCTATGAAACCCAAATTTTGCCCGGGCCTAATACAATTCAACAGTCCAGTACAAAAAGTCCATTTTACAAACAAACCCAAAACAGCCCAATTACAAAGCTCGAAGCCCAACTACCTAGCCCAACTAAACCCAATACCCTTATAAAAAAAACAAAAACCCTAGCCGCCCCTAGGTCTTCTGCCATACCAGTCTTCTGACCTCTGCCACCACCAGTCTGACGCCGCCTGTAGCACGCCTCCTCCACTTGCTCCACCAGCACCTGCAAGGAACCGAGGCAGAAATGGCTATATAAGCCAAGCAAAAAACCAATGTAATTTCTTTAGTCTGTCATTTGAATACAACAAGGGACTTTTTTGCAACAAGACTTCAAATACTGAAAATAGAGATAAAAAACATACAGACAAATTCGGAATACAAAAGAGATTGAATAATTTTTAAAAGAAACTGTGATTTTCGTTCTTTCATTTCTATTTATTCTACTGTTTAAAGTCTTTTTTTTTCATATACAAAAATACAAGAAGAAAAGGGAGAAGGAGCTCACCGGTTTGTTTTTCGGGTGTTTTGAGGCCGGATTTGGGTTCAATGGGGCAAGATCTAAAAAGGGGTACTTTGCACCTTCGCCGGCCACCGTGCGCGGCAGCGCCGACTTTGGCGACCGGCGGCAACCACAGTGGTCCGGTGGTCGGACCCTCAACCAGAGCCTGGAGGGGAAGGAAGAGGTTGAGAGGATTTTTTGTTTTTTTTTTTTTGAAGAAGAAAGTTGAAAAATAAAATTTTGAGAAAAAATTGACTTTTATAACAGTGTAAAACGACGCCGTTTGACTTTGGCCATTTAAGTGCCAAAACGGTGCCGTTTAAGGCCAACCCGTGTGCGACCCAACCCGCTCCAGGGGGATCCACATGTTTTCAATTTTTGGGTTATTTACGCCCCTAGTCCTTTCGCTTTTTCAGCTTGCTTTAATTTGGTCCTTTTTCCTTTTTTTTTCTTTTAAAATTTACCCTGTTTAACTTTTATTTTTTTATTTGGTCCAGTCAAACGGTGCGCACAAGGAATTATGGAATATTTTCCTTTTTACTCCCTATACTTTCTTAGCGCGTTGCACCTTAGTCCTTTGTTCAGGAGTATTTTCTATTTAGTCCCCATTATTTTACGCGCGTTTTCATTTTAATCCTTTATTCTTCTTTTTATTTTATACCCTTAATTTCATTTAAATTTTAATTTAATCGTTTTTTATCTTTATTAATTTGTTTTCTTTTATATTCATTTACTTGCCTATTTACTTGTTATTTCTCTATTATTTTTCATACATATATATAATTATTATTTATATTCCTCTTATTTTGTATATGTTGTCATCATTTTTTTATTTCTAGTATATTCTTCGCATACGTAAATTTAATATTACTTATTTTATTTATTCATTTACTTTTTCTTTGCCCTTATTTTAATAATGTTTACATTCTTGCCCTATTACACATCATTCGATATTATTATTATTATTATCATTATTATTATTATTTTATGTTTTGATTATTGATATTAGAATTAGAACATTATTTCATCTATCTATTATCTCTTATCCTTTTATTTGTATAATATATATATATGTATATGGTGTTTATGTTTTCTTTATTTGTGCACTTGTCTTTCATACTGTTCTTACTATTATCATTTGTATTATTATTATTTATTTTTTTCTCATTATCATTTAATTAGTATAGAATTAGAAGTTATAATATGATCATTGTTTGTTTATTTGGTGTTTTATTACATACCATCATCATTTATTTGTTCGATATTTTAATTTTTTGTATATCATTGCTGTTATTATTTCATTTTATTGTAACTATGTCATGAATCTTGTTTAAATTTACTTACGCATTTTTTAGTATGCCTGAATAAACTAAACATAGATCATTTTAAATATTACATCACTTTTTACCCAAAGACGCCAACAAATTTAGGCAATGTTTCGCATATTGGATATTCGAGAAATTGTACCCTAACTTGTGAGATTTCGATTTTCTCGTTAAACCTAAATAGCCAAATATCCTTTTGAATTTTAAAATATATGGATTTTAAATAAAAATCAAAGGCAAGCTTATTCTCGAGGGTTTAAAGTGTCGTGTCCTAACTTACCGGATGTGACATTTTGTTATCTCGAGACGAGGGAGTCTTTAACATTTGTTTCGATTTATTCAAGCACTTTTAAAATTAACGTTAATAAAAAGGAGGATCGTATTTTCAATTCTTTTTGAGGTTTCAATTTTTGACATTAAGACAGTAATTAATCAATTAGTTACCAATTTTGGGCGTTACGAGGGTGCTAATCCTTCCTCGTACATAACCGACTCCTGAACCCGTTTCTTGAATTTCGTAGACCAAAACCGTTTATTAAAACGATCAAATCATAAGGTGATCCGATCACACCTCATAAAAAAAAAGAGAATGGTAGTGACTCTATTTTCGTTTTTCAAATAAGTCGACCTTTTCAAAAAAAAATGGTTTCGAAACCCTGCATCCTGCATGGCAAATATATATTATTTTAACTTGATTAATTTTGTACAACAAAAACCTTTAAACTATATAAATGATGTGATTCCTTCTTCATATTATTTAGCTGGTATATTTATATATTTCAAGAAGTAATTAATTAAAAATATGAAATTATATATTATATATTAATTTATTAGAAATCGAACCTCACATCATAAGGTTATATTCCTAGTGTATTATATAGTGAACGTTAAATTTAATATATTTATTTAATCTTTCACATTGGGTCACTTGACCTTATAAGTTTAGGTGACTAAACTGAAACATGACGAATAAAATCAAATCAGTGTGAATGTGTGATAGTATTTGATTGGAATTTCTCATAGCCCGTGCAAAGACCAAATGTGGACCAAAGCAAAATATGATTTGGCTTATAATTCTTCAAGATGCAAAGCTATATATTGACTATATATAGTTTGTTCTTCTATATAAATGCTTAGCCGTGCAAAGACCAGTTAACGGGGTTCCACTAAAAAACACAAATTATGCACCAGACGTTAGCATTGCGGCCGGAAAAGTGTGCGTGTTTCAGATGCATTCATATCCATGCATAAGTTTCAACTCTTCAACATTACTCAATTCTTTCAATAACGTTTCACCTTTTTTCCATTTTCTTTTCTCTGAATCTAAATAAGATGGTAAATTAATGGGAATTCTGACAGCATAATTTAGACTCTGATAGGTCTTAATATATAGTGTTTCTTTAAGGTTTAAATTTTGGTTAAAGAATTGAAAATGGAACCATAAATTTAATCCAACTCAAAGCTAATACGACTAGTTTGACTAGAAACCTGACATTTTAAACTTGAATATTGTTTATGCCTCGCTGTAATGAGCTACACTAAAAATTGCATCAGCGTGAGTGATCAAGCTATTTGCAAAGTTAAAAAGGTGTTGGAGATAGAGTGGAGATAAAGGTTGAAACTGGTAATGGAAACGGTTGATGCTAGGTTTGATTGAGAGCGGAGTTGATCGGTTCATCTCATTTAGGGCAAGGTGGAAAGTTGATGGTGGTGATCAGAGTATGGTGAAAAGTGAGTTCTCCCACAAAGAGATTGGGGGAAAGATGAACGGGACCTAAAGTCTCATTTTTCCTATCTCTTTGTCTTTAATTGATTTATATATGGTAATTATAACCTAATATATTTAAGTTGTCATTGGATACAAAGAACGTGATCAATGGATCCATGATGAAACTTGATATTTTATATATATAATAGAAATAATAATTTGAGTAAAATGTCATACTTGAGACGGCATTTGAAATTTAGTATTAATTTAGAGCTAATTGTCATACTATCCTTTTGTTGTCTAGCTCTAATAGCTAATCAATAACTTGTTCATATGAAAGGTGTTAGGTGGTTATCATCTCATTTTACATGCTTATTAGCCAAGCTACGTAGAACCTTCTATTAGGAAAGATGAATATGCTTTGTGGTAGCGTTTAAGTATTCATGAGCCGTAGCACGTGTAGGCAATACACTTATTAAAGCTTGAGCTCTTTTTGGCCTCCTTTTAAGTTTTGTTTGGACTTAAGTTAATTTTATATAACAAATATAAAATGTTGTTGGAATAATTTAATCACAAAATGATTTGATAGTTGGAATTTTAATAATAATTTTAGCAGGGAAGATGAGATTATTTAAATTTTCCTTTCGGTACGAGCTGTTGGACTGAATTGTCTAACAAGGAAGATGCTCCAATGCATGCATGGAGGCGACTCTAATGCTAGAAAAATAGAAGGAAACGGAAGCCTAAGCCTGCATTTCCAATTTTACAGTACATATATAAAAGTCTCTTTCAAATTGATGGAAAAACTTGTAGTTATGGCGTCACATTGGTTCCCTCAACCAAAAACAGGTAAGTAAACAATGGGAAATTATGTGTTTGAAACTAGCATCCGTTTTATTCCTTGTCAATCATAATCGTTTGGTAATTTCAAATGTATGATTGTGCATTGTAGAAACCATTTTATTTTGAAAACGAAAATTAAAAATGGAGTCGCCACCAATCTTTTTTATAAGGTGTGATCGGATCACCTCGTAATTTGATCGTTTTAATAAAATATTTGATTTATTAAAACAACGATTTTTGGTCTATAAAGTTTAGAGAAATGGGTTCGGGAGTCGGTTACGCACGAGGAAGGGTTAGCATCCTCGTAACGCCTAAAATTTGTACCTAATTGATTTATTCATGTCCTAATGTTGAAAGTTGAAAATTTGAAATTTTAAAATACGATTCTTTTTTATTTGATTTAAAAAAATGCTTGAATAAATCGAAACGAATATTAAAGACCTTCTCGTCTCAAAGTAGTAAAATGTCATATCTCGTAAGTTAGGACACAACACCTTGAACCTTTGAGAATAAGTTTGTCTTTATTTTTTTATTTTTGAATTTTTACGTGTTTTAATTTAGCAGGATATTCAATTATTTAGATTTAACAAGAAAAATTAAAACTCCGTAAGTTAGGGCACGACTTTCTCAAGTTTCTAAATAAGGAATATTGTCTTTATTTTTTTTCAAAATTCATGTATTTTGAAATTTAAAGGGATATTTAACTATTTAGGTTTAACGAGAAAAATTGAAACTCCGTAAGTTAGGGCATAATTTCTCGAATCTCCAAAATGCAAAATATTACTTATTTTTAAAAGTTTTATTTTTTGAATTTGAATGAAAATTAATACAATATTGAAAAAAATGGTATGTGAATAAAATATTATTTTATAGCATTAATAATAAAATAAATAAAATAATTTAGGATAAAAAATGAAAGGGGAATATGACTAATATCAAATTGAATATTTAGGAAGTAAAATAATAATAACTGAATAGACAAAACAAATAACATTAAATTTAAATAAGTAAAAAAATAGATAAAACGAGTAGATAATATTAATTTTAAACATTTAAAAAGTAAAATAATAATAAATGAATGAATAAAAAATATATACGTAACATTAATATTTAAATAATTAAAAAGGTAATTGAACAAATAAATAAACAAACGATTTAAATTAAACCAACAACAAATAATTAAAGGAGTATTAAAATTACAACAGTTTAAAATTAACAACAACAACAATAATAATAATAATAAGAGGATTAATTTGAAAGCTAAACAGGGTTTTAGGGTAAAAATAGAAATAAAATAAAGCAAAAGGACCGAATTGTAATGCGCTATTAAAGGGGAGGGACCATCAGGGAAATTATTCCCCCATCCCAAAACGTACAGCTTCATGAGGACTAAATTGAAAACAAAATAAGATTTCATGGTATAAATAAAAAAACACAAAAAAAAACGGATTTAAAAATAAAAAAAAATGCGGGAGGACTAAATGTGCAAATATCTCATTTTCTAAAAACACGCGGATCCTTCCCTTAGACGGGTCGGGTTGGGTTGGAGGCCTTAAACGGTGCCCTTTTGGCCTTTAAATGGCTAAAGCAAAATGACGCCATTTTGCTTCATTTATTTAAATAAAAAAATTAAACATCATTTTCTTACTTTCTAAAAAAAACTCAAAAAGCTCTCAACTCTCTCACCCTCTTCCCACTCCGGCCTTGGGTTCCGGCGATCGGCCACTGTGGCGGCCTCCAGTCACTGGCGACGATGCCATCGTCCATGGTGGCCGAAGATAAAAAAATGGTCATTTTTGGCCTTTTTGACTTCTAAACCCAAAAAAATACCATTTTTCATCAGAGATGGCAACCTTGGCCTAGCCTTACGACGGCACGAACTCAAAAAAGGTAAGATTCAACCTTTTTCTTTTATTTTTTGTTTATTTCTTTTCAATAAAAATAAAATAAAGAGTAGAGAAATACAAAAAAAAAGAATCACCTTTAGCAATTTTCTATTCTATTTCGATTGTCGTGCGTTCGGAAAAGAATTACATTGATGATTCATGGCTTTTATAGCCGAAAGAAAAAAAAAAAAAGAAAAATACAAAATACAAAATTTTTGCTATCGTTTTTTTTTGCTTGCTGTATCTTGCTATTGTCCTTTTTTGCAAGTGGAGGAGGCCAGTTGTGTACGGAGGCCAACGTGGAGGCTGGTTGCGGCGTAAAGCTGTTGATGGCTAGGTTTCTGTGAAAATGTTAAGGTAGTGGGCCATTTGGGATCTAGGGTTTTTTTTGGTTTTGGACTTGTTTGAGCCATTGTAAATGGACTTTGGATTGTTTAATTTGGACTTATTTATGTTTATTTTTCTGTTCTTGGGCCCAAGCAAATTAGGCTAATTACATGCATTTTGTAGAATGAATGTATCTTCTAATAATGGTACCCCCACAATATATTGGATGGCTAAATTAGTCCCCACTGTTAGTGTACATAAAAATATTATAATTATATGCAAAAAATAACAAGGGTAAACTACATCAATTTTCCCTAAGCTTTTTATTAAAATTACATTTTAATCGTCTAATTTTCAAAAATTATATAATTGCCACTAAAATTGTCTACTTGTTACATTTTGGTCACTCATCTGTTAACTTCTATTGAGAAGATGACGTGGCACATTAATTCAAAACTTGAAATATTCTGTCAATTTGTTCCTAATTCTAAAGAATTCAACAATTTTAACTCTCATTATTTGTACGTTTTGTCAATTTAATCTTAATTGAAAAAAATTGTAATTTTAAAAACTTGAAAATATATTAAATATTATAAAAATACATAAAAGTATATAATTACATAAAAATTTAAATATGAATTTAGTTGAGGGATTAAAATCTATATTTCTTGAATTTTAACAAAATTTTTAGGTTTTAACAAATTTTAACCCTCAATTTCTCTTGAATCTTTTGAATCAATATTTCATTTTTTTATAAAACCCCACGAAGTTGAATGAGTCATTTGAATTAAATTTTTTGAATCAATCACTTTAAAATCCAACCAATACTATTATCAAATAGTTGATTGAGGGATTCCAATTTTTAGAAAGCATTTACTTATAGAAACATCTCTAGCTCCATTTTGGCGACAAAGTGTGGGATTTGGGGGATTCAAATGCTTAAGGCTAAGCGGTGTTGCACTGATCAATTTTTCCTCATTAAAAGAAAACGTGAAACTAAGTTTGGGTGTGTCCATAAAAAAAACCTACTTTGGGTGTAGGTTTAATGGTGATTGCTCAATGATGAAGTAATGATAGAGTTTGGATCTGGTAAAATTAGGTATGGATTTGGTTGAGATTGTGAGGTTTGAGTGGGAGTATGAGAACAATGGGAAGCTTGAAGATGAATAGGGAAGGAGATGAAGGGATGAATGTTGTTTTACAAAGTTTCTCTTTTTCGTTTGATTGACCAAAAAATCTGATAATATGAAAGAAAATTTTGAACTTTTTTCTTGTAATTTTTTAATCTTAATGTTGTGCAGTTGCATATATCAAATGTAGAAGCATTTTGTGGGTTTTTCATGATTTTGAATTTTAACTAAGAAAACTTACTTACTTTGATTTTGGGTTTTGATTGATTTTTTTTGAATGCTTTATATTTTGAAATATATTTTTTTTAATTTTTAGAATTTAGACTAAATTGAAAAATATGCAAACCATTAAGGGTTACGTTTGTTGATTTTTTTTAGAAATAGGACCATGGCAATTGAGCCTTTATGTAATTTTATATATTTTTAATATTTCATATTTTTATAATAAATTATATATACTTTCAATTTTTTAAAATTATGTATTTTTAATTTTTAGAATTTGAATTGAATTGACAAAATGTGCAAACATTTAGAGTTAAATTTATTGAATTTTTCTAGAATTAGGACCAACTTGACAGAATGTGTAAAGTGTTAATAGCTAAATCTATTATTATACTAATCAGAAGGCTACCAAGTCAGCATTTAGTTTAGTGACCAAGGTATTTTAACAGTGAAGTGACTAAAAATGACAATTAATCTAACGGAAATTACTAAATTAACAAGAAAACGATGACCAAAACAGGAATGTCATAAAACTTGGGTGATTATCTGAGTAGTTTACCTTTTAACTTTTTTAGAATTATTATTAAGAAAAATTTTAAAAGTATCAAATTGATATTTTAGTTATAGTTTAGGGACTAAATTGGTTGTTGGCCCTTTAAATTAATGTGTCACGTCATCCTCTTAACGAAAGTTAATAGATGAGTGACCAAAACGTAAACGTAACAATTTGATAACATTAGCAACAATTATGTAAAATTTGAAAGCTAGGTGACCAAAATGTAATTTTAATTAAAGTTTAGGGACAATTGGTAAAACGATACCATGCCTTGAAAATGATATTTTTTCTTAAAGCCCAGATATTATTTGGCACATCATATTGACTTATAGGCAAAAGCTGACACTGCAAAAGGCAAGCGAGTATCTCATTTTTCTTTAGAGAGTGATCACATGACTGTTACAGCAAAGTCACTCATAGTGACGCTGCTCAAATCATCCGTCCAAGCAGTTATAATTCCAGTGGGCACAACGAAATTTAAAACTCCAGCAATTTCGCATCATGTGTGAAATAGTGGATCCCAGGTTTGAATGATGATTTCGTTCTTACCACTACTTCAACCTCTCTATTCAATCCACCCGCTATGAATATTTCATATTTTCTTGCTTAGAATTTCTAAAGAAATAGAAAAAATACTAACCTTTATTTAAATAATTTTAGTAAATAATTTTTTTTAATTGGACCCTCTAAATATATGTCTCATGAATGTATCTATATTATGTCGAAATGTAATCCGGTCGAAATAAATTAATTATACAAACATTTCTATATAATAAATTTAACGTATGCGGTAAGTTAAATATAATCTTTTTTTTTTCTTTTTTTTCAATAGTTCAATCATAAGGTGCAGCTTTGTAAGATATTGTAATATTTACAGTGATATTAAAACACTTCCAATATCATAATTAGTAGTAATCACTACTACCCAAATTGTAGGAATTCTTGATTCGACATAATATTTCCTTGATAATATTACTATGTAGTCTTACACTTGAATAATTTAACTTTTTTTTATTTCCTGAATTTTAAATAGACTAAGATATGCAAATGAATTTGATATTTTATATCGACTTATCTGGACACCACCATACATTTCTAGTCTAATTCTATCATAGGCCAAGAATCATTATTCTTATCTTAGTTACAATCTTCTACATGGTTTGTAGTATATCCAACAATAATCTTTATAGTACATTTAGTTATAGACAACATTTGATTGCAACAAAAAAATGACTTCTGGCGTTAAAAACTATTAAAAACAGCATACGTCACTATCATTATGAAAATTGTTGTGACAATCTTATAATTTATCTTTGAGCATGCTGTAATAATAGATAACTCTAAACACTTAACTTTCCTTTTATGCTACCAGTCCTTTCCATACACTGATTTAAGTACAGAAAAGAATCCAAAGATCAACCTAGGACACCCTTAGCCCCATCTCCGAACTTACCTCTTCGCCAGCAAAGGGGCATCAATAAATGTTGTAACTACGAAGTCATTACAATTGCAACTGAAAGCAAATATTTTTAGTGTTGAGTCTTAACAGTCATTCAAAGATGCAATGACCAATGAGGGGCCCTTAATTGCAGAGGTCCCTTTAGAAGGCAAGAAAGAGAAAGGGGGGGGGGATATTTTCCTTGCTTTCTTGATGAAAAGATAGTTTTTTTTTTATAAAAAAATGGGCCAAATTTGATGAACAAATGCATGTAAACAAAAAAAAAGAAAAACCATTGTAGTGGACATAGAAATTTCTTGAATCCAGATAAGATTGAGCCACTTCTGTTTGCGCAGAAGGATTGAGTGAATGGGAGCTTTTTACTGATTACAAATAGGAGTTCTCTTGACAATTTGCGAGTGGAACATTTCATTACAACAGTGATTGAAAGAGAGATGACAATGGGTTTGTCCTCAATTTCTCCCACAAAGGGATATAAACTACATATGATGGACCCCAGGTGTTCCACCGTGACAGTGATCCCCCCAAATAGTAACAGTTCAACGCATTTGTAAATGCTACACCATCCCTCTTTTACATGACATTGACATAGTGATACGAGTCACAAAAGCCCAAATTCTTGAGGGCAAGGCCCAATAAGAAGATTCCAAGCCCAATCAAGAAATCCACCCATACTTAGTTGAAAATCAGGCCAAATTGTCAAAGTGGCCCAAGTTGTAAAGTTTTATTTCTATTTATTTATTTATTTATTTATTTTACTTAGTTTAAATTTTTATATTCAGTCCAAGAGTCCCAAATAAAAGACCCTTGGCCGAATTTCCATATTAAAATAATTAGGAGTTTTTTTTTTTAGTTTTAGTTTTAGTGTTCTAATTAAATTAGGAAAACATTTGAAAGGCCTATTTATATGGCTTGGCCAGTCACCCTACATTACATTACAATTACATTGAAAATTTCAGATTTGATTTGAGTGAAAATTCTCTTTGAGTTCTTCAAGGATTTTCTCTTGAGTTTTCTTTAGAAGTTGTTTTAACAATCTTTTTGATTGTGGGAGCCATCTTCAACCTTCTTCTTGCCATTGATATTCTTTGGAGGGGAGATTAGAGCCGTTTGAAGGGAGTTGTGAGATCTTTCGAGATTTCAAGGCTTCTTAGGACTTATCTTTTAATTTCTTACTGTCAATTCTTTCTTTATTTCTACTTGTGCTGAATCATTATCTAATCTATTTTCTGTTCTTATTGTGTTTTCAGCCTTTTTCTATCTTAAGGAATCAGCCCAAAAATCCCCAATTTCTAGGGTTTTTCCATACTCTTTTTGGGTGAAATTAGATTGTCGAAATTTGGGGAAAACTATCTTAGTGTTCAATTGGGCAGAATCACAATCTCCTTGAGGGTTTCAAGAACCCTAACACTTATTTCTATTCTCAATTTGATTCTTTGCTGATTTGGGGATTTTATTTCAGATCTGAAAATTCAAAAATCTAATCTTTTAATTTTCTGTTTCGTTTCAGATCTAATTGTTTAGGGTTTTCGTAGGAGTTTCTCGTGACTTGGCAACTCGATCTTGGTCCGCGCGCAATCCTATATCATTTGGTATCAGATTTTGGGCGTTTTGGGTGTTCTTGGTTGATTTCTAAACTGATCTCTATTTTTTAAAGCATAAACAGCAGTTTTACCTAGAAAAATTGTTCAAAAAAATTCATTTGAGTGGGTAAACGTTGTCCGATTGATCTGAAATTTTACATACATGTTTTTGGCACTGTGATTGAATATAAAAAAATTATTCCCGCAAAAAAATCAGTCAAAAAGTCAAAAAAATCAAAAAAGACGAAATTCAATAAAATTTTAAAAAAAAGATTCAGCGGGTTGAATTTGGTGCCCAAAATTTCCAGATAAAAAATTCAATATATAAGGACACTCCAGATTTAATTTCGTGATTTTTGGAGATCGGGAACACCTCGAACGAAGTTGTCAAGTTACTCCGCAGTTTTTCGGGTTTTCTGTTTTCAGCAATTTTTATTGATTCTTAGCTGTAGGTTTTCATTTGTTTACCTTTATTCTTCCTTTACGTTATCTAACACCTTTTTGGTTCTTGTGTTAGTAGGATTTAAACGTGTGCACAACTTCTTCCTCGGTGCAACACGAATCAATTGGTGTCTCGTCAGTTTTTGGCATCCTAGTGCAAATTAGGATTCTTTGGTAGTTTGGTTCACACTCTCTAATTGGTTGATATAAACTCTGATAAAGAACTCACAAGATTGAATTCGACCTCATTGAGAATTTGATTTTTTCTTTTTGAGTGATTAACGGTGAGGTTTGATAACTTTTATTTTTGAGTGTTGAGTGTTTTGCAGGTTTTAAAAAAAATGTCTACAGGTGATAATAATAATGACATATTTAAAAAATTCCAACAACAGTTGGATGAACAGGCTGCTGCTCTTCGAGCCTTGACTGCTACCATCAATGAGGTACGATTGAATCAAGAACCTCAATATCGATATCCAATCAAGGAAGATCGGGATAACCAGCCCCATAGGCGCGACCCTCGACGTGTCCCTAGAATGGATGATGATTTTCATAATCGTGAGCAACCTTCTTTGGCAAAACCAAAGAGTAAGCAGCAACGAGAACATCTCTTTCATACTCGCTGCCATGTACAAGGGAAGCTTTGTAGAGTTATTATTGATGGTGGAAGTTGCACGAACGTAGCCAGCACGACGATGGTGGAAAAGCTTTGCTTAACCACTACCAAGCATCCACAACCTTATCAACTACAAGAGCTTAGCAACGAAGGCCGATTTAAGGTCACTCAACAAGTGCGCATCGCCTTTTCTATCGGTAAGTATCAAGACGAAGTTGTGTGCGACGTAATGCCTATTCAAGCCTGCCATTTGTTGCTAGGAGAACCATGGCAACTGGATCGAAAAGTCACTCACGATGGTCGTACCAATAGGTATTCTTTCAAGCATCAAGGAAAGAAACTCACCTTAGTGCCGCTCACTCCGGAACAAGTCCATGAGGACCAAATCAAACTGAAAAATTCTGTTAAAACAAGTGAGGAAAAAGAAAAAGAGAATGAAAAAGAGCAAAAAGAGATTGAGAGTGAAAAAGAAATTGAAGAAAGAAGAGAAAATGAATTAGAAAAAGAAACAAAAGAAAAAGACGTGGAAAGGGTAGTGAGGAATGTTTCCACTAACCAAGATATGAATTTTTCTTGTGTTGCTACTTTTCAGGTTCCCGAAAGATCGAAAGATAACTTTCAACTTCAATACCTCTCAAATGAAAGACGCTTTCATACGATCAACTTAAGCAAAGATGAAATCACACTACATGATCCCGAAGGTAAGCGAGGTAAGGAAATTTTAGAAACCGAGTCCAGTGCAGATTTGAAAATTATTGATAAAACTTTTGGTGACTTAGTTCTTAAAAGATCCCCTCATTTTGATCCGATTAATTGTTACTCTTCGATTGTGGTTGATAAAGTCATTACGAAAAGAAGCGTGATTTGTTATTCTCTTGATTTACCTTGTGTAAAATCCTTGAATTTGTCCAAATCTGTTTTGGAGAATAAGGTAACGAAATTTTCCAAATTTGTTTTCAATTTATATTCGTGCCTTAAACAGTTTATGTGGTTGTACATGAAGTTTGAGTTCCATTTGACAAACGTTAACTCAACAACGAAGATTCGACTACACTATGCCCCCGATGAGCGAAGGTTTGTTTTAAATGAAAAAGGTAAAATCGACCCTTATTCTTCTGCTTATCGAGGTAAGATGCTTGAAACCTTTGAAACACTTTTGTACTCCTCGGATAGTGATAAAGATCATGTTGATGAACACTTAGATCGAAACGTGCTTGATTGTCCTATTTTATTTATTGATGATCTATCTGTTTTGATAGTTGATAAAAAGATTCTTGTTTTTGATAATACATGTGTGAGTGAATCTATAGACCGTCGATTAATGCATGGTATGATTATGCAACTCTGTGAACCATGTGAATCTTTTCAAATACCTACTTGTGACGATTATGTTTACCATTTGATTTATTACTCGCAATTTATTCATGGTTTGTGGGAACAATGTGAGACGACTGAATGCCTTAAAACATGTCCATCTTTGTTTCAAATATTTGACGAGGCAGTGGTGAGTAAATTAGATTGTTTGCATGGTAATCTGAATCTATCCATTCACATGCGTTATACCTGTTCTATTATGCTTATAATTGGACTACAAGCTTATTTCCGTTGCTATTTACTATCTCATGGCTATTCTTCTCAGTGGACTCAATTGCCATTAGTCCCGTTCGATAGAGGAAAGTCGAGTTCATTTGATTTTTTAGATTCGAGGACGAATCTTTTTGAGGAAGGGGGGAATGATACGAGTCACAAAAGCCCAAATTCTTGAGGGCAAGGCCCAATAAGAAGATTCCAAGCCCAATCAAGAAATCCACCCATACTTAGTTGAAAATCAGGCCAAATTGTCAAAGTGGCCCAAGTTGTAAAGTTTTATTTTTATTTATTTATTTATTTATTTATTTTACTTAGTTTAAATTTTTATATTCAGTCCAAGAGTCCCAAATAAAAGACCCTTGGCCGAATTTCCATATTAAAATAATTAGGAGTTTTTTTTTTTAGTTTTAGTTTTAGTGTTCTAATTAAATTAGGAAAACATTTGAAAGGCCTATTTATATGGCTTGGCCAGTTACCCTACATTACATTACAATTACATTGAAAATTTCAGATTTGATTTGAGTGAAAATTCTCTTTGAGTTCTTCAAGGATTTTCTCTTGAGTTTTCTTTAGAAGTTGTTTTAACAATCTTTTTGATTGTGGGAGCCATCTTCAACCTTCTTCTTGCCATTGATATTCTTTGGAGGGGAGATTAGAGCCGTTTGAAGGGAGTTGTGAGATCTTTCGAGATTTCAAGGCTTCTTAGGACTTATCTTTTAATTTCTTACTGTCAATTCTTTCTTTATTTCTACTTGTGCTGAATCATTATCTAATCTATTTTCTGTTCTTATTGTGTTTTCAGCCTTTTTCTATCTTAAGGAATCAGCCCAAAAATCCCCAATTTCTAGGGTTTTTCCATACTCTTTTTGGGTGAAATTAGATTGTCGAAATTTGGGGAAAACTATCTTAGTGTTCAATTGGGCAGAATCACAATCTCCTTGAGGGTTTCAAGAACCCTAACACTTATTTCTATTCTCAATTTGATTCTTTGCTGATTTGGGGATTTTATTTCAGATCTGAAAATTCAAAAATCTAATCTTTTAATTTTCTGTTTCGTTTCAGATCTAATTGTTTAGGGTTTTCGTAGGAGTTTCTCGTGACTTGGCAACTCGATCTTGGTCCGCGCGCAATCCTATATCACATAGCCTTTGTAATAAATCAAATGTACACAATTGTTAACCAGTAAAAACTTTTACTTTTATTAATTCTTCATGGAGGCTAACAACAAACGAAAAGTGCAGAATAAATAAGAAGAAAAAATAAAAACATGAAAGAAAAGAAAAGGTTATCTTTCATTGTACACATTGAATAGACAATTGATGTCCAGAGGCATTCCAATCTCTCTACAACAGTGGAGCTGAAAATGCAAAACTCCCACTAAAACCCAGACAGGAAAATTGGTCAAGGAAGGCCCCTACCATAGGAACAACTTGGGAGAAATAAGGGCCCCCAACACCAAGGAGCAAAGCAATTCTTTGTCTATTACAATTGTGATTGCAAGCTCCAAAGTCTTGCACAAATAGCACAATTCCATCCCAAGAATGTACCCCACCCACAATAATCCATTCCACATGATCCTTTTGGGGGTTTTATTTTAAGGCATTGGAAAAGAGAACTTCATATAATTCCATTGCAGCATGAAATGTGTTCTTTTTTCTTATCCACATTATGAGTGTTCTTTAAGTAAAGTTGAATCAAATTGCAGGAATTGAAGTGCTTAAATATATACAGGAGAGCTAATTCATACCTCAAACCCCCTATCTCATAAGTATATGATCGTTCATTCTTGGAAGATTTCAAGAACCAATCATGGCAGGCCCTTTAACTTGTCATAGGATTGTCCTTGTGAGCTTGCACTTTGAAATAAAGATGGTGTCTGTATAATTTAGGCTACATAACTTCAAGAGCTCCGAAGATTTTTGCTTCAACAGAGGATTGCAACCGCTCTGAATCACGAGAAGCAGCTTTGCTGCCAAACCGGCTTCTACAGCAACTGAGGAGCATTCCTCAGGGGCAAGTTTACATACGGACCACAGTATTGACAATGCATATTGAGTACAGCTTTCTGAAATTCTCATCAAGAGCCTCACCATATTCGGAATTGTGTTTCCACAATCCTTCAATGCTGCTTTGCCTTCTGGTAGTGATGATAACATGTCCAATATGAAAAGGGCTGATTCCAGGCAATCAGGTTCCAAAGCAGGTAACAATTCAACCAATTGAGAAACGGCGCCAATACTCACAATCAAACCCATGACTTGTTTATGTAAGCATATAGATCTGAGCAAGCTAAGACCAGGCATGATTCCATTCGTGTGCCTCTTATCCTTCACTAAGCGCATTAGACCAACCAATAGCCGATGGCTGGAGATGCTCTCAGCCCGAAATTCCTTCTCATCCATTAACTTCTCTATCAATCGCGTACAATTGATCTTTGTCTCCACTGACCCTTCATTCAGCATGTCTACCATCAACGAAATCTTTGTTGGCTGCATCAAATTGGTTTTGGACTCTGAATCAAGCTCCAAATTGACAAGAATGGCGATCGCCTCTGAACCAACAGCATGGGAAGTAAATGGACCTAACAAGGATGAAATTAGAGAAACTCCACCTTCATCGACCACTGTCTTCATTGCTGTTGCATGTGCAGCCACAACTTGCTTAAGCTCCTTCAAGGCTTGAATCCTGGCCTGACCTTTAGCCTTCTTCAAGGTCTGAAGAAGCTCACTTACCCTTCCTTGTACATCCTCGGATCTCTTCTTCATAAGCAAATATTTCTGCGAAAACCAAGTGTAAATCAAATGGTAAAGGGTTCTATTTGGGGTAACAGAATCATCCCAGAGTTCTTGCATTGTAGTGGGGCAAGTATAGTGCCCCAAATTGAACCATTTGAGAATGTTGGACCTCTCATATGTTTGGCCAGTGCAAAGAGTTACAGGGTCTTGCATTGGCTCAAGAGAGATGGGACAAATAAACACAGAAGGAATCTCAGGTAAATCAAGCTCTTCAATCATTTTCTTCAGATCCAATTTCTCACCAACGGCAGCACCAATGACTCCACCACCAACGCCACCCAAAACCCCATCTTTAACAGCAGTATCCAGATCCAGAACTTGCCCATCACCACTACCATCAAATGCAGCAACAACCACCCCATCCCTCTTTGAGGGTTGAAACATAGGCATCTTTGAAACCCGCCCTTCTTTTTCCAAAAAAAAAAAAGATAAAGCAACACAGATTCTCAAGGTACCAAAAAAGAAGGATTATCTTTAAAACCCCTCTACACTACCCACAACAAGCTCTAAATTCACTGCACTGACAAGCACCCTTCAACCCACATTATGAAAAAAGAATGGAACTTGTATATTTCCAATCAATTCCTCTCTCATTGACAAATCATAAAGCAAGAAAAATACCTTCTTTTTCTCTCTACAAACTCACACATCTATTTTGCTTTATCCTGATCTCTTTTTCTAGGGTCAAAAGTCCATCATAATAACAATAATATCAGTAATAAACACACAATAATCAAGCTCCCATCTTTCACTTCTTGTACAAGCTTCCCATCATCAAGCACCCCAAAACAGCAAAAATAAGTAGGCAAAGAAAAGAAAGATACTAGTAAAAGAAAGCAGTCAAAGATAAACAGTTAAAAGAGTAGTACAAAAGCTAATCAATTAGACCTTTTTCCTCTAAACCCAACCATTAATGGTACAGAAAAAATAGGGGGAAAAAACCCAAACAAGAAAAAAATGAAAACGTTACAAGAATTTAGTGAAGAGAATCAAGTTATTGTGAAAACAGGCCTTACCACAAAATGGAGAGAAAGAGAAGAACAGAGAAAAGCCATGTCCTGCAAAGGCTTCCCTACTGCTCTTCTTTTGGGGCAGTTGTTTGCTGGATAAAAATAAAATAATTTTAAAATTATTAAAAAAAACCTTCACGAAAAATAATAAAAATTAATTATTAATGAGATCATCTTAATATATAAATGCGTTGCTTTTTTTTTTCTTTGAACGAGGAAATGACATTTTTTTTCCCTAATATTTTACCAGAGTAAAAAAAAAAGAAGAAGAAGAAGAAGAAGGGAAAGTTGAAAATTACCAAGTTACCGGTAATTAAGCCACCCGATCCGCACACCACACGTGCAGTCATATCAATTCTTTGCCGTAATCTCCCCGCTATTACTTTTAATTTAACAGTGATGTTACTAAAAAGTTAGTTTTCATTAATAAATTGAACTAATGAATTTTGGTTTTGAAAAAATGGAATCAAGATTTTGATTTTGATTTTAATGTTTGTTGTTTTAGCTAAAAGGAATCTCTTTTAATCTTAAGAAACTTCATCCACATATGTTATGTGGACAAAATCTAATTTCAAAATTAATAATAATAATAATAATAATCATCTATTTTCAGTTCTTTAATGTCATTCTTATATTGTTTATAACTACTCATTTATAGAAATTTTATTGAAATACAATATATAAAATCTGTTGATATTTACACCTAAAAGAATTGTGAGGGCCACTGGGGAACTTCCCACCTCCCTATTTTTTTTTTAAAAAGAAAAATAATTTCATGTGTTTATTTATTTTAGGTAAAGTGCCAGCAAAGCATTTTGACCGTGACAGTTTTGCTTTGACTGCACGCCTGTGCTGCTCCACTTTTCCGGTCTTTGCGTTGACTGCCTTTGCCCCACTTCCAGATCTAACCAATCACCACCTGCCACGTAGATCATGAAAGCCCTGCCCTCCACACTCCCTCCTTTGTTTTCTGTAATCTTTATTAATAATGACTTGAAATTAGTATTTGTTTATTTTTCTGTGCCATGGTACAGTGAGTGTTCAGCACAATATCATAAGTATTTCACGCTCCCTCGTTTTTCCAGATTTTTTTTAAGAACATAATTTGATTTTCATATGCAAATATTAATAATTATTCACCAAATACAATATGGTCTATAATTAGGATTTGAAATTTGGGTGGTAAGGGCTAGCGGCTTCTCAAAAATATTATTTAATTAAATGAATATAATGGATTTAGGTTTGCATTAAAGTGTAATAAAATATTAAATATTTGAGTAGTTTGCAAACTCGATGGGTGAGGTTGGAATTAATTAGATTAATTGGCTATTAATTTTGGACAGCTTTTTTTTTGGATTTATATGTTTTTAAGTAATATATTAACCACAATTATTTATATAATAAAATTTAATTTACGAAATTTAAAACCTAATATTTTAAAATTTTTAATTCAATTTTATTTATATAATAATTTTTAAAAAGTAATCTAAAATTCAAATATCAGTATTTTTTTAAAAAAAAATTATCCTCGAATTCCAAGCTTCTTTATGCTAAAATAATTGAGTGGGGTGAGCTAAATTTGAGATTTATAAAAGAGGGAAGAAATCAAGAAAGTTTTTTAATATACCTAAAAACAGTAGGGAATCACATGAGCATATGCTCCCAGTATAGGGTGTCACGTGACCCACAAAAATGCACTTTTTTAAAGCAGTCAGCTGCTTTATGAATATACTTTGATAAATTTTAATTTAATTTATAATTTTAAAAATTATTAACTTTTTTATTTACATATTATAAGAATAAAAAACTATATTAAACCAATTTGAAAAAAATAAATATGTTTGTTTTGTAAAATGCTACAATTGAATAGAAATTAAAATGTTTTTTCTTTTACCAGTACAATCACATTTATAATAAATTAATCTGAACTAATTAATACATACAATAACTTCAAATCAAAATCAATTAATTAAACTAACAATTGAAATATATTTAAACATAATCCATACATGAGAACAAATTTAGATACTCAACAAAACTTATATAAAGTGGGAGTTACATCTCAAAAATTTCTAAACCTCAATCTTGCTATTAAATCCTTATTAATTATAAAAAATAAAATTTCAAATATATAATTACATTAGGTAGAGGGTTTAACTAAATTATCATGTTATATATTTATAGTGAAAATAAAAGAACATAGAAATAGCACAATCAAATTTAACTTCATCGTGTAAAGCGAAAGGTGTGAAAACATGTATTAAGACATAATGAAAACATGTACTTATTTCTCATATTTCTTAAGAAAAAAGAAATAAGAGTTAACATAAGCCCATAAAATAATGAGCAATGCCCATTTACATCCCTCGTCTCAAACTCTTTTGAAAAATAAAACAAACAAATACTTTGGGCTCTAAGCTTCAATTCTTATTACTGACTTCCCAAATCTTTTTATATGTTTTATTTTCGCCCATTAGAGTTTTTTTCTATTGCATCATTATATTTTGCAATCATTTATTTTATATTTAAAAAGAAAAAAAAGTCAATTTTGATAAAATAAAACTTGGATTTGTTTGTCATTTTATTTTTAGAATTTAAATTTTATCTTAATCTATAAGAATATATAAAAAGAAGATATGGCAAGGCACCACAGTGTGCCTTCTAATATTAACATAATGAAATTTTTGTTTCTCTCTTTAATTGTTTGGTAGGGATGGAAGAAGAAAAAGAAGAAGAAGAAGAAATACTCTATGATTGACCCAATTCTTGAAATATTTTAGAAGGTCCATCTACTTGAAATCTAGTAACATAGTAAATAGTTTAGCAACTTGTAACTTACTATAACACTCCTAACTCGTCTCCGTCGTTGGATTAGAATTACGGAGCATTATTGTACAAAGTTAATGCTAACATATAACAATTGAATCTAATCATGACCAAAATATACTTATGCACCTTAAATCGAGCCTACAGGGCCCTAAAAATAGTTTGGGATCAAATCGAAACAAAACAAAAATTTTTGGCAAAACATGAAAATTTGGGAAGTAGGGGTTACATGGTCATATGGCCAGGCTATGTAACATAGCCCAGATCGTGTGAACATTTGAAGTTTGGACATAAGTGTGTCCCAGCCTGTGTGTCCGCCCATGTGGGTGTTCGAAATAGGGCAACGTGGTCGTGTCGTAGGCCAAGTGCCAAATTGTGTGTGCATTCTATGTTGGGTCACACGGCCGTGTCGTAGGTCGTGTGCTAAACCGTGTTACATACTGACTTGAGACACACAGTTGTGTTTCAAACCATGTGAATCCTGCACTTAAAACAATAAAGACACAAGGTCGTGTGCCATGTCCCAACTTGTGTGCAGCATAAGTTGCCCCTAAAACAAGCCATTTCAAAACCAAATCTTGCACACTAAGATACACTATTTCCACAAACATCTACATGACTAAAACACACTTAAAACACACTTAAAACATGCCAAATATTCACTCATCCTATGTCTAACCAATATGCCAACAAAGGCACCTCAATTAACACATCATTTCAATCAAATCAACAACTCAAGTTTATTCATTTAGCACAACCAAGAATATCAAAATCATCTCACACATATATGTATATAGATTCATCCATGGTTTGTATATAGTCATATTGCCTGCATAAGTGTTCAAAAACACAACTCTTTACACCATTATTTACAAATTCAAGTAAGAGCATTCAGACATGCATAAACATAGCATAATACAAAACATACCAAATGGCTACATTACCATCAAGCCCTATTGCACTTAAACCCTATGCATGTAATTTATAACCACTAGTCAAAATAACAAAAAAACTACCAAAAAGGGTGATGGATAGTGTGATAGAGCTCTGACAAGATTCTAACTGGTCGAGCTTTCTGATGATCTACAAGACAGAGAAAAACAACTACGTAAGCAACCGGTGCTTGATAAGCTCATATAATGTGAAGGCTAGCTAGATTACTTAACAAATAGTTTAAGTCCGGTACTTTAAAATCATCAAAAATTACTTAACAAAATATGTCTACTTAACAACCAAGCTTAATAAACTACCAATTAAATTTACAACACCACAAACTTATTCATGAAAATCCCTATACTTTTAACAAATTTATAAATTGACCCCCAGGCTAGCTAGATTAAGCTAAAGTGAGTTCAAAAATATAAAAATATAAAAATCACTAAAAATGGAACAAATTTACATACCATGCAAGGTAAGAAAGAATAGTTGAATGCTTCTCGCTTAAAAAAATGGTGGATTCAACCAAAAATGAAGAAATGGATAAGATGATTTGGCTTGTTTTGTTTATGTTATTATTTATTTACTCATTTATCTTTTTGCCCTTTAAATACTAATTAAATTTCATGAAATTAATCACCAAAACCGTCCACTATATGCATAATTGGTATGTTTACCCACTAAGTCCATTAATTTAAGATTTTATAGCCATTTGACCCCTTTAACTAATAGAATTTAACTTTTGCATCCTTTACAATTTAGTCCTTTTTACTTAATTAACTATTTAAACCTTAAAATTTCTTAACGAAAATTTAATACAACCCTATCATAACCTTATAAACATTAAAATATTAACTCGCTAATCATAATCGTGGTCACAAAACTACTATTTTCGACACCACTAAGAAGGGGTTGTTACACTTACCAAGTTAATTTAAATTCTAAGGATAAAGATAATAGGGAAACTTCCTTAGAACTCTATCTTGTAGATAGGTTTACATACGAGTTGTTGATGTAATTCAATTTGTCCGTTTGATGTAATAAGGACTCAACTATAAATAAATGCCTTACAAACCTCATTTGTATCATTCTACATTGAGTAATCAATATACATATAACATTTACTTTAAAATCTTTCTTGATTTTTCTTATGTTATACTTATTTCGCTTAATAAATCTTTAGTTTTAGTGCTTAGAAATTCTCTACCATGGGTTTGGGCTAACTTGGTTTATCATTATAGTCCTTATAGTTTGATCTAAACTGCCCTTTCCTATTGTAGAAGAAACATTTGATCTTTTTAGGATTTTTTGACTTCTTAGTCTTCTTCCTATCCACATAAGGTGGAACCGAAGACTTAGTCGATTTCTTCTTTCCTTTAGCTTTCTAATTCCCTTTAGAGGATGAAGGGCCCACAGCTAAATTTTTCATAGGTTTCTCCTGAACCAGTTTACCACCATTCAACATCAACTCATAGGATTATAATTCCTTCATGAGCTGAGTCAAGGTAAGTGCCTTATTCCCCAAGTTGTAAGCGACCCTAAACCTAGAGAACTCCTTGGTCAAGGATTTGAACACTATTTCAATCTGAGTGTTCATGTCTAGTTCAACCTCATTGTCCTCCACTTTGCAAAGAATCCTATAAGCTTAAGCATATGTTCTTTGACTGGAGTATTAAGTTTATGTTGAGAGTTTATCAAATTTGTAATAGCGGATTGTCGAGCCAATGTGACTTGGCCTCTGAGAAAATCCTTCAAATTTTTTATGATCTCTTTAGTAGTACAAAAATTCTCGTGTTGCTTTTACAACACACTACTCATGCTCGCTAACATATAACATCGAGCAATCGAGTCAGAATCTTTCCAGTGATTTCTTGCTTTGGGCTGAGCTTCAAGTGGGCAAGGTTCGTCGAGGATGAATTTGTGTTTCTCACAGTTGAAAACTATCAGCAATGTGAAAACCCGTTTTCTAGTGGTGTCGAATATAATGGTTTCGGAACCACAAATTTTTATATGTCAGTCCATAAATATTAATTGTTTAATAGTCACGAGGTCATTAGTGTCGTATTAAGTTTTGAATCTGCAATTTTATTGTTTGATTAGGTAATTAAGTAGAAAGGATTAAATTGTAAAAAAAAAGTGGAAAATGACAATGGTTTTTTTCTTGAATTAGGTGGCCTGTAATACCCCTAACCCGTCTCCATCACCGGATTAAGGTTATAAAGCATTACTGTACAATACAAAACCTTTAACATCAAAATAGAGATCGACATGCAATTTATATATTAACATTCGACAACATAACTTGAATATAGCATAAATACTTTTACGAGCCTTAAATCATAACATAACTTGAGTATAGCATAAATACTTTTACGAGCCTTAAATCGAGCCTAAGGGGCTCTAAAAAGAGTTTACTTACAAATAAGGACTTATTCGAAGCAAATAAGATATTTCAGGCCAAACTTAAAAATTTGCAAAACAGGGGTCACACAGCTGTGTGGCCAGGCCATGTGACATAGCCTAGGCCGTGTGGGTTTTCAAACAATGGGACACACGGCCATGTCCTAGCCCATGTGTCAAACTATGTAACTCACTGACTTGGGTCACACGGCCGTGTCGCAAGCCATGTGAAACCTGTACTTGAAAATAAGATGATACACGACCGTGTGGGGAGATCATGTGTGGCACACGGCCAGGTGACAGCCTGTGTCTCAAGTAGTGTGCTCTAAATTTAGCCCCTAAAACAAGACAACTCAAGGCCTATGCTTGTACACCAAGACATACCTTCCTCCAAAACATTCACATAACCTAACACACCTTAAACACACACAAAAATACCATTTTAATCAACCTATATGTTCTAACCAATGTGCCATTCAAAGGCACCACAATTCATTCAACAAGACCATTCATGAATAAGACTTCAATTTCACATTTTAACTATAGAACATAGATACATCATGAACACATCCTTTTTAAATAAACACCACCACAACTTACCAAATTAGCTAGGTACAATTAAATGACCGCATTCAAAAGTGCCTAAACATAAACCAACTAACCAAACTACATATATACAAATGGTACCAACAAATCCAAACATACCAAATGGCCTTATTGATATCAAGCCCTATACACTTATACCATATACATTTACAAGCCAAAACACAAAGGCATTAAACGTATTCAAATTTGGCACAACTCATAACATTATCAAATCAGCATAGTAACAAATAAGCCCTATACCTGCCAAAACACATATATCAATTAACCATATCTTTCCTAATTTCAAAGACTATGCACAACCATTAACAAATGATATTAGGGCATACGTAAGCAACTAGTGATTAGTAAGCTCGTATTAGGTACTTAAACTTACCATAAATATTAAATAAAGAATCAAAGATAGTTTCATTTCATTATAAGCCAAACATCCTTTCCTATACACAAAAATTCATAAGGTTAGTTGGTAAAATAATGCACTTATAAGATCAACCAGGACATGGCATAAAACATATCAACATTTCAATTTCACCATCCAACACTTGTACATATATCATGTAACCTCATTCTCTTTACATTATGCATATCATTATAATCCATTTTAGTCTCTCTAATAATGATTCATTTCATATTTTCATATACCTATTTAAGCTTTATTTACCCATTCATATCATGGAAAGAATTTCACTATATAATCCATTAATTCATATAATTCAAATGTTACATTTTCAATCCAAATACTTACATTACATTTTCCATTCTGTATTCTCAATAACATAGTTCATTTATATACATACTTTTTCATTTTAACCATTAGTTGCTCATTGAACCAAATAGAATAACATCGTATAATGGAAATAATATTTTCAGTACAACTTACCTAATACAATACACTAGCACGAAGCCTGTTAAGCTCAAAACCTGATATAACACACTGACACGAAGCCTACTAGGCTCAAAGTCTGATATAACACACCAGAACAAAGCTTTTTAGGCACAAAGCTTAATATAATACACTGACACGAAGCCTACTAGTCAGAAAGCCTGATATAATACACTAGCACGAAGCCTGCTAAGCCCAAAGCTTGATATAATACACCAGCACAAAGCCTGCTAGGCACAAAGCCTGATATAATACACTTGCATGAAGCCTGATAATAAACCAGCACAAAGCCTACTAGGCACAAATCTTGATATAATACATCGACACAAAGCCTGCTAGGCACAAAGCCTGATATAATACACTGGCACGAAACCTACAAGGCACAACTCCTAATATAATACACCGACACGAAGCCTGCTAAGAATAAAGCTTGATATAATACACTAGCATGAAGCCTACTAGGCATAAAGGCCTGATATAATACATCGACATGAAGCTTGCTAAGCACAAAGCCTGATATAATACATTGGCACAAAGCCTGCTAGGAATAAAGCCTGATACAATACACTAGCACGAAACTTGCTAGGCACAAAGCTTGATATAATACACCGGCATGAAGCCTGCAGGACTTAATGCCTGATACACTATCTCTAATACAACTTAATTTCATTATTAGTTCTCATCAACCAACATTCATTAATTACAAACATCATAATTATTAGAATAAAAAATTCAAGGAATTTTATATGATATATTACATATAATACAAACTTACCTGAACTCATAAACGACTTCTAGCACGAACCTAAAACCCTTATCCATGTAAATTTACTAAATTACCCCTAATATTTTAACATTTATGCAGTCTAGTTCTAAATCCCAAAAAATCATGAATTATCCACATTTAATCATAATACTAGCCATACGAATTTCATATAATTTATAATCAGCCCATATCTATTATCATTTCCCAATATTTACGTAAATTTTTACTAAATTAACAAAGAAGTCCTTAAAATTAAAATCATAAAAAATTACTTAACAAAATATGTTTATTTAACAACCAAACTTAACAATTTATCAACAAACCTCAAAAGCATCACAAATTCATCACCGGTGTAATTCAAAACATTTAACAATTTTACGAGTTAGCCTTTGGGTTAGCTAAATTAAGATACAACAATATCAAAAACATAAAAATCATAAGAAACAGATTTAAAATTACTTACATGCAAAGGCCGTTTATGCTTTAAGAAAAAATGGCTAGGGCTTCTTATTTTTTTATGGTTTCGGGTAGAAGAAAACAAAATGGGAAGGATGACCCTACCTTTTTTTATTATTAAACTAACCTTTATTTAATTTAAAATTTAAAATAACATTATAATATAATTAGAAAACATGCATTAACCGTCCAAAATTATGCAAGTGGCTAAATCAACATTTAAGTCCCCTAATAAAATTTAACTAAGTTACTAGATCACTAAATTCAGTGGAAATCAAGTTTTTACTGTTATTACGATTTAGTCCTTTTTCCTTAATTAACAATTAAATCGTTAAAATTTTCGAATCAAAGTTCAATACACCTATATTGTCACTCCATAAAATATTTACGGGCTCAGTTTATAGAAACAAGGTCCCGAAATCTCATTTTCCAAAACCACTTGACTTTAGAGACAAACTACTTGAACTTAACTATTTGTTCACTTAGCAAAAATAATCAAATCAAAATTCAATATATTGCTATAATTGACTCGTAAATATTAAATTATAATATTTATGGACTTACTCGTCAGATTTGTGGCCCCGAAACCGCCATTTACAATAACATAGAAAAATGTGCTGTTACATGGCCTAAAAGAGATATTTAACCATCCCATGAATTAGTGGATGATATGATTAAATTGTACTAAAAATATAATTTTGGATGGAAATTTTGTAAATTGCAATAGGAATAACAAAAGAAAGATTAAGGAAAATGCCGCCATTTCTTTCAGTTTGTTTATCTTTCCACCAAAAAACCATAGGAGGGTAAAGGAGCTTCAGTTTTGTCACTTTTCATTACATGTGAGTGATATTTCTATTTTTTTCTTCATGAATTTTATGTTTTTGAGTTAGTTGAGTTGAAATCTATTTAGTTTAGGGGTTAATTTCTACAAGTAGTAAAGTTTAGAAAGTCTACCATTAGTGTTTTTGAAGCTTTCTACTTGAAAGATTTTTGTTTGGCTGCTTGATGTTGATTTTGTGTTATTTTATAAAGTAAATTTTTATAAAATTTTAAATTAAGTATTGAATTGATTAATTTATAAAATGAGAAGGATTTTATTAGAAATTTTAGAATATATGGGATGTATATAAAGGGCAGAGTATTCGACAATATTGGGTTTATGTGTTAGTTGTGGAATTGACTTGTTTAATAATATGTGTGACACCCCTAAAGTGACCCTAGTCGGAAAGTGGTCTCGGGACCGCTAGACCGAGTCACCAAATTATTTGAATGTGATAATTATTGCCTAAAATATGTGAATATAAATGTGTGAAAGTTTTAAGCTTCGATTTAGTTAATTGCATGTGAATTTAGTTGATAGGACTTATGTGAGAAAATTTAGAAATGTGCTAGGCAAATGCAAGTGGCCTAATAGTGCATGTAATCAAAGGGGTGGACTTGCATGTCAATTTCCCCCCCATTTAAGTACTAGTGGCCGGCCATGACAAGGGATGATGGGCAAAACATGTTGTGTTAATGGAAAAATAAAATAAGAAGCATGGGCAAAACAGGTTGTGTTAATGGAAAAATAAAATAAGAAGCATGGGCGAAACATGTCATGAAACATGTTGTGTTAATGGAAGAATAAAATAAGAAGCATGGGCAATAAACTAATAAGAAATTGAAGGAAGAAAACAAAGAGAAAAAAATGTGTTCATCATTCTCATGCATGACAAAAAAAAAAAAGAGAAGAGACAGGCTCTCATGTTGTTCTTGGCCGAATAGGAGAAAGAAAAAGAAGGAAAAAGAGCTTTGAGGAAATCGGCTATGGTGGTTTGATAGACTAAGGTATGTTTGATGATGTTCCATGAGATGCATGCATGTTTTAGTAGTTAGCTTGAGTTCTAAATAGCCCATGGTTCAAATCTTTACTATGTCATGGAGATGATATTCGGCCAAGGTGGATTGGTGTTGATATCATTTGCATGCTAAAAGTGAAGCTTTGTAATGGTGCATGTGATGGTGGATTGATGATTCTTGAATCTTCTTTTTAGCATTTTTGAGTGAGACATTAAGTTCTTTGTTTAACCATGACCAAAAATTGAAATGGTATGGTGTTGTGATGCAATCGGCCCCAACATAGACATATATGTTCGGCCACATGAATAAGTACATAAGTTATGTGTATATTCGGCCATAAGCTAGCAAAATGAGACTTTAATGAGTTAAATTTGTTTGAATTAAGCTCAAGAGCAAAGGGGAACTAAATCCGATAAAGGGAAGGAAAAAGTGGTCGAATAGCTGCCGAAATCGTTCGACAACATCCGAGGTAAGTTTTAAGTGATTAAACGTTGAGTAAATTCAATTATAATAGGACATGATGAGTTTATTTAATAAGTTATGATGTGGCCATGATATGTTCTAAGTTCAAATGGTAAGTTCTTAAGTGTTTGAGCTTGGGAATTTAAGGGTAATTTGAAATAGTCTGCTTAGGACAGCAGCTGTAACGTGACTTTAGAAAATCACCATAAATTTATGGATTTGAATTAGAGGCTGAATGAGACATGAAATTAAAGCTTAATGAGTTTAGTTTCTTATAAAATAAACCATGTAAGCAAAGGAATTTCCGATAATGAGATACTTAAAGTTGTGTGAGACAGCGCAGAATGACACTGTAATCCTCTGTTCTGTATTTAGAAAATCATTATAAATTGTACAAAAATGGTTGTAAGATAAAATTTATATGCTTAGACTCCTTAATGAGTCTAGTTTCAAATGAAATCAAATACAACACATTTTTAATTCTGTAAAATGATAAATTTGATTCGTAGTTAAGAGTGGTCAGATTAGTCAAACAGTGAAACAGGGGAAACTTTAAGAAAAATCTGGTATTGATTGGCCAAACCTAAAATTCTGGAAATTTTATGGATGGAAGATATACGAGTCTATATTCAGGAAAAATTAACGGAAAGTGATTTGGAGTTTTGTAGCTCCAGTTATAAATAATTTAGTGACTATTGCTCAGGAAAAATAGCTTGTGCTGAATTTGAGATTGTGTTGTAAACCTTGATAAACTTGTTTTAGTTGCTCATAAGCTATTGATTAAACCCATACATGAATTCTAAATTGTGATATTGGAAAATGATAGATGTAGATTCAGCCAAGACAGTGTGTATACGTGAAAGTATATGTGGTATGTGAAGTATATTTGGATAATTGTGATGTGAATACATGAAAATCTATATTTTGATTTAGGATTCTATGTGATGGATGTGAACATGCATATATGAGATAAGGCCTAATGGCCGATGTGATGAATGTGAAAGTGTATATATGTGATAAGGCCTAATGGCCGATGTGATAAATGTGAGAGTGTATATATGTGATAAGGCCTAATGGCCGATGTGATGAATGTGAGAGTGTATATATGTGATAAGGCCTAATGGCCGATGTGATGAATGTGAGAGTGTATATATGTGATAAGGCCTAATGGCCGATGTGATGAATGTGAAAGTGTATATATGTGACAGGGCCGAGTGGCCAACGTGATGGATGTGAAAGTGTATAAATGTGATAAGTCCCGAAGGGCATTTGTGTCAGTACTATATCCGGGTTAAAACCCCGCAGGCTTTATGCGAGGATATTATCACTGATTAATGTCCATAAGCTTCGTGCTCGTACTATATCCGAGCTCTAAAGACCCGATGACTACGTGTGGGGATTTTGTCCGGGTAAGACCCGATAACTTCGTGTGGAGATTATGTCCGGGTAAGACTTCGTAATAAGAATTGCTTATAAATATATTCAATGCGAAAGGTTAAACAGGTATGTACTCCAAGTTTATATGTGAGCTTGATTTGCACTAAATCATAAGGTAGTTATGTGATGCATACGAGAGCAATCTATGAGACTATTCCTATGATTATGTGACATCGGATCAGTGTGAGAGGTTATGTGAAATCATACGATATATCTATGTCACATGAGCTCACTTTTATGTGAAAGTTTATCTGCCTATTGTATATGATGAGATGTGCATATTCGGTAAAGGGATGGTATGCCCGAAGGAAGAGTGAAATAAAAAAATACGAACAACTATGTTATAATTTGATTGTTATCTGTTGACACTGCTTAAAACTTACTAAGCATTAAATGCTTACTCCGTTCTTTGAATCTCTGTTTTATAGATTTTGGTTCGTCAGCTATCGGACTCGGGATTTTTGGAAGTCGAAGTCTCCCACACTATCAAAGCCCCCTTTTGGTACAATTTTGGTTGAACTTTGAAATGGCATGTATAGGACTACCCTTTTGTTGTTGGTCATGTACCCTTCGGTTTTGTGTAAATTTGGATAGCCATGCAAAAATGGCTTAAATATACTTTGATCATAGCATTATAATCGTTTTGTATGTTGTCCGTCGAGAGGTATGGAAATGTTGGTAACGGTTAGCCATGGGAAGGGTTATTCTTGATCACTTTTGGAATATGTATGACAAACTCTAGTTGATCCATGGAGGATCATGAAATAGGTAAAGTTTACCTTAAAAAAAAAACAGATGCTGGCAGCAGCAGTGATGTGGATGTGAAAAATCACTAAAAATAGTAGGAATGGAATTAAATAGTGAATAAATTATTTAAGCGAACCTTGATGAATCTATTTTCATAGGAAAGTAACGAAACGATCATATGGACAGTATGTTAAGAGATATTCAGGTTCTCGTGAGACAGGGCCAGAATGGTTTCTGGATTCCCTGTTCCGACTTTGGAAATTAATTATAAATTAACCAGAGATAATTAGGAGTCATGCCATATATGTATAGATTCCTCTATGAGTCTAGTTTCTATAGAAACAAACGGCATCAGTATTGAAACTCTGTGCAGGGAGATATCCAAATCGTAATGCATGAAGGTCAGTGTAGTCGCACCCTGTAACAGGGGAGAATTTAACGAATAAACTGTACTAATTGGACCGACAAAAAATTCTAGAAAAAAATATGTAGATGGGCATATGAGTCTACTTTCAGGGAAAAATTACGAAACTGATTTTCGAGTTGTGAAACTCAAGATATGATTTTTAAGGTGACAGTGACGCAGTTAGCCAACTGCCTAGAAATTTTTAAAATGGACTGCGATAGTAAGCGAATTTAGTCTGTGAACCCCTCGTGTCCGACTCCGGCAACGGTCTCGGGTATGGGGTGTTACAATATGGATTAAATTGTATAAAATGTAAATATTTTGGGGCAAATGTGTAACAACCTGTTTTTCAGTGGTGACGGAATAGTGGTTTCAGGGCTACCAAATCTGACGAGTAAGTTCGTAAATATTATTATTAGTCAAATATGGTTTTTTAAAAGGTTTTTGATTGATAATTTATGTTCTATAAATGATTTATTAAGTTCAAGTGGTAAGACCCTAAAGTCAAGTTATTTTAGAAAATGAGATAACGGGACCTCGTTTCCATAAACATAACCATAAATATTTTTAAAAATATTTATGGAGTGCCATTAATGTGGTATTAAAGTTTCGTTGAAAAATTTTAACGTTTGGATAGTTAATTAAGCAAAAATGACTAAATTGTAAAAGATGCAAAAGTTGAATCCTATAAATTAAAAGTGTTAAATAGTTAAGGAAAGGTAATTAAATGGATTAATATGGTAAATATACCATATTATAAATCTGTGGACAGTTCAAGCTTGAAATAGGTTGAAAATGCATGTGTAATTGAAGGGTAAAATGGTAATTTGACAAATTAAGTTAAATTTAATAAAACCAAAAGCTATTATCATCATTTTAGTGCTTTTTCACCGAAATTGAAAAGAAGAAACCTCCATGGAAATGAAGCCAGGTTCGGCCATGGGTAAAGTGATGCATATCAAGATCGAGTGAAAAATCGAGGAGAATGAAAAAAATTACCAAATAAGATATTTCTGCGATTTGGCCAAGTAAGTTCGTACGGTTTAAAATTTTAATATCTATATGAATTGTTGAATTGTATAGCATGATATAATAAGTATTTATTCAATTGCTGATAATGAATGATTATTTGAGAAATATTATTGAAAATTGATGTTCGAATTGGATTGAACGAGGGATAGAGTATAGTTGTGATTTGGTGTGTTACGAGGGATTGGAGTGGAGATGGCTATGGAGTGATGTATATTCATATTACCTGAGTAAACCGAGGTTCAACATTTGTTGCGAACTCTCATGTTATATTCTCATGTTATACTCTCTGTTTGGTGTGTTGGTTGGATTAGCTCTTATGAGAATTGCTGTGTTGGAGGGATTGGCTCGTGTGAGCATCTGGTGTGTTCTGGAAGGATTGACTCGTGTGAGCATCTACTGTGTTTGGTTGGACTGACGATGTACTCTTATTCGTAAGTTATTTTTTGAATGGAAAATCTCGATAAGGTAATCTATGTAATGAATTTGAAAGATTTTTTATTTACTGAATATTGATTTGAACATAACTGAATTCAACAGTTAAGACTGTGGATGATGCTTAAGTTTATGTTAAGCTTAAGGATACATTATATCATGTTTAATATTAATGATATACATTGAAATGTTAAATGAAAAAAAAATGAGAAGGTGGTATGATTCAAAAGGTGTATTTTTTTATAAATTAGTTTATCATATGATTAACCCCAAATGAATTGTATACATAAATGCACTAACTTGTGTATTGATTATGGTGATTAGACTTATGTCAAGCTTGAAATTATGATTGATGTTTATGCTTATGTTTGTTATTATACAAATGAAACATGTAAGAAAAGGTAATGAAACGGTAAGTTCATTATTGAAATATGATATGAAGAAAAAGGGATTGATAAATTTACCTATGATGTGAATAAATATACTAATTAGTGAATTGATGTTGTTATTTAAGTTTATGCATAGTAAATGGAATGGAAAGTAAGTAAAGGAAGTAATTCATAGTTTTATGAAAAGGTTAATGATGGTATATACTGTTTTATAAAATCCTATTAAGTAAGGAATGAAAAATATATATGATGTTGATAAACTTACTCATTTATGAGTTGATGGTTATGTAGTTGATAAATCTTAAGGCATTGGTATAGGTTTATATTTAATCTGCAAAGTTCATTATTGAAATGGAATGTTATGTTTAAATTTTATATGAGTTTATTAAGCATTCATTGCTTAAGTAGTTTTTTCCCCCTTGCTTTACAAATTATTGGAAGCTCGATCGGGTTGGAAGCTCATCGGAGATCTATCACACTATCCAATGATAATAGCGGTAGATTTTGACATTTTCGGTCATGGTTATAATGACATGTATAGGTAGATTTATGTTTAAGGGTTAGTTAATGTTTATGACTTGTAATGTTGTTTTGAAGTGCAAAATTAATGGTATTTTCGTACCTTGATGGTTGGTATGTTTGTGGTACTTTGATGCTAAATGGTTGATGTTTATTTGGTCAAGTTGATGCAAGGTTTTATGACCAAACTATAACACCCTAACACGTATTCGTCGCTGAATTAGGTTTATGAGGCATTACCAAACATAAGCACAATTCATCACAATCACTTATTACAAATCATGCACAAAATTATATCGACTTCTTTATAATAATTTTGTACTCAAGTAGCTAAAAATCACTCATCCATATAAGTCAAGTCTGCATATACAAAGCACATGACCAATATAAATCGAAAATACATTATTAATCATATTACAAAATTAATACATGCTATAAAATCAAACCATATCAATATCATTATCTTTTGTCAAATTAAAATTTCAATTCAATTAATATGTATCAAACCTTACCACATGTGTCTCATAAAATATTCATACATGAGACATTTTTAAACATTACCAATTAATCAAATATAATCATGTGCATTACTAATTCAAGTGCAATCCACTATAATATCTTTAATCATTTTCGAACATCAAAGACATTTCATGGCATACCTAATCCGAATGCTCAAAAACGAGTCCAAACCAAATATTCTTAGCCATTTTAACTCGTCACAAGACCATGTGCATAAGTCCATATTAATTTAAACCATATAGTTCTCAACTTATAATATTCACACATTTGCATTACTTAACCAAACAAAAACCAACATGATTTTTACCACTTATAAAACATATGCAATCATGCTTTAAAAATTAAACATATCAATAATATTTATTTAATCATTTGACCAATCTCATTAACATAAAATATATCATATCGCATATACTTTATATTTCTATTAGCCGAACATATTAACTAAATAACATGGCATTTGAACTCTTAAAATAATCATTAATCATAATTCATTTTCATGTACTCAACTTACAACAATACATTCATTTATAAGCTTTCCCACATGCACCTATTAGCCTAAGTTGAACTATACTTCATGGTTAACTAAGCAAAATTTTACAAATACATACAAGCATATCTAAATGACCGAATTTCACTTGCAACATAACCAATTCATACATTGCTCACTTGAGTAACATTAATTATTTTTCATGTAACTTAGCCAAATCAAAACATGTCAATTCCATATACTATAAATCATGCCAAAATTTCATATACACAACTAAATCAATTTATATATATATTCGGTCATTTAATACGACTTCCATTTAACAGTTAAAACATATCCATTCTTGCCATCGTAAACCAAACATAAATAGTCAAATATCATAGCCGAATATACAATAACATATATATATATAACAATTTGACCTTTACATCCCAAATCACCAAAATTCATGACATAGGCACATATGTATTCATTTATCTATCATCAACCAAATATAACAACTCATTATTGCCATTTCCCAAACTAATAAATAAACAAATTACAATCAAAATGTAAATCAATAATAAACCATACCCAAAACACATCCAAAAACCATACTTAATTCACTTGAGCCAAATTATAACAACCACAAATGCATATCATACCAATTAACAATCTTACCAAGACGAGCTAATTATAAACCATACTTATCATTACTTCATACCAAATCATATATCAAGTACACTACAAACATATTTTATGAAACATAATTCCCAACATGAACTTATACCATGACTGAAAATGCATAAACATAAACATCATTACTAGCCATTTTCGCATGGCTTTACATATATACAGCTTCAAAATTGACAACAACAATCGGTAGCCTATACATGCCATATGTTCAAAGATCAAGCTTTAAAAATACCGAAATAATAATTGATAGTGTGACAGATTTCCTTGACGATCCCCGAGCTCGTAACTAGCTTCCAAAATCTATAAAACAATGAACGAACACACATAGTAAGCTTAAATAGCTTAGTAAGTCATAAGCAAATAAATTATTAAATGAACATTAGTATGATTATTTCAAGTAGGCTGAATACTCCCAATCTCAAACACATGTATTTATAATCACATTTAAACCATTAATTCACATTATCATATTATACAACAACACTTATCTTTATTTCCAAACTTCATATAAACTCAAACATACCTGAATCATTTAATTCGAACTCACATTCGATTTTACCTATCATTGCCCATTGAACTGTTCAGAATCAAATAGGATACTTGGATAACTCGAAAAGCTCGTACAATGCCAATGTCCCAGACGTGGTCTTACATGTAATCAAATATCAATGCCACTGTCATAGACAGGGTCTTACATGAAATCATATACGATGCCTATGTCCCAGACATGGTCTTACACGTAGATCTCAAGTCGATGCCAACGTTCCAGACATGGTTTTACACGGAATCACATGTCGGAATTCTATGTCATGACATATGTATCCTAACTATTCCTAAGGTTCGTATAGGGTACATCATAATTTGATTGATTCAAGCTCATAATTAATTCTCCCATGCTTATATCAAATTCGACATATACACAAATATATTTAATAATTCAATTCAGCACTTATAATTCATATACATTTGAAATTAACGACATTTATTTACTTATGAACTTACCTCGAATAAAGACGAACGGACTGGAGCGACTATTCGACAACTTTAGATTTCCCTCGTCCAAATTTGATTTCCTCTTTTCTTGATCTAAATTAATACAAATTTGACTTATTTAATCATATATTCATTTAAAAACACATAAATGGGCTAATTACACTTTTACCCCTGACATTTCACATTTTTTACAATTTAGTCCCTATTTCACAAAACACAAAATATTCAAAATTTCACCACACCCATGCTTGATCGAATTTCACCAAGGTTCCTAGCAGCCCATTTCTTTCACTTATTTCACATTTTGACCCTTCAATTTATAAAATTCACAATTTAATCCCAAATAGGTATTTTTACTAAAAATCACTTAATTAAACATGATAATCTAACAACATGTATTTATTTTTCATCATCAAACAACAAAAACAACAAGCTCTCTTCAATGGAAAATCACAAGATACACAACCTATTCAAAAATTCAAGCATGGGCTAGCTAAAACACAAAGCAACGATCTAAAAAACGTAAAAATTATCAAAAACCAAGCTAAACACATACCTTAATCAAGCTTAGACAAGGCCGAACCTTAGGAACTCTTTTTCTTTTCCTTTTCTTTTAAGTTTCGGCAATGGTGATGAAAAATATGAACAAGTGATGTTCTACTTTATTTTTTTATTATCATTATTAACATAATTACCAAACTATCCTTAATGAAATAATATAAAAACTTAATAATGGTAGTCCATTATCGTCCATACTATCATTTAATGGCCTAATTTCATTTTAAGGCCTCCACATTAAAAGAACATAGCAATATAGCACTTTAACAAATAACAAGCCACTTTTACAATTTACACGATTAAGTCCATTTATAAAATTAAACAACTAATCGGTAAAATTAATTCACGAAAATTTCATACATGCATTCTAACATGCTGTAAACACATAAAATATAATTAAAATACTTTTCTAACTCAGATTCATGGTCCCAAAACCACTGTTCCAACTAGGGTCTAAACCGGGCTGTTACACAAACTGTGTATGTGATGATGAGGTTTTGTTGAGGTCATTTGAGGTAAGTTTTTGTATGGAAATAGGGTTAGATATAAATGCCAAATGAATGATCAATTATGTATATATTTTGGGTGAATTTGATGAATTTTGTTTGAGGTACTTTAATGGCAAATTGAAAGTGCTCTTATTATGCATATTTTGGTATGTTTTGGTGCTTTATTCATAGATGCTTTTGGCTTGTAGGTTCGAGGTTGATTTGAGTGAAAGGAATGGTTTGAAATTGGCCTATTTTTTTTGTCCACATAGCCTAATACACGAGTGTGTGTCTTAGTCGTGTGTGACACACGACCACGCGATACGGCCGTGTGTCCCTCGTCGGTTTTTAAAGGTTGCATTTCGAAAGTTACACGGTTTGACACATGGGTGTATGGCTTGGCTGTGTGACTCAAGTCAATGAGTTACACGGGCACAGATATGGGTTGGGACACAGCCATGTGTCCTTATTTCAAATGTTACACGGCCTAAGACAAGGATGTGTGTCTTAGCCGTGTGAGCCACACGGCTTGGTCATATGGCCGTGTGACCCCTATAATATAAATTTTTTTTCTAACTTTTTCTTAAACTTTCTAAATGTTTCCAATTTAGTCCCAGACTATTTCTATTTTATATTTTTTGGGTCTCGAGGGCTCGATTAAGGGACGTAATGAACATATTTGAATGAAATTAGAATATGTATTGCATTGATGTATGAATTGAATGGTTTACTATTCTGTTTGTTCGAAAATGCTCCATAACCATGTTTTGGCAATGGATATGGGTTAGAGGTGTAACAAAATGTGCAAAATTATAAATAAGGAATTATCTATATTGAATTGAATAGTATATGAAATTGAGGTTAATAGTTGAAATAAATCATATTATAGATCAAGATCAAGTAGATAATCAAGGAAAATGGAAGGTTACGAAATAGTCCTTAGACTTTTTCCATTACTGTAGTTTAGCCCTAGTTTGTTTGTATGTTCAATTTGTATAAAATTAAATGTTATATTAATTGTGAATTGAAATTGTTGAATATCTTGAAGTCATTAAATTGAAATAAGTAAATATGATTTGAGAAAGTAATTGATTTTAGAGTTGTTACTCAGAAATTAATTGAGTCGATTAACCTAGGATAGGATAAAATTGACATGCTAATAGGTTATACTGTGTGCTGTTTAAAATTTATTGGTGTTGCGGTGACGATTTCTAATTTATTATTATTTACTAAACATATTGAAGTTGCTTGGCACTCAATGCCGAGGTGTGTTTTAGGGGGATGTTAGCCTACGGGCTTGGCACTTGAACAAATCACACTATCCGAAAATATTTTTGTAGTTTTTGAATGTTCACTTTTGGTTATATAGCATGTAATAGGTGATTTGTAATTATGTTAGTTACTTGTTACTTGTGAGTTTGTTAAACTTGAATTATAATTGTCTTTGGATGGATTTTAGTACATGTGAATATGTTTTTGGTTTTGGTATGTATATGTTGTGAGAATTGTTTCATATATATTTGGTATAAGTCATATAAAAGTGTTTGAATATGGTAATTTGAATTATGGATTGAATGGAATTGTGATTTTGGTAATTGAATTGTGGTGTCAATGATGACATATTGGTTAGGCACTTAGGATGAATGTTTTGGTATGTTTTAGGCTTGTTAAGTGTGTTTTTAAGATATGGAATTGGTTGGTTTTGATATGGCTTGGTACCTAAGTTTTGGATGAAAATGTGTCTTGTTTTGCAAAATTTTTAAGGTACACACGGCTAGGACATTGGCTGTCACACGGTCGTGTGTCACACGTGGTCTACTCACACGACCGTGTGCCTTATATGTTTTCAGTGCAGGTTGGTCCACACTGGCACAGAGAGTTACGCGGCCTGGCGACATAGTCGTGTGATCTGAGACACACGGGCATAGAGAGTTACACGGCCGTGTGGCCTTAAGCTACACGATCACAACGAGTTACATGGCTTGGCCACACGACCATGTGACCTTATGTTACACAGGCACAGTTAGTTGCATGGTCTGCGTACATGGGTGTGTGAAGTAGACACATGGGAGTGTGGAGTAGCCACACGACCATGTTTCTGAGCCTCATGATTTGGGCTATGTCATATGGCCATGTGACCCCTGTTTTCAAAAATTTTCAAAATTTCCTTATTTTTTGTTTTATTTCAAAGTAGTCCCTAATTGATTCCAAACTATTTTTAGGGTCCCGTAGACTTGGTTTAAGGCCTATACATGTATTTCTATCTTGATTAAAATGAGTTATTGAATGTTATTTTATAATTTCTATAATTGTTTCTAATTGAAGTTAAATGTTTTGAATTATACTATAATACTTCGTAACCCTAATTCGGCGACGGAGACATGCTAGAGGTGTTACAAGCAAGTTCCTTTTCCATTATCAAAAGTTATCCCAATTCAATTTATTTTCAATAAGAATGCTAATAAGATGAGTAGGAGACATATTTGAACTGAAAAATAATAAAGATTCACTAATTACTATCTTGGTATTAAGCAAATATTTTCTTTTTAGCAACATATCAGAATGAAGCATGATGCGTGTGTGTTGTATTAGAACATGGATTGCATGCAATCAATTCGTGAATCTTTATTCTCAAGACTCCACACGAACCAATGATTATTTAATGTTTGGCGTGTAACACCCCTAACCCGTGTCCATCGTCGGAACAGGTTTCAGAGTATGATCAGAACATTCAGAGCATTTTTCAGATAATTCTTGTAAATTACTATTCATTTACCGAGATCATTCAAAACATCCCTTAATTGGACCCTCTAGGCCCAATATGAGCATTAGAATCGAGTTAGGACTTAATTGGAAACTCATAAATTTTTTTCGCGACATTTCAAAAGTTTTCCAAGGTTGTAGGGCTCACACGCCCGTGTGGTCAAGGGACATGCCAGTGTGATCAGGCCGTGTGACTACACACACCTGTGTCCCTAGCCTGTGTAAGTCTTTGACTTATAAGGCATGAAGAAATTGAAGTCACACGCCTGTGTGCTAGGCCGTATGGCAAATTTTATTTTCAAAATTTAGGTGTAGTTTTCACACGACTGTGTAACATGCCTGTGTTCAAGGATGTGTCAACCACACGGCTGAGGCACATGCCCATATGCCTAATTCTAAGCATTCTATTTCTTATTTTTAAGATGCAGGGGACACACGGCCAAACCACATGCCCATGGGACAAGCCGTGTGTCACACACGGCCAAGACACATGCCCGTGTGTCTACCCATGTGGACAAAATAAATCCATTTCCTAGCCTCATTTGTCACCCAAAACTTACCATTTTCCTGCATCAAAACTCACAAGTATATATCCTCTAATCTAACATCATATACACATAAAATTTACCATCAATCATGTGGTATTATCTCATGCATCAAAGGATATAAACTTACTCTTAACATAAACTTATATGCTAACATAATTCCAAAAAACTAACACATAATAAGCACTTATGTGATTACCAAAATATTACTTCAAAAATAGCCAAACTTAGACCATCACTAGCCACCCCAATGGCTAGATTACAAAACAAAAATTATAGGCCATCATTGGCCAAATAAGCTTATACATACCATTATACCAAAATGAGATTTCTATTTATACCAAAATGAAATATTGGATAATGTGATGACTGCTCCGACCGACTTCCAACCTTCGTGAGCTTTGAGCATTATAAAACAGGGAAATTAAATAGAGTAAGCATTTTATGCTTAGTAAGTTCATATAACAGAAAAGAAACTTACCAATCATATTTATCAATACAAGCATACATAGTCCTACTTTCCATAAATTTAGGATAAGTTTACCTAAACACAAACACTTAATCAAACAAGTTAATTACATAACCTCATATAAGAATCAAGTAAACATAGATAAACTCATCACATTACAAGCTTCCATTAATTTCACCCTTTCATTCTTCAAAAGTTCAACTATTGAAATTTCGATGGATGTTCGGGTAATATACACATGTGCAAAAGTACCCATTAGGGTTCATAATAAAAAAACACACTATTGAGCCGTACATTTAATAGCAGGATTACCAGTCCAGGCTAAATCCTATCCATAGCATATGCTCTAGAGAGCTTAATTTGGACTACCCGTTCGGGCTAAATCCAATTTATAACCTAAGCTCAAGAGGGCTTACATTAGAATTACCTATCTAGGCTAAATTCTATTTGCAACATATGCAATATTATTCTTAATCCATCGAAATTCAACATTCAATTGGAACATGATAATTTGTCCATATTTCACAACTTAGGACTATTTCGTTATGTATATATCATCTCACACATCTCAACACAATCATACAATTCAATTCAAGCATATTAACATACATATTTAAGTTGCACAAACTTACTTTGAAAATGGTTCGTATTTGAATGTCAACTAATCTGAGACCTTTCGGTTTCCTCGATCCAGTTCCGTAGTTGGTCTTTCTGGATCTATATGGATAAATTTAACTATTAATTTATCACATTTCATTTACATTTGCATCCTATTTCATCCTAGGTAAAATTACCATTTTGCCCCTATCCTTTTTAAAAATTTTAATTTCGTCCCTAGGGCCGGAAAATGAAATTCATGAAATTTAACCCTTTTTCCAAGCCTAACTAAAATTTATATATTACATTTACAGCACATACATTTCACAAATTTCAGAATTTTCCATGGGTTTTACCACTTTTTCATTTTAGTCCCTAAATCAAGTTTTCATAAAAATTTGATTTGTAAATGTTTTTTATCTATGAATAACTTTTCATTTTCTACTATAGATTTCCAATTTTCAGCATATTCATCCATGACCCAAATTTCATATCTTGATAACTTTTCAAATAAATTCCCTAAATAAAAAGATTAGACTATCCTGATTCTAAAAATATAGAAATTACTAAAAACGAGACTTGATTTCATACCTTTTTATGCTTGAAAAGTTTTCTTCCTCTCCCTTAGGGTTTCAATAGAAAAATTGGGGAAGACATATGAAAATAGATTTTTTTTTCTTTTTAACTAATTATCATCTATTAATTTTATTGATTTCCAATTAGTCCCTACCCTTTTCTAATTTTTCCACGGATGAGTCATTAAAATATCTACTAACTACTCTTCAATGGTCTAATTACCATATAAGGACCTTAAGTTTTGAATTCCATAGCTATTTGATACCTATAGCTACTAGAACCCAACTTTTGCATTTTATTCAGTTTAGTACTTTCCTTAATTAAACACAATATCGGTAAAATTTTCATACCAAAATTTTCATGTGACCTTCCTATCATGATACCAACCATAAAATAAAATAAAATAAAATAAATAAAATAAAATAAATTTTTATTTTTGGCTCGAATTTGTGGTCCTGAAACCACTGTTTCAATCTCACCGTAAATGGGCTGTTACATGGCCATCATCTTTAGCTTAAATATCGTTTTTTGGAAAACTATTTAATAAGAGACAATCTTGAGTGTGTAACCATTGACTCAACACCCATTGTGAACATGCTTTCATTTTTGAGTCATCTTAGGACAATCTTCGTGAGAGTCATGCATGACTAGTTGTCCTTAAAAGGAAATGCTATCTAGTGAACCCACATGGTAAAGTGTACCTTGAGGTGCGGCCGACACGAAACTTTATCATGCTATCACTTAGTGTAACAACCCGATTTTGGGCCTAGTCGGAACAGTGGTTTCAGAACCACTATTCTGAGGCCAGAGAAAATTATTTTGATATTATTTTATGTGATATAACATGTTTATAAAGGTGCATGAAAATTTTGGTATATTAATTTTAGGGATTTCTAGTCCAATTTCGAAAAAAGACTAAATCGTGTAAAAGGTAAAAGTTTTATTTTAGCAACCAAATGTGTCTAATAGATAGAGTATTAAAATTGGGGGCCTTTAATGTGAAATTAGACCCCTAAATATGGCTTGGCCGTCCATGAGACAAGATTTTTAAAATGGTCAATGTATTTGGTAAAGTGATGTCATATTAGGTGATAAAATGGTACCCTAAGGACTTAGCTTCATCTTTTTCATTTTCTTCCTTTATCTTTGACCAAAAATACCAGAAATTAAAGGGTTTGAGAGCTTGAAACTTTCATCCATTTAGTCTCTCTTCTAGTAAGTGATTTTAATGCTTTTTCTTGAAGATTTTTACATTTTTAGAACCCCCAAAGCATGAGCTTTCATAAGAGGGGACTATTTTGCAAAATGATTAAGAGTTTAGGATTTTGCCACGAAATTATATGTGTGGTTTTCTGAGTTTTTATGGAAGAAAATGAGTTTTGGTAGTGTTATAAACAACTTTTGTGAAAGAAGTTTGCATGAAAACTCCTAAAATGGGGGTATTTTGCAAAGTAGTATAATAAGTGTAAATGTGTGAAATAGTTGATATTATGAGTTGCTATAGTTATGAAAATGGTTCATCTAGGCTTAATGAGTAAGAAAATATGATAAAAATCATTTTACGAGCCTAGGGGTAATTTGGTAATTTTGGCAAAGTATAGGGGTAAAATAAAAAATATTGCCAAAATATATCATTGGACTAATTTGATTAGTATATTGTGTTAACAAGTTAAATGTGATGTTATAGATGATGAAAAACGAGATTCGGGCTTAGAACAAGGAAAAATGAGAAATTGATGTTTAGGCCTCTCGTACCAATTTGGTGTCGAGGTAAGTTCGTATAACAAAATAAGCATATTATCCATGTTATTGCTAATATACTTGAATTTATCTTGCTTCGGTTATATTGAATTATATGTTGATGATATTGAGTATGATGAAAGTGATGCCAAAAGTTAATAACATTCACGTGATGGTAAAAGACAATAGAAATTCAAGGGAATATGATATCCCATAGAAATGAGTAAGTTCGTATGTAAATAATACCATGCTATACATGTATTTAAATGTTATCATCACATGAATTGTACAAATATTAATGTGTATGTGATTAATATAAAACAAAGACTTGATAAGCGAGGAAAAATCCCGTTTGAACCTTAAGAATAAAATAGGATACAAGTGACATGTCACTAGGAATTATGAGTCTAGATGACTAGCTCGAGAGTGAGCATTTAAATGTCATGAGATATGAGGTACCTTTAGCTACAATTGGGGCACTTATGTGTAAAGGTTTTTTCGAGTATCCAATTAGTATTCCAAGTGTTCAACGGGTAATCTGGGCCTATATGATTATTCTTATGCATGTATGTTATAATCTCTTGTGATGTGGCTTACAGCATGTATGCTTAGAGATTGAATTGAGATTCATTGATGAGTTAGTAACTGATGCAAGATTAAGTGATTGGTAAATAGTTAATAATGCCTCGTGAATGGTTTGTGGATATGATTATGCATGCTTAGTGATGGACATGAGGTTTGTGACATAATGATAGTTATGACAAGTATGTGGTAATGATGTGAGTAAATTCTATGATCTTTATTGCATAAGAAATTGTCATGAGCATAACATGTTTGTAGATGCTTAAGAGCTCATTTAAGCCATGTTGTACGTTATTGGATAAGTATGTGTGCATATGTTGTGAGGGTGACAAATGGCTTGGAAAATAGCCTTGTAATTGTCCACACGGGTAGACACACGGTCTGCCCATGGGCGTGTTGTCCAACCATGCGTCCCCTACACTTAAAATTTTAAGTCAGTTTAGTACACGGGTAGGTCACATTGGCGTGTGACATGGCCATGTTTTAATGTCAGTGTTGCACACGAGCTAAGGGCACGGGCGTGTCCCAAGTCACATGGGCATGTGTGACCACACTGTCTATAGCCACACGGGCGTGTAGAACCTTAAAGCATTAAATTGTTCAAGTTTTTCGTAAGTTCTTGGTTTAGTCCCGAACTGCATCTAATACATATTTTGGGCCTCGTGAGCACGGTTAAGGGACAAAATTTATGTGAAATGAAAAATTTTAAATTGATCAAAATTTTACAGCCCGATTTTATATAGTTGGTTGAGTTTAAGTCAGGTAACACCTCGAACCCTATCCTGGGGTCAGATACGGGCGAGGGGTGTTATATTTAGTGGTATCAGAGTATGGTTTAGTCGATTCTCGGACTAACCTAGCATAAGAGAGTCTAGCTATACATGCCATAGTATTACTCGTGATAGTGTGATATCTCCCGGCCCTAACAAAACTATTGGTTAAGACAGGAATGAGTTCCAACTGAGCAAATCTTGATAGAGATAAGAGTAAAGTTGAGATTATTAAATCATGCTTGTGATATGCTGAAAATGGGAAAGGTATGAAAAGAAAGTCATGATTTTTACATGAACTAGTATTCATTATGTGATACTCTTGAGTTAAAGAATGTGAAATAGTGGAATAAAACAAAGTTAAACTGTGAAAAGCTCTTTTATGCATGTTAGTATCCATACGATGTTAAATGTCCAACTTGATTGGCCATGTGTTTATAAAAAAAAAAATTTGCTTGAAATGACAAAATGTATGTGTGAATGCTTTTGTAGCATGATAAATAATCAGTATATACATGAGGTTAACATTTATGTCTAGATTAATGAATTCAAGATGCCGTAATGTTATGCTTTATAATCTCAATTACAGAATCATAAATGTCATAATAGCATGAAAGTTGTAATGAAAGATCAAATTGGGTGGAACGCAGGGAATGAGTACGATCGTTCACTAATGAATTGACGGAAAAGACCATGGTTGGAGCATAGAAATACATGAGATATGTGCGCCAGTGTTAGACATGTCTGGGACATGCATCCACCACATAATGAGAGCCAGTGTAAGACCATGTCTGGGACATGGCATCGGCATAGAGACGAATGCTAGTGTAAGACATGTCTGGGACATGCATCGGCTTTGAGATGAGAGCCAGTGTAAGACATGTCTGGGACATACATCCGCCTCGAGATATGCGTGCTAGTGTAAGACCATATCTGGGCCATGGCATTGACATTGAGACGAGTGCGAGTGTAAGACGTGTCTAGGACATGCATCGGCCTCGATGATGATAGTCAGTGTAAGACCATATCTGGGACATGGCATCGACTTGAGATGTGAGCTAGTGTAAGACCATGTTTGGGACATGGCATCGGCTTGACATGTGTCAGTGTAAGACCTGTTTGGGACACGGTATCGACACAAATGGACGAGAGTTAGTATAAGACCATAGTTGGACTATGGCATCAATTGAATGATGTACTCAAAACTGTAAGACATTCTCTAATTTGATAAAAGTTAGTAAGTAATATAAGGCTAAATGTTGAAACTTGATTAGACATTAATGATGATTCGAGTAAAAGAAATGAAAATTTATATTGTGATAAGTTCACTGATGTTTGGCTAGTATTCATATGAAATAAAGTTGCATGTGTTACTAAGATATGTGAAAGTGTGTTCATAACAAGTTGGAAATTTGAAATGCTTGAAGCGATGTGCATGATAGTATGTTGTTGTTAAATGTGTATATGTGTGAGAGTCGAAAATTTAGAGGCTTTACAATCTTCACCTCCTTACCAGAATAGAGTTATATGAGGAAATTCACGAGAGATATTTTGTATAAACTTACAAATTGGAAACTAAAGAGTGCAATAATGGAGAATCATGGGATTAGTGATGACAGAAATAATCAGAAGAATGTGCAATAATGTAGAATCATGGGATTAGTGATGACAGAAATAATTAAAGAAATGAGGTCGGATTCGCAAAGATGTTTGAGCATGACGGATCCAATTAAGTAAAATTTTAGCTATCTCTCTCTTTTGAGTATTCTGTATTTTCCTCTATCCTTAGGAATATATATGGTTGTTCATTTCCAGTGAAATTCTTAGTGTATGAGGATGCTAGCGACTGTGATATGAGACGAAAGCTCTATTGATCCGGTTAATTATGATCAACATTTATTTGTCTTTTTGGAATTCTATTCTGATATGTCAGAATGAAAGAGACGGTGAAAATTCATGTGAGACCATTCTGATGTTCCTCTTGACTGTGGTTTTATCTATATGCAGAAAATGTATTATCTCCGTTATGATGAAATTAGAAAGTGTATAAACGGTAGTTTCTTTCTTGTTTTCTCGAAAGGGACGTTCAAATCTTCTTTATTATTTTCTTCTGGGTTATATTCTCGAATTTCTGGTATAGTGTTATGTCTTAGAATTTGTTATCATGATTGTTCCTATCGTTCTTATTTCGAGAATTATCAGTCTGGCTCGTCTTTAAGTGTATTCTTTGACTTGCGATAACAATGTCTATTATGATTATGCTACTGGTTCGATTATGGAAGTGTGGGAATTCTAGTATTTGGATTTCTCTAATCTTCGCGTAAAGGATTATTATCAACAAAGGTAAATTAAGTCATGTACATTAAGTTTATTCTGTGGTTCGAGAATAATGTTGTGCAATTACGGGTAAGTAAACGTGCAGTCTAAAATGAAGAAATTGTATTCTTGAAATGATGATATGGAAACATATTAGTTGGATTTCTCTTATTTGAGAGATGTTGTTATAAGTATAGTTGTCCTGATTAATAAAGAGACCACGTCTATGAAGTTGGAATCTTTTGATTGATGTTAGTAAAGTTTCTAAACAGTTGATGACCAGAGTATAGAAATGTGGCTATAAGTGATAAATTAAACAAGTACAACATGATTCGACTTTTAATTTGGAATTACAGGGTGGATATGATTTCTGGTTTCTGTTACTATTATTTTCGAGTAAGATTTCAGTACTGAGAAATTCTAGTTATACAGAGAATTGAGTACAAAGTTCACACCAGTATCTTGTCTATTCTTCAAAAGGATGTTGAATTGTCAACAGGGTAAAGCCGAATATCAAATATATTCGAGATTATTATTGTCAGTGATGGCAGTGGGAAGAAAATGAGAAAGGACTGTTATGAATTTCGCAGCGGGATATCTCTAGCTCCGGGAAAAAGGAGAAATGTTAGTTGGTTTATGTTAGACTGATGATAAAAGTCCGCATGATTATTCTAGTATGTATAGATGTATTATTCGGTAGATTTGGCCGAGCTATGTATCTGAGTTTATAGTTCTTAGAATATCAGTATTCAGTATTTCAAATTGAGCTTCAAGGTTTATACCGCAATTATGGAAATGTTATAAGAAATCTTGAGTATGAGATTGAGTTGAATTGTAAGTTGTGAGGAAAAGGTGAAAGTGACTCGTGAAAGTGAAAGCAACTTCTTCTGTTAAGATTTTCGGGGACGAAAATCCCTAAAGAGGGGAAGAATTGTGACTGCCCGATTTTGGGCCTAGTTGAAACAGTGGTTTTAGAACCACTATTTCGAGGCCAGAGAAAATTATTTTAATATTATTTTATGTGATATAACATGTTTATAAAGGTGCATGAAAATTTTGGTATATTAATTTTAGTGATTTCTAGTCCAATTTTGAAAAAGGACTAAATCGCGTAAAAGGTAAAAGTTGTATTTTAGTACCCAAACGTGTATAATAGCTAGAGTATTAAAATTGGGGGCCTTTAAAGTGAAATTAAACTCCTAAATATGGCTTGACCGGCCATGAGACAAGATTTTTCAAGTGGTCAATGTATTTGGTAAAGTGATGTCATATTAGGTGATAAAATGGTACCCTAAGGACTTAGCTTCATCTTTTTCATTTTCTTCCTTTATCTTTGACCGAAAATACCAGAAATGAAAGGGTTTTGAGAGCTTGAAACTTTCATCCATTTAGTCTCTCTTCTAGTAAGTGATTTTAATGCTTTTTCTTGAAGATTTTTACATTTTTAGAACCCTTAAAGCATGAGCTTTCATAAGAGGGGACTATTTTGCAAAATGATTAACAGTCTAGGGTTTTTCCATGAAATTATATGTGTTTTTTGCTGAGTTTTTATGGAATAAAATGAGTTTTGGTAGTGTTATAAACAACTTTTGTGAAAGAAGTTTGCATGAAAACTCCTAAAATGGGGGTATTTTGCAAAGTAGTATAATAAGTGTAAATGGTTGAAATAGTTGTTTTTATGAGTTCCTATAGTTATGAAAATGGTTCATCTAGGCTTAATGAGTAAGAAAATGTGATAAAAATCATTTTACGAGCCTAGGGGTAATTTGGTAATTTTGGCAAAGTATAGGCGTAAAATAAAAAAATTTGCCAAAATGTATCATTAGACTAATTTTATTAGTATATTGTGTTAATAAGTTAAATGTGATCTTATAGATGATGAAAAACGAGATTCGAGCTTAGAACGAGGAAAATGAGAAATTGATGTTTAGGCCTTTCTTACCAATTTGGTGTCGAGGTAAGTTCGTATGACTAAATAAGCATGTTATCCATGTTATTGTTAAGATAATTGAATCTATCTTGCTTCGGTTATATTGAATTATATGTTGATGATATTGAGTATGATGAAAGTGATGCCAAAAGTTAATAACATTCACGTGATGGTAGAAGACAATAGAAATTCAAGGGATTATGATATCCCATAGAAATGAGTAAGTTCGTATGTAAATAACACCATGCTATACATGTATTTAAATGTTATCATCACATGAATCATACAAATATTAATGTGTATGTGATTAATATAAATATGATGAGACAAAGCCTTGATAAGCGAGGAAAAATCCCGTTTGAACCATAGGAATAAAATAGGATACGAGTGACATGTCACTAGGAATTATGAGTCTAGATGACTAGCTCGAGAGTGAGCATTTAAATGTCATGAGATATGAGGTACCTTTAGCTACAATTGGGGCACTTATGTGCAAAGGTTTTCCCGAGTATCCAATTAGTATTCCAAGTGTTCAACAGGTAATCCGGGCCTATATGATTATTCGTATGCATGTATGTTATTATCTCTTGTGATGTGGCTTACAACATATATGCCTAGAGATTGAATTGAGATTCATTGATGAGTTAGTAACTGCTTCAAGATTAAGTGATTGGTAAATAGTTAATAATGCCTCGTGAAAGGTTTGTGGATATGGTTATGCATGCTTAGTGACGGACATGAGGTTTGTGACATAATGATAGTTATGACAAGTTTGTGGTAATGATGTGAGTAAATTCTATGATCTTTATTGCATAAGAAATTGTCATGAGCATAACATGTTTGTATATGCTTAAGAGCTCATTTATGCCATGTTGTATGTTATTGGATAAGTATGTATGCATATGTTGTGAGGGTGACAAATGGCTTGGAAAATAGCCTTGTAATTGTCCACACGGGTAGACACACGGTCTGTTCCATGAGCGTGTTGTTCAACTGTGTGTCCCCTGCACTTAAAATTTTAAGTCAGTTTAGTATACGGGTAGGTCACACGAGCGTGTGACATGGCCGTGTTTTAATGTTAGTGTTGCACACGGGCTAAGGGCATAGACGTGTCCCAAGCCACACAGGCGTGTGTGATCACATAGTCTATACCCACACGGGCGTGTAGAACCTTAAAGCATGAAATTGTTCAAGTTTTTCGTAAGTTCTTGGTTTAGTCCCGAACTGCCTCTAACACATGTTTTGGGCCTCGTAAGCACGGTTAAGGGACAAAATGTATATGAAATGAAAAATTTTAAATTGATCAAAATTTTACAGCCCGGTTTTATATAGTTGGTTGAGTTTAAGTCAGGTAACATCTCGAACCCTGTCCTGGTGTCGGATACGGGCGAGGGGTGTTATATTTAGTGGTATCAGAGCATGATTTAGTCAATTCTCGGACTAACCTAGCGTAAGAGAGTCTAGCTATACATGCCATAGTATTACTGTGATAGTGTGATATCTCCCGGCCCTAACAAAACTATTTATTAAGATAGGAATGAGTTCCAACCGAGCAAATCTTGATAGAGATAAGAGTAAAGTTGAGATTATTAAATCATGCTTGTGATATGCTGAAAATGGGAAAGGTATGAAAAGAAAGTCATGATTTTTACATGAGCTAGTATTCATTATGTGATACTCTTGAGTTAAAGAATATGAAATAGTGGAATAAAACAAAGTTAAATTGTGAAAAGCTCTTTTATGCATGTTAGTATCCATACGATGTTAAATGTCCAACTTGATTGGCCATGTGTTTATAAAAAAAATTTTTTTGCTTGAAATGATAGAATGTATGTATGAATGCTTTTATTGCATTATTAATAATCAGTATATACATGAGGTTGACATTAATGTCTAGATTAATAAAGTCAGGATGCCGTAATGTTATGCTTTATAATCTCAGTTACAGAATCATAAATGTCACAATAGCATGAAAGTTGTAATGAAAGGTCAAATTGGGTGGAACGCAGGGAATGAGTACGATCGTTCACTAATGAATTGACGGAAAAGACCATGGTTGGACTATGGCAATACATGAGATATGTGCTCCAGTGTTAGACATGTTTGGGACATGCATCAACCACATAATGAGAGCCAGTGTAAGACCATGTCTAGGACATGGCATCGGCATTGAGACGAGTGCTAGTGTAAGACATGTTTGGGACATGCTTCGGCTTTGAGACGAGAGCCAGTGTAAGACATGTCTGGGACATGCATCAGCCTCAAGATATGTGTGCTTGTGTAAGACAATGTCTGGGACATGGCATCGGCATTGAGACAAGTGCTAGTGTAAGACGTGTCTAGGACACGCATCGGCCTCGATGATGATAGTCAGTGTAAGACCATATCTGGGACATGGCACCGACTTGAGATGTGAGCTAGTGTAAGACCATGTCTGGGACATGGCATCGGCTTGACATGTGTCAGTGTAAGACCTTTTTGGGACACAGTATCAACACAGATGGACGAGAGTTAGTATAAGACCATAGTTGGACTATGGCATCAATTGAATGATGTACTCAAAACCGTAAGGCGTTCTCTAATTTGATAAAGGTTAGTAAGTAATATAAGGCTAAATGTTGAAACTTGATTAGACATTAATGATGATTCGAGTAAAAGAAATGAAAATTTATATTGTGATAAGTTCACTGATATTTGGCTAGTATTCATATGAAATAAAGCTGTATGTGTTACTAAGATATGTGAAAGTGTGTTCATAACAAGTTGGAAATTTGAAATGCTTGAATCGATGTGCATGATACTATGTTGTTGTTAAATGTGTATATGTGTGAGAGTCGAAAATTTAGAGGCTTTACAATCTTCACCCCCTTACCAGAATAGAGTTATATGAGGAAATTCACGAGAGATATGTTGTATAAACTTACAAATGGGAAACTAAAGAGTGCAATAATGGAGAATCATGGGATTAGTGATGACAGAAATAATCAGAGGAAAGACGTCGGATTCGCAAAGATGTTTGAGCATGACGGATCCAATTAAGTAAAATTTTAGCTATCTCTCTCTTTTGAGCATTCTGTATTTTCCTCTATCCTTGGCAATATATATGGTTGTTCATTTCCTGTGAAATTCTTAGTGTATAAGGATGCTAGCGACTGTGATATTAGAAGAAAGCTCTATTGATCCGGTTAATTATGATCAACATTTCTTTGTCTTTTTGGAATTCTATTCTAATATGTCAGAATGAAATAGACGGTGAAAATTCATGTGAGACCATTCTGATGTTCCTATTGACTATGGTTTTATCTATATGCAGAAAATGTATTATCTCCGTTATGATGAACTTCGAGAGTGTATGAATGGTAGTTTCTTTCTGGTTTTCTCTGAAGGGACGTTCAAATCTTATTTATTATTTTCTTCTGGGTTATATTCTCGAATTTCTGGTATAGTGTTATGTCTTAGAATTCGTTATCATGATTGTTCCTATCGTTCTTATTTCGAGAATTATCAGTCTGGCTCGTCTTTAAGGGTATTCTTTGACTTGCGATAACAATGTCTATTATGATTATGCTATTGGTTCGATTATGGAAGTGTGGGAATTCTAGTATTTGGATTTCTCTAATCTTTGCGTAAAGGATTATTACCAGTAAAGGTAAATTAAGCCATGTACATTAAGTTTATTCTCTGGTTCGAGAATAATGTTGTACAATTATAGGTAAGTAAATGTGCAGTCTAAAATGAAGAAATTGTATTCTTGAAAGTATGATATGGAAACATATTAGTCGGATTTCTCTTATTCGAGAGATGTTGTTATAAGTATAGTTGTCCTGATTAATAAAGAGACCACAACTATGAAGCTGGAATCATTTGATTCATGTTAGTAAAGTTTCTAAATAGTTGATGACCAGAGTATAGAAATGTGGCTATAAGTGATAAATTAAACAAGTACAGCATGCTTCGACTTTTAATTTAGAATTACTGGGAGGATTTGATTTCTGGTTTCTGTTACTATTATTTTCGAGTAAGATTTGAGTACTGAGAAACTCTAGGTTATACAGAGAATTGAGTACAGAGTTCACACCAGTATCTTGTCTATTCTTCTAAAGGATGTTGAATTGTCAACAGGGTAAAGCCGAATATCAAATATATTCAAGATTATTATTGTCAGTGATGACAGTGGGAAGAAAATGAGAAAGGACTGTTATGAATTTTGCAGCGGGATATCTCTAGTCTCCGGGAAAAAGGAGAAATGTAAGTTGGTTTGTGTTAGATTGATGATAGAAGTCCGCATGATTATTCTAGTATGTATAGATGTATTATTCGACAGATTTGGCCGAGCTATGTATCTGAGTTTATAGTTCTTAGAATATCAGTCTTCAGTATTTCGAATTGAGCTTCGAGGTTTATACCGCAATTATAGAAAGGTTACAAGAAATCTTGAGTATGAGATTGAGTTGAACATTAAGTTGTGAGGAAAAGGTGAAAGTGACTCGTGAAAGTGAAAGCAACTTCTTCTGGTAAGATTTTCGGGGATGAAAATCCCTAAAGAGGGGAAGAATTGTAACTGCCCGATTTTGGGCCTAGTTGAAACAGTGGTTTCAGAACCACTATTCTGAGGCTGGAGAAAATTATTTTAATATTATTTTATGTGATATAACATGTTTATAAAGGTGCACGAAAATTTTGGTATATTAATTTTAGCGATTTCTAGTCCAATTTCGAAAAAAGACTAAATCGCGTAAAAGGTAAAAGTTGTATTTTAGTACCCAAACATGTCTAATAGCTAGAGTATTAAAATTGGGGGCCTCTAAAGTGAAATTATACCTCTAAATATGGCTTGGCCGGCCATGAGACAAGATTTTTCAAGTGGTCAATGTATTTGGTAAAGTGATGTCATATTAGGTGATAAAATGGTACCCTAAGGACTTAGCTTCATATTTTTCGTTTTCTTCCTTTCTCTCTGATCAAAAATACCAAAAATGAAAGGGTTTGAGAGCTTGAAACTTTCATCCATTTAGTCTCTCTTCTAGTAAGTGATTTTAATGCTTTTTCTTGAAGATTTTTACATTTTTAGAACCCCTAAAGCATGAGCTTTCATTAGAGGGGGCTATTTTGCAAAATGATTAAGAGTCTAGGGTTTTTCCATGAAATTATATGTGTTTTTTTCTGAGTTTTTATGTAAGAAAATGAGTTTTGGTAGTGTTGTAAACAACTTTTGTGAAAGAAGTTTGCATGAAAACTCCTATAATTGGGGTATTTTGCAAAGTAGTATAATAAGTGTAAATGTGTGAAATAGTTGATATTATGAGTTGCTATAGTTATGAAAATGGTTCATCTAGGCTTAATGAGTAAGAAAATGTGATAAAAATCATTTTATGAGCCTAGGGGTAATTTGGTAATTTTGGCAAAGTATAGGGGCAAAATAAAAAAGTTTCCAAAATGTATCATTGGACTAATTTTATTAGTATACTGTGTTAATAAGTTAAATGTGATGTTATAGATGATGAAAAATGAGATTCGGGCTTAGAACGAGGAAAAATGAGAAATTGATGTTTAGGCCTCTCTTACCAATTTGGTGTCGAGGTAAGTTCGTATGACTAAATAAGCATGTTATCCATGTTATTGTTAATATACTTGAATCTATCTTGCTTAGGTTATATTGAATTATATGTTGATGATATTGAGTATGATGAAAGTGATACCAAAAGTTAATAGCATTCACGTGATAGTAGAAGACAATAGAAATTCAAGGGAATATGATATCCCATAGAAATGAGTAAGTTCGTATGTAAATAATACCATGCTATACATGTATTTAAATGTTATCATTACATGAATTGTACAAATATTAATGTGTATGTGATTAATATAAATATGATGAGACAAAGCCTTGATAAGGGAGGAAAAATCCCGTTTGAACCTTGGGAATAAAATAGGATACGAGTGACATGTCGCTAGGAATTATGAGTCTAGATGACTAGCTTGAGAGTGAGCATTTAAATGTCATGAGATATGAGGTAGCTTTAGCTACAATTGGGGCACTTATGTACTAAGGTTTTTTTAAGTATCCAATTAGTATTCCAAGTGTTCAATGGGTAATTCGAGGAAAGAGTTGATGATTGTCCCAATGAGGTAAGTCATTGGTGAGTATGCACTTGAGTTATGTTATGAGTTGTGCAAGTATGTACACTAAGCCTATGAGAATGCCTTGGTATGTTATGATCTGTGATGCATAAATATGTGTTCTTACCATGATGGATGAAATGATGTTGTATTAAATTTGTGAACAATGATCATGAATGAGTAACTTAGCCTTGATAGATTTGAGTTACTGCAGTAGTGTAACTTTGAAAATACACTAAAAATAGTGGAAAATGAGTTAGAAGCCGAATAAAATATAGAAATTAAGCTTATTGAGTCTAGTTTCTTATAAAAGAAACCGTGTAAGCAAAAGAATTTCTTCTAATGAGATATTTGAAGTTGCATGGGACAGAGTCAGAATGACTTCGAAATCCCCTGTTCTGATTTGAGAAAATAGTTATAAATTGTTAAAAAATGGATATAAGTTATGATTTATATTCTTAGAATCCTCAATGAGTCTAGTTTCAAGAGAAATAGACAAGAACATTATTAGAATCCTGTGCTATGAGATAATTGAACTTTAGTGCAGAAGGATCTGAACTATCAGATAGTGAATTAGGGGTAACTTTGAGGAATAAACTATACTAATTGGCTAAACCAAAAATTCTGGAAATTTTATGGTATAAAGGTACATGAGTCTTGTTTCAAGGAAAATTAACGGAACTTAATTTGGAGTTTCTTAACTCTAGATATAAATAATTTAGTGACTATTGCTCAGGAAGACAAATTGTTGCGAATTTGAGAATATGTTGTAGGCCGGGGTTGCCAGGGTTGCCAGGTTACCCCCCTTTCTCTCCCATGTTCCCCAGGGTTGCCAGGTTAGCTCGGGTTGGAGGCCGTCAAGGATATTATCACACTGTCGAGTTAACGCTATCGGCGTAAGTAAATCCTAATGTTTCGAGTCTATGGAATGTATAGGGTTTTAATGTTGAATGTGTGATATTATGATTTAACCAAAGGCATTGGCTTGTTGTTAAGGTAGTATGTAGTCTTGTAAATTGGCCTATGTTGGCGAATGACGTTATGGGCCTATATGATTATTCTTATGCATGTGTGTTATTATCTCTTGTGATGTGGCTTACAGCATGTATGCCTAGAGATTGAATTGAGATTCATTGATGAGTTAGTAACTGATGCAAGATTAAATGATTTGTAAATAGTTAATAATGCCTCGTGAATGGTTTGTGGATATGATTATGCATGCTTAGTGATGGATATGAGGTTTGTGACATAATGATAGTTATGACAAGTATGTGGTAATGATGTGAGTAAATTCTATGATATTTATTGCATAAGAAATTGTGTAACAGCTTGATTGTGAGTAAATAATACCCAAGTTGCCTAGCCTTCATCTCTTTCATCCCATTTTTCTTTTTTGGACGATTATACCAGCAAAAATAGGGGTTTCAAGATCTCAAAATTTCAGCAATTTATTCCTCTCATAATGTAAGTGATCTTGATGTCTTTCTTGACGATTTTTACATTTTTGGCATGCTTGTTTCATGGGTTTTCATATTAGAGGACTATTTTGAAAAAAATGGTGATAAGTCTAGGGATTTTCCATGAGAGAGTTTATGTTCTTTTCTAAAATTTTATGGGAGAAAATAAATCTTAGAAGAGTTCTAAACAGCTTTTGTGAAAGTGTTGGCATGAAAACACCTAAAGGGACTATTTTACATAAGTTGCAAAATAGGTGGCAAGTGTGTGAATTTATGATTACCTAATTGTAATTAGTGACTAAATGAGTGCATTTTTTTTATTATAGTCAAGATTTTCCAAAACTGAACCTAGACAGGGGCGAAGCAAAGCAATTCGACTAAACTAACTAGTCGAGTGCATTTTGTAAATTGAGGTAAGTTGTATGTAAATAATTCAACTACATAATTAATGTACGTATTTGAATTGTCATTAGATTGATGTAATATGATTTGATAGATTGTGAACTGAGATTGTATATTCATGATTGAAATAGTAGAATGGTCTAGTTGGCGCCCTAGGAAACAAGCCGGATATTCATGCCATAACATCGGATTTCTTGTGTGCTAGTGTAAGACATGTCTGGGACATGGATTGGCCACATTATGAGTGACTGTATAAGACCATGTCTGGGACATGGCATCGGCGTAGAGATGAGTACCAGTGTAAGACATGTCTGGGACATGCATCAGCCTCGATGATGATAGCTAGTGTAAGATGTGTCTAGGATACGCATCGGCTAAGAGTTGTGCCAGTGTATGACATGTCTGGGACATGCATCAGCTTCGATGATGATAGCCAGTGTAATATGTGTCTAGGACACACATCAGCTAAGAGTTGTGCTAGTGTAAGACATGTCTGGGACATGCATCAGCACGTATATATGAGAGCTAGTATAAGACCATGTCTGGGACATGGTAAACGCGTGATTTCGTGATACATTTTAAATATTTATAATTAATCGTTCTTGAAACTAACTATTATCGTGATGTAGGCAAGTGTACCTATCGAACAGTATAGTTTTAGCAAGACCAGATTGTCGAACCCAAGGGAACAAAAAGTACTAGTGTGACAGCCCAAAATTGACCCTAGTCGGGAAGTGGTTTCAGGACCGCTAAACCGAGTCACCGAAAGGTTTGAATGTGATGTTTATTGTCTAGAATATGTAATCATGAATGTGTGAAAATTTCAAGCTTCGATTTAGTCGATTGCATGTGAATTTAGTCAATAGGACTTATATGAGAAAATTTTAAAATGTGATAGGTCAATGCATGAGGACCTATTAGTGCATGTGGAAGAAAAAGGGGACTTGCATGTCAAATTCCCCCTCCCTAATATGTAGTGGCCGGCCATGCTATGGGTGGAAACATGTTGGGAACATGTTGGCCTAGTGAGGTATGTAGGATAAAATATAATAAGAAGTATGGGGAATAAAGAAATGGAAAAAGGAAAGGATGTGTGTAATTGTTTCTTCCCCTCCCCATTGCCGTGAAAGTAAGAAAGAAAACAAAGAAAAAAAGTGTCCATCTTTCTTCATTTCCCCTTGGCCGAATGTTCTAAGGAAGAAAGAAAAACAAGTTGTGTTCTTTGGTTCTTCTTGGCCGAATTGAAAGGAAGAAGAAGGGAGTGAAGCAATCGGTCATCTTAGGTCACTATTAAGGTAAGGAAGTTTGTACTAGCTTTTGAAATTTTAGTTGATATTGATTGAGTTATCAAGTGATTTTTGTAAACCATGTTGAAATTTCGATTTTGGGGGTGAGTATGGTTTTCGGCTATAAAAGATTAATAAGGGTGATGATTGTGTTTCATGCTAAACTTAGATGAATAATGGTAGTTGCTCACATCTTGATATCTATGAGTTCCTTTCTTGGTTCTACCATAGACCCCCAAAGTATATGTTTATTGGGTGTTGTTGGAGGTTTATGATAGAAGCTAATGAGTGAGAGTTTGATAGGTACCATGAGGTTAAACTTCATGAGATTGTAAGCTTGTAAGTTGGATGATGAAATTCATGCTTTGTGAAGGTAAAAGGAGTAGAAGGAGCATTCGGCCATGAAGAAAAAAAGAGAGCAAAGGGGGAAATTTATGATGAATTAAGTGTTAAATGGAATGAAAATGATATTATATGGGGGTATGTATATTCGGCCATATGAGTAAATATATAGATGATGTTAAATTTGATTATGTATAATGGGCATTAAGATGTGGAACATAAGAAATGTAGTATATGTGGATCTACATGATGTTATAGTTGACATTGTGCATATACACATGCATTCGGCCATCTAATTGAGTATGAAGGTGGTGTTAAATCTAATTGTGATGCCCATTCCGAAGTATATATATATACATATATATATATACATAAGTATGCCATTCGTGATGTTACCTTTAATTATGTGTGTAATCGACTAAATGGGTAATTAGTGTGGATGGTTGCCGAATATACAAACATACATATGCATGTGTAATTGAATTATGAATGTTTAACAAGATGGTTAAACTAGTGAATTATTGATTAAGCTCAAGGAGCTAAAGGAGGAGAATCAAGCAAAGGCAAAGAAAAGATCACTGAGTAGCCGAGTTGGAACCGTCTTACCCAACACAAGGTAAGTCATTAAGCATGTAGTTGGTATTATTTCAAATGGTCATAATGTTTATGTATTGATGTTGAATGGAATGAATAAATATACATATATATATATGCATGTACGTATGTGATGATGAAATTGTTGAATGAAAAGAAAAGAGGTAAGATGTACTGAGTTGTTGATCTCGGCACTAAACGTGCGGGTATAACCATTTATGACCATGAGATTGGCGCTAAGTGCGCGGGATTAAATTGTACAGCACTAAGTGTGCGATTTGACTATGTTGCACTAAGTGTGCGAAATGAATATGATGCACTAAGTGTGAGAATTGACCATGCGGCACTAAGTGTGCGAGTTTGACTATGTAGCACTAAGTGTGCGATTTGATTACGTAGCACTAAGTGTGCGAGTTGATTATATAGCACTGAGTGTGCGGACTCAATATACATTCGTGAATCATTATGGACACTACGTGTGCGACACTATTGAGTCGATCGCGGACAGCGGATCGGGTAAGTGTCTTGAGTACATGGCTAATAGGTGCTATGCTTATACTTGGTGTTGAGCTCGGTAAGTTTGAACCTATGTGACAAATATACTTGAAGTCACGTACATAAAATTTATCGTAGGATGGGTGAAAGGCCGTTTAGTCGTTTGATTGTAACGAAAATAAATTGATTTATGAAAATGCTTCAATGTCCTATTGATGAGTATATGGAATGTGAATGCATGAATTGATATGAAATTGAATCGATAGGTTGGAGGAACTATGGTATGGTTCGGTATGGATGGAGTAAATTGTCTCGTTCCATTTTGTTTCCGCTTGTGATAATGTTATAGATGGATGGTAGTGCATTGCTTATGACTTACTGAGTTATAAACTCACTCGGTGTTTCCTTGTCACCCATTATAGGTTGCTTGAACTCATCTATTTTTGCGGGGTCAGGCCGTCATCGAAGTCATCACACCGGATAGCAAGTTTTGGTACTTTCTTCTTAGTTGGCTTAGAAGAACATTTTGGCATGTATAAGCTATTACGTTGTGTTTGAACTTTGGCATGTAAACTTTAAGCCATGCGAAAATGGCACGCATGTTCGATTGAGTTGGATCAAGGGTAGGCATGAAATGGACCTAGTTACTTTCGTAACAGATGCTGGCAGCAGCAGTGTCATGAGATTGAAAAATCACTAAAAATAGTAGAAGTGGAATTAATTGATGAATAAATTATGTAATCGAAGCTCGATGAGTCTGTTTTCATGAGGAAGTAACGAAAAGATCATATGGGCAGTATATTAAGAGATAATCAGATTTTTGTGGGACAGGGCCAGAACGGTTTCTGGATTCCCTGCTCTGACTTTGGAAATTCATTATAAATTAACATGAGATAATTAGGGGTCGTACCATATATGTATAGATTCCTCTCTGAGTCTAGTTTTCATAGAAACAAACAGAATCAGTATTGAAGCCCCGTGCAGGGAGATATCCAAGTCGTAATGGGCAAAGGTCAGTGTAGTCGACCCCTGCAACATGGGAGACTTTGACTAATAAACTGTACTAGTTGGCCCGACCAAAAATTCTAGAAAAAAATACATAGATGGGCACATGAGTATAGTTTCTGGGAAAAATTACAAAACTGATTTTCGAGTTATGAAACTCAAGATATGATTTTTAAAACGACTAGTACACAGATTGGGCAGTGTCTGGAAAATAAATTTTATAAGGGGTTAAAGTCAGTTAACACCTCGTTTTCGACTCCGGTGTCGGTTTCGGGTTTGGGGTGTTACAACTAGTAATGACTGTCTTTTTATTATCTAGCCTAAGAATAAAGAGGTTTTTGTTTTAACTAACTAATTATCTAAACTAAGAATTCACAAAGAATAGAATTGGGGAATTACTTTTGGGAAAATCGATTGAATTAAGACAATACCTAAGGAAAAATCCACCTAGACTGTACTTGTTATTCTGGCTCCGAATCGGACGATTTATTCATTTAACTTGTTCCGTAGAGATCCCTAAGTTATGTTATTATCCCTATTCAAGACTAATAACGTCTAATCCCTAGATTGAATAATTGAGACTTTTCTCTAATTAACACCCTAGGGTTGCATTAACTCGATCTATGGATCCCCTTATTAGGTTTCACCCTAATTCGGCAAAATCTTGTCACCCTATGTCTAGGCATACAATTAACTCCGCTTAATTATGACAAATGTACTCTTAGACAGGGTCTATTCCTCCTATGAATAAGAGCTTATCTTGAATCAGTATCCTTGGATATCAAAACAATAATTAAGAACACATAATTAAGAACAAGTTAAATATTTATCAATAAATTTAGAAAATAATAGCAAGATTCGTCTTAGCTTTCATTCCCATTAGGTATTTAGGGGATTTAGTTCATAACTAAAAAGGAAAACATCTCAGAAGAATAACGAATACAAAACATAAAGAAAACCCAAAACTCCTGAAGGGAAATTGAGGAGAGATCTTCAATCTTGATGGTGAATCCGGCTTCTGAGATGGATCAATCAGCTTCCTTGGAGTAATTCCTTACTCCCTATTCTGTGCCCCTCTTTTCTTCCTCCTCTAGGGTGTATTTATAGGCTTTGGAATGCCTAAGAGCCCTCAAAATTAGTCTTTTCCGAATTGGACTCAACTTGGGCTCGGCAGGGACACGCTCGTGTGCAATTACTTCAGGCTGTGCTCGAGCCTGCCAAATTGACACGACCGTGTGCTTTGCCCGTGTGAGGAGGTCTAGGCCGTGTTGATTTCGTACTTTGGCCCATTTTCTCCGGTTTTGGCCTGTTACTCGTTCCTTTTGCTCTCCTATGCTCTCCTAAGTATAAAACATGAAATTAAAGCATTAGGAGCATCGAATTCACCAATTCTAATAGGAAATCATCTATAAAATACATTAAACATGGGGTAAAAATATGTATAAATTACGGTTTATCACATGGCATTGGCCTCGATGATGCTATCCAGTGTAAGACCATGTCTGGGACATGGCATTGGCAACTTATCCCATGTTTGAGGCTTACAGAATATCCGATAGTTTTTCGAAAGGTTCGATTTTAAAGGTTATGAAAGTGACTTAAAAAGGAAAGTATAATAATGTTTTGAGTAATACGGGTACCTATTTGGTATACATGAGTAATGAGCTCAAATTAGAAACTGTGTATTGAGTAGACGGTAATGAGTAAGTTAAGTTTAAACTTACCTTTGAGTTATGGGCATGATGACTAATGGTGAAATTGTCGTTGTATATTTATTTATATGCAACTTACTAAGCTTTATGCTTACTCTCTTCCTTTTCTCCTTTCTTTTAGTGCCGCTTAATATCCAAGGATCCTTTGAAGTCGGAGATATCGATCACACTATCAATCATAGAACTTGGTATAGTACAAATCTTCTTTTGTGTATGGCATGTATAGGCTAGACTAGGATGTTGATTTAATGTGAAATTGGTTGTGTATTTTGGCTTAAGTTAAAAGCCTTTCATTTTGTATCATGCCTAGAATAATGGCTATTATTCATTTTGCAAATGCTTATAATATTCTTTTTATGAATGAATTGGTGTCCATCGTGGTGAAAATTAGTATGTTGGAATGATCTTGTGTAGGTGGTGCAACATGGGTGACAAAATGGTTTGGAAATGGCCTTCTTTTGTCCACACGGGCATGACACACGGGCGTGTTTCTAGGCCGTGTGTGACACACAGCTTACTCCCATGGGTGTGTGTTTTGGCCGTGCGTCCCCTGCACTTAAACTTTTTAGTCAGTGTTGTACACAGGTAGGCCACACGGGCGTGTGCCATGGCCGTGTCTGAAAGTCAGTGTTGCACACGGGCTAAAGGCATGGGCGTGCCCAAGCCACACGCGCGTGTGGAGCCTAAAGCATAAATTTTTTTTCCAAGTCTATCTTAAGTTCTCAATTTGGTCCCGAACCATCTTGAATGTATGTTTTGGGCCTCGTAAGCCCATTTAAGGAACAAATGTCTTATGAAATGAAAGGTTTTAAATTTGATCAAGATTTTATGACCTAATTTCCTAATATTGATTGAGTTTAAGTTATGTAGCACCCCAAACCCTATTCCAGTGTTGGATATGGGGAGGGGTGTTACAAATTGTCATGAGCATAACATGTTTGTAGATGCTTAAGAGCTCATTTATGCCATGTTGTATGTTATTGGATAAGTATGTGTGCATATGTCGTGAGGGTGACAAATGGCTTGGAAAATAGCTTTGTAATTGTCCACACGGGTAGACACACGGGCATGTGTCTAGATCGTGTGTGACACACAGTCTGCCTCATAGGCGTGTTGTACAATCGTGCGTCCCCTGCACTTAAAATTTTAATTCAGTTTAGTACATGGGTAGGTCATACGGGCATGTGACATGGCCATGTTTTAAAGTCAGTGTTGCACACGGGCTAAGGGCACGGGCGTGTCCCAAGCCACACGGGCATGTGTGACCACACTGACTATACCCACATGGGCGTGTGGAGCCTTAAAGCATGAAATTTTTCAAGTTTTTCTTAAGTTCTTGGTTTAGTCCCGAACCGCCTCTAATACATGTTTTGGGCCTCGTGAGCCCGTTTAAGGGACAAAATGTATGTGAAATGAAAATTTTTAAATTGATCAAAATTTTATAGCTCAGTTTTATATAGTTGGTTGAGTTTAAGTCAGGTAACACCTCGAACCCTGTCCCGGCGTCAGATACGGGCGAGGGGTGTTACACTTAGGGACCATCAATGGATGCTGTAGGTCTTATTCAATGACCTTCTCCTATTCAATATTTTAAAAACATGCAAGGTTTTTTATCCAAGATTTCAAGAATGATCATAGAATAGTCCTAGTGACATTCTTACCTAATCTATATCACATACTTCCAATATATGCATGACATGCTATGAAAATTTTATAATATTCACATTCATTTATTCAAAAGAATCAATAAATCATAAAAACAAATAATTTTGATTCTCTATGATTTTTCTTTTATGGGAAAAACTGAAGAAGTGAATGTGAACCGTGCACCAGGTAGGGTCTTAGGAAATGGAGGTGAGTCATATTTAACCATTTAAAAACCAAGACTTTCCTTGCTAGAGCTAATCCTAGACATGCACCTTCTCATTACCACACTTCTCACATCAATTGAATAACCTAAAGAAGTAAATGGAACAATACAACACATGTATTTTCTTATTACTGCACTTCTTATTTTTTAATCGGTCAACTGTGGATCATCTCATACATATATATCAAAATTATAATATAACATAATATCAATATTATAGTCAATTATAAGATGAATATATAAAGATATGGGTAATTAAAATAAAAATTCCAGCCAATGTAATGACTTGAAAGTTAATGGTGTCAGAAAGCGTGGTTTCAAAACCCTGATTCTGCAAACCAAACTCGTAAATATTTTTAGTAAATATTTACGGAGTGATGTTAGAAGAGAGTGGATTTCAATTAGGTAATTTTTTTGAATTAGTGATAAATTAAGGTATAGAGACTAAATAAAAAAAGTGTCAAATTCTTTAGGATTCTTTAATTAGAATAAAACTATGGGACTTATGATGCAATTAGACCATTGTTTTTATTATAGTGGACGATAACAAGAAGTTTAATTGTTGAAAATATTATAAAATTATAGTTTTAATAAATAAAACAAATTAAAACATTAGTAAAGAAAAGATAATATTGGAGTGCGAGCGAAAACAAAGTTCCCTTTTCATATTCAACAACTGTATGTGGAGAAGAGAAAGCTAGGGATGCACGACTAGGGTTCTTCATTTTGAAAGCTTAATTTGGTTAGTTCAATTTAGTCATTTTCTTATAAATTTTATGTTTTCAGAATCTTGGGAGCTTAAGCTAGTTGACCCATGTTATATTTTTTGATACTGTTAAATTTTAAGGATGTTACCATTATTGAATGGTTGAAGTTTTAGGGACCAATTTGATAGATTTTAAGTTTAGTATCGAAAAAGGACTAAATTGTAAATTTAATTGATGATTTTGTGCAATAGGATCTAAATTGCACAAATTTCCAAATTTATATTAAAAATGAGAAATATGACGTTAAATTAGGTGTAAAGTGAAATTGACATAAAAATTGGAGGTTAAATGTGAAAGTTATGTTAGTCCTAGTTTTAGGGACTAAATTGAATAAAATAAAAAAGTTGCATAATTTAATAATTGAATATGGAAATGGCTGTGTGTTGATAATTTTATATGTTTGTTTAAATCCATAGCTAACGTCAACTCGGATTCCTCGAAAAAGAAAGGGAAAGACAAAGTCGTCAACGAATAGCTTAGAGTTTACAGTTTGTGTTTCTATAATCTGAACTATCTTGTAATTGTTGCATATTGAATTGTTGTGCATGGTAAGAATGTAAGGTGAGATTCTTTGTTTAAATGTGTTGAATTTGATTTATTTGAATTGATCAATGTTTGTAATGAATAAATTGCATATATATGAAAATGTGTATGATTTTACGAATGTGAAATTGAGCATATTTGAGATGATATATTGATGTCATATTTTGGATAAATGTCCACATGATGAAAATAAAAGAAAATTGAGGTTCTGATTGATAATAAGTTGAGTAATGAATACCCTATTGACTATTCTAGATAAGTTGGATATAGTTGGCATGCCATAGTATAGGAAGAGTTCAGAGTTAGTTCAACTACGAGTCGATGAGGCACTAGTGCCAATTTCCTTTGGTTATACTGAAGAGACACTGGGTCTCAAACTTATTGATAGCGTTGGGCGCAATTATTTGCTTTGGATTTATCCGATGAGGCACTGGGTGTCAAACTGGTGTGTTGGCTAGATTCGTTTATCAATTCGAGTTCGAGTCGTGTTAATATGGAAATAAATGGTAAAAATGAGATATTTGACATTGAAATGCCAAATGATGAGAAATGGAGATGAAATTTGAAATGGCGGATTGAGTTGTGAATATTGATTGATTATGATCCATGAATCCATAAAATTTTGAAATTGTAATGGAATGTGCCATGATGTGAATTGAGTTATCAAATGACATATGAAATGTAATTGCCATGTATTAATATTGGTAAAATGTGTTGGTTGTGATAAGAGAATATGCAAATTGGCATAATTGACTTGTTATATTGCATATCATCACTTATTTTAATGTTTGCATATTAAGTACTTATGTTATATTTTAATGTTCGGATTATAGAAATGTCACTGAGTTATACGTAACATACAATTTGTTTTTCATGCACAGGTTAAGTACTTTATCATTCGATTATCAACCCAACATCCAGCGACAATCCCGAACTCAAGTGTTAATGATATTCATTTTAATCTCGGCATGTACCTAATATGTCTTATGGTTATATAATGACTATTTGGATTGTGATGGCATTTTGAGAAAGCTTATGTATATATATGTGTGCGTGATGGCATTGATCATGATAATGGTATTTTGTTGAGTAGTTGGCTTGTATGGTTGATAGCTTAATTGGGGATTAGGTAATGTGTCATGGAATAGTTGTGTAAAAGTGATTCATATGCCTATGTTATGCTTAAAATGATTTGGTAACTTTAGGGCATAAGATATAAAGTTGAATTGGAGTCAATTTGAGATTGTTTTGAATTTTTAGTTTGGTGTTATATCGAGTTATTGTTTGAGGTGCTTTTGAAGGCATATTGGAATAATATGCATATAATATTTTAGTTGATTTTGGATTGTTGATTGAGTTGACAATTGTGGCATATTGGTTAGACACTTATGATGGTTGTTGTAAGTAATGTTTTGGCATGATTTTGATGCTTTTGGAGTTGATTGAGATATGATATATTTGGTTGCTTTGTGGTATAACCGAGTTAAGGTTGCAAAACTTGCATTGAAAGGTATTTCTAGGCACACACAGCCTGACACATGGCCTTGTGCCTTACACAACATATGATATGGCCGTGCGGCTTGTAAGATTTAGTTGATTTTTGGTGCACACAGCCTAGCAACACAATCGTGGGACATATTTTTGAATATTTGCACTTTTGACCCATACTGCCTTGATGAGTGTACATATTTTTTTGCTAGTCGTGTGACTCCAACAGCACACAACATCAGTCTGTAACACGACTTGCCTACACGGTGGTGTGTCCCATCTCACATAGCCTTAGCATTTCCTATGATCAGGGGACACAACTATGTGACATCTGTTTATAGATTTTTCCTAACTTTTTAATTTTATTTCAAAATGATCCCTGTTTGATACTGGGTTAGTTTTAAGCTTTCATACGCTCAATATTAACCTAAAATCGATTGCACTACATGTTAAACTTGATTATATATATGATATATTGATAATTAATTGAGATTTCAAACTATAATTTGGATAGAAATATTTGGTATTTGTATGTAGCATCTTATTACTTGGGCTCAGTGATTGGGCCGGGTAAAAGGTGTGTAAATCTCATGAGTATGGACTTTAGTATGAGATGAATTCTTGGTAAGAATGTTATGAGTATGTTATGCCTAAGATATATGATGATATTTATGTTAACTTATGTTGAGTAGTTATATGATTAATGTATGATTTATGTTGCTTATTATTTGCATGTAAACTTACTAAGGTTTAAAGCTTACTCCCTTTTTCTTTCCATTCCTTATAGTGTCGCCAAGCTAGCTCGAGGATTGAGGAACACCAGAGCTCGATTCACACTATCAAATGATTGTTTTAGGTATACTTGGTTTCAATATTTTGAGTATGGCATGTATAGGGACTTGGTCATTTTGTTATGTGTCATATTGGTTTAGCCAAATGTGTTGGCTTTGTAATGGTTAATGATTCATTTTGTATATAGCCATTGGAAGTTGGCTAATATTAATTTTATTGGTCATTGGTATATTTATGTGATGTTTACGCATGATAGGTGTTAGAATGTGCAGATGATGTATTGATTTCTTGTTTGTAGCTAATTTGGTTGTATGTATATGCTTGGATTGGTGTTGCTTGTTGTTGTGTAGGTTGGTGCAAGTAAAGGTGGCAAAATGGCTTGGTAAATAGCCTTATTTTTGTCTATATGGGTAGAGACACGACCGTGTGTCTCAGCCGTGTGAAGGACACGGCTTAGGAACATGAGCGTGTCTCCAGGGCGTGTGAAGTCTGCACCTATTTTATGAAAAATTTTGAAAATTAAAACTCGCCACACGGCCTAGCACACGAGTGTGTGACTTGACCACCATAGTGTCTGACAACACGGCCAAGCCACACGGGCATGTGACCCTGTTTTGATGAAAACTTTTCTAAGTGTTGAAGAATTTTATAAATTTCTCGGTTTAGTCCCGAACCACCTCCAATGCATGATTTGGGCCTCGTAGGCTTATTTTAGGGACGATAGGAATGTATGTGAAAAGTTTTAAATTCGGATGGAAATTTACGTCTCGGTTTTGTATCATTGCTTGTGTATAAGTCTGGTAATGCCTTGTACCCTATTCCAGCATTGGATACGGGTAAGGGGTGTTAGAAACACGATTTAATAATTAATTCATCAGTTACCTTACAATTATAATGCAAGAATAACTTATTCATGATTTTACTTAATCAAATAATTTACCAAGACCTATAACAGCACAAACATAATTTTAATAACTTAAGTGGACGAAATGCAGTAAACCTAACAAAAATTAAACTTAAGCCATATTAATTAAATTAAACATATTAACATAACATGTATTCATAGACATGCTTATAACAACAACAATAAAAATTAAAGGATATGGAACTAGAATCAAATCTGGTGTTTCTCCGAAGCTTGACTAGTTTCCTCTGCTCCTCTTTCTTTACTTTTTCAGGTTTAACCGATGCTTGTACGAGCACTTGAATGCTGCTACCAATGGTGGTTGAAGGCTCATTTCCAAGAGGGGAAATCTGCAAGGGAATAGAAAGGAAAATAAATAACAAATGAAGGGTTTTAAAGAGAGAAAGTGAGAGAGAAGTGGAAAATGAAAGGATGAGAGGTGTGTTTGAAATGAGCAGCCAATGGGGGTATTTATAGGTTGGATAGGCTTTCAAAAATAGAAAAAATCAGCAGCCATTTACTCCCTCCATGGCTGGCCACACATGTGGCAAGGTTGAAGCATTCAAACTGTGTAACACCCCAAACCCAGCCTAGACATTAGGCCCGAATCTGGCGTGTCACATCAAAGCGTCGTTCAAAAAAAATGAGTTGTCATTGAAAGTTCATTTCTAAAACTAAAACCTTTTGCTCGAGGTTAGCAAATCATCTCGTCAAAAATGTTTGCTTAATGTCTGGCATTGATCTTTAAGTTATTTCAAATCGCAGAAGCTACTAAAATTTGAAATATAGAAACGTCTGTTTTTAAGTGTTTTTGAAAATAGTTATTATTTTTTTGAAAATTCGTGTTCAGCAGTTTTAAATTAGGAAATCAAAAGCCCAATTAAAATTTTAATTCCTTAGAGGCCTTATTACAGAATTAAAACCTCAAAATATAAAATTAAAAAAAAAGTCTACAGTAGAGCATCAGCGATTGTGTGGCCACCTCCGAGTCCCTCACGGCTCCAAATCGTCTAAGGCTGGGGATTACCTGTGTAGTTAAAAGAAAAGGTGAGTTTACAAAAACTCAGTGTGTAATCCCTTATCAGCCAGATAGAAAACAGCGTATTCAGTAGCAGTCTAGGCCAGAGTCCTATTCAGTAATAGTACAGTCTAGGCCTTAGCCCTATGCAGAAAGAGTGTGGGCCTAGGCCCAAATATAGTATCAATACAGTGCAAACATACAACTATGCATCCCACCCAAATCTAGCCAGCACACCACCCGTACCAACCAACACACCATGTGGGGATATAAATCGACCTACCCAGCCAGCAAACCAATATCGCAGCAAAGTTGCCAGTAATAATATCGCAGCATAGTTGCCAGAACAATAAATGTGGCAATGCCACCAGTATCAGTAATTGTGGCATAGCCACCAGTAACAGTGAATGTGACATAGCCACCAGTACAGTACTTCCTCCATATCAAAATCACAACCCCATGCAGTATGTCATGTCATAAATATTACGTGTATCCAAAGTCATACTCAGTACAATCATATATGTAAATCATAAGCACATTAGTCATACGGAACATCAGGCATAATCGTCATGTTACCATACAGGAGTATTACAGTCATTTTACCCTACCGGGGCATTACGATGATTTTACCCTATAAGGGTATTACGATCATTTTACCCTACAAAGGTATTACGATCATTTTAGCCAACAGGGGTGTTACGGTCATTTTACCCTACAGGGGTATTACGGTCAGATAACGACCTCTCTGAAGGTCTACAGTCACCTCGAGCGACACAAATAACCTAAATGATCATAACGGTGTAAATGGGCCCAAGGCCATTACTCGACCCAAGTGGGCCCACATGCTCGTGTGGCCCATTTAGCCCAATTCCAGTCACGGCTATGCGAACACCATAGACCAGTCCATTAATAGTCACTTACCGCAGATTTTATCTGTATGGGCCCACGAGCCCATTGGGCCCACACGACCCATTCTAGCCCAACGTGGACGAAAACAACCTAAGTCATGTGCACGACATGACATGTCCAACTACTTCCCACTTAACAGTTAGATTTACACATGCGGGCCCACGGGCCTATTGGGCCCATTCAGCCCATCAAGGCCTGGAAACATCCTATGCCATGTGTGCGACATGGCCAGTCCAACTTTCCCCCACCTGATGGTGAGATTCACTCATATGGGCTCACGAGCCCATTGGGCCCAACGTGGCCCATTACTGCCTAAGCCCACGAGATCATTCGTGGTGGCCTCTTTCGTCGTACGCCTACGTTTCAAGGGCTCAGTTTACCAAACGAGCATTCGCACGCTCAAACCCAACCTTTCGGCTTTTCAGCTTTTTGCTATACCACAGTCAGATCAGGGTGTATACACACATTACCGGCTTTTACGCCTATTACCATTTACAGGGTACGGATACACACCTGTTTACGCAACCACTCCAAGTTCCTCAAGCACCCAACCTACAATCATTCCCACATACCATCAGTTCTTCAACTACTAGTGTTCATGAACACCAAATCCCCAATTCAATACTCCTGCTTACCTTGATTGAATGAGGGCGACTTAATCCTCCAAAATTGCTAACTAGAAATGATCACACGCTCTTGCCGACTCTCTGTATTATGAACACAGATCTTTAATAATCAGGATTAATCATCTATGTGGCCTAACCCATAAAAATTAATCTTATAGAGACATAGGGAATATTCGGCTAATACCCCAAAACTAAAGTAACATCTCACCTTAATTGAACGATGAGAGAAAGAGTTGATTGCTTCCAAATGCTTGCACCCCTTTACCCCACTGAAATACCTAAAACCCAAATCACATCGCGGAGATGGAGTGAATAATGCAATCAGAGAATATATGGAGAATAAACTTTAGCTTTCAGAAAAAGGCAGAAAGAGCAGATTGAAAAGCATATATCGAAACAATAGAGAAACATAGACATACCCACTGATTGTTAGAAATTCTTGTAAAACTGAAATCTCAACACTAACAGCAGAGTATAGAATGATCGGTCAAAAATTAGGGATGGGAGAAAAATCGTAAGTAATCGATCTAGAAAGAAGAAATGAGAGAAGAAAAGAAATAGAAAAGGGAGCAATTAGCTATATCTTAAGAAAAGAGAAAGAGAAACACTAAAAGGGAAAATAAGAGATTGAGTTCGGCTAGAAAAGAAAGGAACAGGCAACAGACATTCAGTCTAGTCTTGGAAAATAAAGAAATGTTAGGAGTAGACGAATGATCCGGTAAGGAGAAGGAAGTTGAGTACGGAGATTTCGGCACTAAAAACTTACATTAAAAAAATCTCGAAAGAGTGCGAAAGTTACCTGTTAAACCGACACTAGGGAAAAAATAAGCCAGAAATGCCGAAAGATCAAAAACCTGAAAAGACAGAGGGAAATTCGGCACCTCTTCACTTACTAATTTTCTAAAATGCGTACCGAAAGACCTCCTTAGCCGAATGCACATACAAGTCTCCCAACCAACTACAACTCCAACTTTCTAATCCCCTGAAAATCTCCACAAATCTCTCCTCTTATCCCTCCTTGATATCCTCCACAACAACCTCCAAGACCCATTCAAACTCTCACCCAAAAAAGTTCGAAACCACCTCAAACTCCTACTGCCAATATCCTTTTTGCTTGCAATGGGATTCAAACCCAAGCCCTCTCAATTACCAAGTCACGCCACTTGCCGCCACTTGCCACAAGAATTTTTGTGACACATTTTATCCTCAATTAATTATAAGGTCTATAGGCCAAACTCCAGGTTCCTTTAAAAGAAATACCAAAATAAATTGTAAGAGCCAAGACTTGAACCCAGGCTCCCTTACAACCTTAATAACGCCCCAATCACTAGACCACATGCTTCCTTGTGTCATTTATTTAACACAATAATTCAAAAGGCCTTTATCCAAACATCCAGGGTTTTATTCACTTAAGACCAAAGTTTTTGCTAAAGCCTAGGTTTGAACCCAAGATTTCTCCAACACTTCTCGGGGCTATTAACCACCAAAGCAGACATTTAATTGTGTCATTTCCTTGCACAATTAAATACTTATGTACAACCTCCTTACGGACCCATACTCAGGGCCCAATACTTCTAGGCCCAAATTCGGGGCATTACAAATTGGCTAAATCTAGCTAAGGGCAAATCTACAAAAGCTTGATTAATGGAGAGGTTTGAATGCAATTTCAAGGAAGCTTCAAGGGCTGTTTTGTAAGCCAAATAATCAACTAAATAAGCTAATTGGGTCAACATGCGGGAAAGTTTTGGGCAGCCCATTGCCTGGTTGGATCGGTCTTCTCGATTTAGCACAACTTAGCCTCCTTTCGTAGTTTAATTAATAATAATTATTTAACCCAAAATAAATTGGATTAAAATTAAAATTAATTATCTTAGGAATTAATATTCATAAATTGGACCGTTTTAGACAGAAAAATTATTTCACCTCGATTCTTGAAGAATCGCTTCTCAGTTTTACGCTTCTTGTAGTGTCTGCCGAGCCATTTTTCACCATTTGTTCGAATCTGTTGAAAATAAATCTAAATTTATTATAAATTTAATTAAAAACCAACATGTTAATAATTTAAGTACAATTTAATTATTTTATAATTATTATATATTTTTCGACAAGAATTACTACGAAATTGTATGAATTTGAGTTAAAAAAGGTATGAAAAATGTATATATTTTTGTGTTTCCACACCCCAATCTTAATTCATTGCTCATCGTGAGTATTGCATAAATTAAAAAGAATTTCTTGGAAACACCTTTGAAAAATTCCTTTAGAAAACATTTTTCTCAAAATTATGAGTTTTAGCATACTTATGCTCAAGAACAAAAATTTTGAGATTTATGCTACTTAAGTATACATATCATTCAAATTAATCTCAATAATTATTATGATAGCAAAAATAGACTAAATTCTTTCTCAATAAAAACATGTTAAATCCCTACCAATTTGATTTTATTTCTTTATTTAAGATTAAGTTGCAATCATCAAGTTTAATTTATGCCATCATATGTTGAACACAACAATTTCTCTCCATTAATGTAGGTAGCACAAAAACTTGAATCAATAGGTCTTTTAAATAGGTTGTAACGTGGCTAGGCTAGGGGTAGGTAAAAGATAGTTAAATTTAGGCTAAAAACCCTAGACTCAGTTCGAACCGGACCTTCAGAATAATTACCTTCAATACACCAACTTATTTTGCTTTCACATGCTCTTTTGTACATCTATTTCTTTCGAGTACATATGCTCTCTTTTTTCTTTTTTTTCTTTTCTTTTCTTTTCTTTTTTTACGAGCATTTCGCTGTATGTACTATGATATTTTTTGAGTATTTGATACTTCTTTTCAACTCCTCCAAACTTATTTTCAAAGAATATTCTAATTGTACAAGTCTAGTGTTTGGGATAATTTAAAGATAAATAAGAGATAAGAGATGGCTAAATATTGCAAAGGTTCAAATAAAATTAGGCCAAATAGTCTCAAAGTTAGGTTTCAAAGGATAAAAAATTTATTAAGGTTGGCTTGAAAGACTCAAATGGTCCAAACAAAAGTTGCCTAAATCATTTTCAACATTCCATGCTTCCTAGGATTTCACCTCGAGAAATTAGTAAGTCAATTTTAGAGACTTAAACTTTCATGCACGCCTAACTTTCCTAAGGAACTAAAATTTTATGGTGTGATTTACATACTTTATTAAGAGTACATTTATGTCATAATTCAACTAATATAACAATGATTTGAAATAAAAGAACTTCATTCATACTGAAGTTTAGCTTATTTTACAAAATTTCATATTTTTGAAAAAAAATATAACCTAATCACAATTAAAAGAAAATTTTATTCTAAGAGGAAATAATTTCAATTTTTTGGTCCCCCTAATTAATATGAACAATTTCCTCACTTTTAGAAGTGAATAGATATTATACACTAGGTAGGATTCTAGAAAAGAGGAGGTAAGTCAATTCGACTACTTAGGTACCAAGCTTTTTCTAGATCCAATCCTAGACATGTATATATCTATTACCACTCTTCTTATTTTAAAACTTATTTATTTTATTTGTGATTTCCACCTCTTGTTTTATTATGCGAAAAATTAAAAATCCTAATAGATCCTAATCCTAAAATAACGTGAGAAAGAAAATAACATAATGTAAAGATCCCCCATTTTTATTTATTTGTAGATTCCTCAGAATCTGACTCATCTTTTGCTCCATCATATTTGTTTTTGCATGAATCAGTTCGTTCCCTCTTCGATAGTGGACTCCATGGTTCAAATATAAAATTTGGAAACTCAGGCACAAAAATAATCGGGTCATTGAATATTTTCGTAAGAACATTTCTTATTAAGTCATCCCGTATTTTCGAATATCTCCAGTAAGTGCCATTGCATATGTTGCATTATGTCCATCAACTTTAACGGCTCAGCTCGAAGATCTGAGCGAGGCAATTGAGTTCTGAACATTAAGGTTGCCACGTTAGGTTCAGTTATTGGTTCTATTGGTTCTGCCTTATCAGGGATATTAGCTGACTGCATTGGTTCGATCTCTGTGGGATCTTCTTCTTCTTCTTCTTAGGGATCCTCACTCTCTTCAACTTGTTACTAAAGAATAAAGTCTCTGGCTACTCAGTAGAGGTCCCAATTTGTGGTTGTACCCTAGCTATAACCTATCTTCTTTACGTTTGCAAGAATTTTAGCTTTCAAGCACAAAATTGTTATCGTAAAGGGAAAGTAAGCTGGGCCAGAATGTTTGGCGGCACAATTTTTTATTTCTCTTAGAATGATTTTTCCCACATCAATGGTCTTTGTAGTTAAAATCAAGTATAACAAGACCATTCGCTCTAATGAAATTGTAGTCCCTGTGAAATAGGCATAAGGCTGAACCGAATGAAATAGAACCATACCTTCGCTAGTGGTGTCAAACATTCTCTGCGATAAGTGTGAATTCCTTGCTTTGACACAATCCACTTAAAACCTGGAACTATAAGTTTCTTGAGAATTTCTTGCAGATTTTCAGCCTCAATATTTCTCATCAAGGAAGAACATTCGTCATCTACAATATTAGGTAATTCGAAGAATTCATTCATAGAGTATGAGCTTATTGGTATATTTATTCCTCGGAGGAAAACTTCCATTAATTTGCTTGAGGTCAAATTTGCATAAAATTCACAAACTAATTCCTCATCTGCACAATGTCTTTTCTCACAAAATAAATCCCAATTGAGAGCTTCAGCAATTTGTCAAATGCGTGCCATGAAATTGATATAGTTGCTTCCTTTTAGTGTAAAGCCTTTTTCAGGGTGCATTTGTTGGTTCTTAAAAATGCTTTCGTATCTCACTTTGGCTTCTTTACAGTGAAATGATTCATCAGTTTGGACAAAGGCACGAGTTCTTTTGTGAGCATGATTAACCTGAACATAAGATGGAAGCAAATTTCTCTCAAAAATTCAATTTGCATAAAATATTAACAATTCAATAAATTGAAAAATTAAATAAAATTGAAATTTAGGAGAAAAAGAAATTTATTACCATCGTTATATAAAAATTAAGAACTCAATAAATAAAATTAAAAGCAAAAGAATTGAATTGAGGGATGGTTGGAAGGGCTATAGGCTAAATATGGTGGAAGTGTTGTGAAAATTTGACAATGGGTGTTTGGTTTGTGCAAGGGTACGCATGAAAAGGAATGGCAGCAGCACACGGCCTTGGCGTGAGTAGATGTCTAGGCAGCAGGCTAGTGTCTGAGCAAGTACACGGGAGCAGCAGGCTTGGCGTGAGCGGCAATAGCAGCGTGTAGGGTGAGCTGCTTGGCACGAGTGTGCGGATAGGTGCAGTGACCGAGAGCAAGCTGCTGGGCCGTTGGCGCGTGCAGGTTGGAGTTGGATCAGCAATTGGGACGCGTTGGGGCTGCTAGTGTGCCGATGGTGAGTGTTGGTGTGGTTTGGTTAAGGTGATGTGGAAAAATAGATAAGGTGGGTGGAATTTATAATGAAGAGGATAGGAGTTAGAATTCTTAGAACAAATTAATAATTAAAATATTCTAAATCCTAATTCACAAAAAGTTAATAACGATTAATAATTAATATGATGCATATTAAAATATTATTTGCTATTAAATTATTAAAATAAAAACTATTAATTAAAATATGACCAAATTCAAACTAAACCTAATTCTATATAAAGTTGATTATAATTAATATATATTATAATAAATATAATTATACATGAATTATTATCACTTTATTTATTAAAAATTAAATAAATAACTTTTATTTTAGATGCCTTTGAAAATGTTTACAAAAAGAGACATTTGATTTTTGATATTTACAAAAGAGCAACCAAAATTTGAAAATAATTCAATTAAGTACCTAGACTTGAAGAAAATTTGAAAATTGAGTTACAATTAAGGCTTGGATAAAAATTGACCCTTTTATTTGAAAAACTAAAAACTTATTTTGCCATTTAGGGAATAATTTCTCAGAAGATTGTGTTAAAATCAATTCCCAGGAAAGATTAGAGGGGTCACAAGCGGTCTCGCTTAAGTTCCAATCTCCTAGACATAATTTATTTAAAGATATTAATCCTAAGAATATAACCTAAATCATTTATTTAAAAAGAAAAATGAGAAAAGTTAAATATCTGATAAAATGAACGAGACTGTACCCCTGCTCAATTTTATCCCCCCAATAATGTTTTAAGCACTGAGCATTGACTCAAAAATTACCTCTCTTACCTTGAAGTTTGACAACTCCATATGGGAAAACTTGATGAATCATAAATGGACCGGACAAATGTGATTTTAACTTACCTAGAAAGAACCTTAATCTGGAATTGAATAACAAGGCTTACTGACCTGCTTCAAAATGTCAAACTCAAATGTGCTTGTCATGCCATCTTTTAAGTCTTTCCTTGAATAGTTTGGCATTCTCGTATGAGAACATCTGTAACTCTTCTAACTCATTGAGTTGAAGCATCTGTTTCTCTTTAGCAAGCTTAAGATCCAAGTTGAGTTATTAGAGAGCCCAATAAACTTTGTGTTCTAACTCCAAGGGTAGGTGACAAGCTTTCCCAAAAACCAACCTATAGGCTGACATCCCTAAAGGTGTCTTGTATGCTATCCTATAAGCCCATAAAGCATCGTCCAGGCTTTTGGACCAATCTCATCGGTTCAGGCAAACTACCTTCTTGAGTATGACTTTTATTTCTTTTTTTGCCAGTTTAGCTTGCCCATTTATCTACAGATGGTAAGCTGTGGCAACCTTGTGCTTCACTCCATGTTTGTCGAGTAACCATTTCAACCATTCACAAAATGGATAGCCCTAGGAGTTCCAAACCTTGTGAACACATGTTTCTACAAAAACTTGCTCACAACCTTGGCATCGTCCGTTAGATATGCCTCGGCCTCAACCCACTTAGAAATGTAGTCTATTGCTACCAATATGTACTTGTGACCAAAAGACGGAGGGAAAGAACCAAGGAAGTAAATACCCCAAACATTGAATAATTCTACCTTAGTGATGTTTGTCCACGGCATATCATTTCTGTGGTGATGTTTCCAACCCTTTGGCATCAATAATAACTCTTTACATAAGCATACGCATCTTTGGATAGTGTTGGCTAAAAGAATCCGACTTGCAATACTTTGGCCGTAGTATGTATACCTCCGAAGTGTCCCCCACACGGTGCTATATGACAATGATATAAAATCTTATGTACCTCATTCTCTGCCACGCATCTCCTGATCATTTAATCTACAAACTTTTTGAACAAGTATGGTTCTTCCCAAAAATAGTACTTCACATCGTGAAGAAACTTTTTCTTTTATGATATGTCTTATCAATCGGCATCAAACCACAATTTAAATAGTTAGAAAAATTAGAAAACCAAGGGGTATTATGGACATGATTTACTTTAAGCATGTTCTCATCTAGGAATGTCTCCTGAACGGGTATAGGTGGAGAATTCCTTTCTTGCGGCTCCAATCTGAACAAGTGATCTGCTACTTTGTTTTCTACCCCTTTTTGATCTTGAATTTCTAGATCAAATTCTCAGAGTAGAATTAACCATTGAATCAATCTCGGCTTAGCGTCTTTCTTGGAAAGTAAATATTTAATTGTTGAATGGTCCGTATAGACAGTAACTTTGGTACCTACAAGATAAGATCGAAACTTTTCAAAAGCAAACACAATAGCAAGTAACTCTTTCTCTATTACCGTATAATCCAATTGAGCTCCCGTCAGAGTCTGACTTGCATAGTAGATGGAATGAAAAACTTTGTTCCTTCACTGGCCCATCACAGGTTCTATCGCGAAGTCACTCACATCACACATCAGTTCAAATGGAAAATCCAGTCTGGTGTGACGATTATGGGTGCCGAAACTAATCGACTATTCAAATCATTGAAAGCTGTTAAGCACTCCTCATCAAATTTGAACATCGTGTCCTTCTTTAATGATTTTCATAAGGGTTTAGTAATTTTGGAGAAGTCCTTGATAAATCTTTGATAGAAACTGGCATGGCCCAAAAAGCTCCTAACATAATTTCGATACATACAAATCAACTAGTTTTTCAAGCGGATAATCCATACGCATTAGTATAAAATGAGCTGACTTTGTTAGTCTATCAACCACAACCCATACAACATCTTTCTTCCTTGGCGTTTAAGGTAACTCGGACACGAAATCCATAGTAATACGGTCCCATTTCCATTTGGAGACCATCACTGGCTGAAGTAAACCTAAAGGTACTTGGTGTTCGGCTTACATTTGTTGAAAAATTAGGCACTAACAGACAAACTCTGAAACGTATCTCTTCATTCCCGACCACCAATACATTTTCCAAAAGTCATTGTACATTTTTACACTACCCGGATGGATAGGTATACAACTTATCATCTTTGGGTACACAAATTCTGTCTCGAAACATTAAACAGCCATCTGAACCAATCTGAAAGTCTGATTCTATACGCTTCTCGCACTAAGTTATCTTAGCTTGAAATTCTTTATCACCTTTTTGAGCTTTGCAGATCTCTTGAAAAAGCATTGATTTTGCTCTCAACTTGGCTAAAATCAAACCATCGTTGGTTACTAACAACTGAGTCTTCATAGCCCTCAAGACAAACAATGGCTTCCAACTCAAAGCATCGGCGACCATGTTCGCCTTCCCCGGGTGATAGTCGATCACAAGTTTGTAATCTTTTATGAGCTCTAGCCATCTCTGTTGGCAAAGGTTCAGTTCCTTTAGAGTCATCAAATACTTTAAACTTTTATGGTCGGTGAATACTCGGCATCTCTTGCCATACAAATGGTGTCTCCAAATCTTCAGTGCAAACACTATGGCAAGTAACTCTAAGTTGTGAGTCGGATAGTTTTTCTCATGTAGCTTTAGTTGTCTCAAGGCATATGCTATTACCTTGCCTTCTTGCATGAGCACACATCCCAATCCATTCAAGGATGCGTCGCTATACACTACGAATTCTTTTCCCGATTCTGGTTGCACTAAAATTGGAGCTTCAGTCAACAACGCCTTTAATTTCTTGAAACTCTGTTGGCATTTTTTTTCCATTCAAACTTGACATCTTTCTGTAGCAACCTCGTCATCGGAGTAGCAATCATGGAGAATCCTTTAACGAATCGGCTGTAGTAACCCACTAAGCCTAGAAAGCTTTTAATCTCTGATACATTCCTCGGTAGTTTCCATTCAACAATAGCCGAGATCTTACTCGGGTCAACTCAAATTCCATCACCCGACACGATGTGTCCTAAGAATTTGACCTTTCAGAACCAAAAATCACTTTTACTAAACTTGGCATACAACTACTTATCTCTTAAAGTCTGCAAAACAGTTTTCAAATGCTTCGTATGCTCACTCTCATAAAAAAAAATTAATATATCATCGATAAAAACAACAACAAATTTATCCAAGTAGGGTCAGAAGATACGATTCATAATCCATGAACACTGCAGGAGAATTTGTTAAGTCAAAGGGCATGACAAGGAACTCATAATGGTCGTACCTCGTTTGAAACGTGGTTTTCGGTACATCTTTCTTCTTAACTCTTAGCTGGTACTAACCAGACTTTAAGTCTATTTTAGAAAACACTGTAGCTTCTTTCAACTGGTCAAATAGATCATCGATTCTTGGCAAAGGATACTTGTTCTTCACAGTCACCTTGTTGAGCTGTCTGTAGTCTATACATAACCTCATCAGCCTATCTTTCTTCTTCACAAAAAGTACCGGAGCACCCCACGAAGAATGGATCGGTCTTGCGAAACCCTTATCCATTAACTCTTGTAGCTGAACCTTCAACTCTTTTAAATCCAACGGTGTCATCCTATACAGGGCAACTGAAATAAGTGTCATACTAGGGATCAACTCAATACCAAACTCGACTTCCCTAGTTGGTGGCAATCTGAGCAACTCATCCAGAAACACATCTAGGTACTCACATACCACAGGCACTGACTCAATCTTTACTTCCTATTCTTGGTTATTCAACACAAATGCAAGATAGGACTCATACCCTTTTCTCATATATTTCTCAACAGTCATAGAAGAAATCAATACAGGTAAGCTATCCAGTTCACCTGATTCAACCCAAATAATATCCCTATTTCCATATTTCAGTTCAATAAACTTACTACCACAGTTTACTAACACGTTATGAACAGTCAACCAATCCATGCCAAGAATTAGGTCAAATTCATCAAATGGTAGTAGTATGACGTTAGCCGAAAAACAATGACCTCTAATCATCAAAGGACAATTTCTACACACTTTGTCAATTATCACATGCTTGCCTAACAGGTTTGACACTATTATCAAAAATTTTGTAGACTCAACAGGCATATTCATGCTAGACCCCAATTTCACACAAGTATAGAAATGGGTAGACCCTAGATCATTCAAAGCAACAACAAGAATATTGTGAAGAGAAAAAGTACCCGTAATCATATCCGGTAACGATACCTTTTTGCTAGCGTGAACGACATAAGTCCTTGTAGGCTCTCGGCCCTCGGACCTCACGGTGGAATCTCTAGGCGCACTTCTACTGCTAGCCCCACTTCCTGGGTTCTTTTGTGGTCTGTTCCTAGAAAGAGTGTTACTCAATCTCATACCTTGATCTCTATCTTTCTCGACCATCTCGGGACAACTACGAAGAAAATGGTCTAGCGACCCACATGTAAAATAGCCTCTTTTATTTCCTCGGCACTCACCGAAATGATGTCTACTGCACTGTGAACATTCTGGTCTGTTCGATCGAGCACTACCAACGCTCGCGATAAAAGTGGTTTGAGCTTTAGACACTGTAAACTGCTTATTCTTATTTCTGCTCGAGAATCCTACTGACGCCATTGATCGAGTAGGAAACTCTCTCGATCACTTGGATGAGGTTTGAAATGATCTTTCCATTTGTCTTTTCATTGAGTCACGAGACTCATTATTAGCTTTTCTCTACTCCTTGACCAACTCTTCTGCCTTGCAAGCTCTCTCAACAAGCACCACAAACTCCCTTAAGTCTAAGATGCCAACTAATAATCGGATGCCTTCATTCAATCTATCCTCAAATCTCTTGCACATGATGGTTTCGGTAGATACGCACTATCTAGCGTATTTGCTGAACCTCACGAACTCATGCTCATATTCTGTTACTGCTATTCGGCCTTACTTCGATTCTAGAAATTCCTTTCTCTTCTGGTCTATAAACCTCTGACTAATATACTTCTTTCAGACTTCCTCTTGGAAAAACTCTCATGTAATCCTTTCCCTTAGTACAACCGACATAAAGGTGTTCCACCATTGGTAGGTCGAGTCTTGCAGGAGTGACACAACACACTTTATGCACTCCTTAGGCGTGCAAGACAATTCATCGAATACCCTAATGGTATTTTCTAGCCAGAATTCTTCCCTATCTAGGTCGTAATCTCTATTCACTCTAAATTCCTCGGTCCCTTGCTTCCAAATTCTGTCAAATGGAGGTTTTTCCCTTCTTAACATTTCCACCACTTGGGGAGCTACAGGGGCAGTCTTGGGAATTGGAGGGGGTGGAGGAGTTGGAGTGTTCAGATTTGAACGAACAAACTCTGAATACCAAGCATCCATATATGGAGATAGGCATTTCTAGGCCCTCCGCCCTGACTCAGTGTCACGGTCCCACTTTCGATTGGCGCAGTCCCCTCAGTGGGAGCTGGCATATTACTCTCTACATCATCTGCCACTGCTCCGTCGGGATCCATTTACTATATGAAAACACAATTTAAATTCGTCAGGAGTCGTCACACTATCATATCACCTATATGGCATGTATAGCTACACTCGTACTCATGCTAGGTTAGTCCGAGAATCGACTAAACCATATCTCTAATACCACTAAATGTAACACCCCTTACCCGAATCCTATGTCGGGACAGGTAGGAGGCGTTACTGGACTTAAACACATGCATACAAACATTTTTGGGTCATAAAATTTTGCTCAAATTTAAAACTTTCAAACTTCCTCTAACGTCCCTAATATGGACCTACGAGGTGTAAAACACTCTTTGGAAATAGTTCGGGAATAAACCAAATACTTCATAAAAATTTGAAAAATTTCAATGCAAACGGGGGCACACGCCCGTGTGTTCTCGTAACTTGGCCATGTTGAAGGCCCATGTAAATTTATTTCTCAATTCAAACCTATAGGGGTTTTCACATGGCCTGACACACGCCTATGTCTATGCTCCGTGTCCCTCACACGACCATGACACGCTCGTGTTTTAGCTCGTGTATTAGAACCTTAACATTCTGTTTCTGATGTCATCAACCATTTAAGGGTACATGACTAAGGCACACGCCCGTGTGCTAGGCCATGTGGTGAATTTAATTTCACATTTAAGGTGCAAACTTCACATGGCCTAGGCACATGCCCATGTACTATGGCCATGTCCTCCACACAGTTGAGACACACGGCCGTGTCTCCGCCCGTGTGGTTACTACTGGGCATTCTTTTTAGCCAAATTTAGGTGTAGGGGACACAAAACCTAACTACACACCCATGGGGTAGACCATGTTTCACACACGGCCTAGACACACGCCCGTGTGTCTGCCCGTGTGGACAAAAACAAGGCTATCTACCAAGCCTCTTTGCCACCCTTAGTTGCACCAACCTACACCACATCAAACATCTTCAATCCAAGCACAAACACATAACCAAAACAGCCATAACCAAACATCCAAACATCGATTCTAAGCTATTTTCTATCACACACAAGATCTCTTACTTATCAATACAAACCATGCAATAATCACATCCATGGAAATCCTCATCAAATGCATTTAGCAATAATAAATATTTTCCATCATCCATGGCCTTATACAAAATGAATCAACCTTCATGACAAGCCAACATATTTGGCTAAAAAAATATGGCATTTAGCAAAAAAACCAAGTCCCTATACATGCCATCCTCAAAATGATAAATCTAACCATACCAAATATTCTGATTGATAGTGTGATCGAGCCTCCAATGTCCTTTGATCCCCGAGTTAGCTTGGCGATGCTATAAGAAAAAGGAAGGGGAGTAAGCATAAAGCTTAGTAAGTTGCATGTAAATAAGTAACAACATAAACATGCATCTTTAAACACATAGCATATTGTAAACCAGCACAACATTCTTGATTTAACAATGGTAGATTTACTACATATTTACACATCACAAGTATAAGCCAAAAATTTCAAGATCATTTCCAAAATCATTCGCATAGATAGAACTTACTCAATTTCATCCTTACCATTAAGGCATCATAACTAAGCTCATATCTCATGAGTTTCGAGTAAGAACCTGTATCACTCACAACATGATTATATCCTTTTATACCTTTATTATAAGCTTAAAATAACCTAGAACCATTTGTAATACTAAAGGATACCCGATAAGCCTCACACAAGAGGGTAAATTGCCGATGCCATATCCCAGATATGGTCTTACAATGGCTCACTTGTCGAGGCCGATGCCATGTCCTAGACGTGGTCTTACATAGGCTCTTATAATGTCGCTGATGTCATGTCCCAGACACGGTCTTACACTAGCACACATAGCAACGCCGATGCCATGTCCCAGACATGGTCTTACACTGGCTCTCATAATGTGGCCGATGCCATGTCTCAGACATGGTCTTACACTAGCTCTTATAATGTGGCTAATGCCATGTCCTAGACATGGTCTTACACTGGCACACATATCACCCAATTGTCACGGCATGGATATCCAATCTATTCCTAAGGTTCAACCGAGAGTTTTTACTACATCTGTTTTCATCATGCATATTCACAACAATAATCAAACACTTTATGCCATATTTTTTGTTCAATACATAATAACAAAAAAAGTTGTATTATTTACGTACAACTTACCTCGGTATACAAAAAGTGGGCGACTAGATTGAATTAGTCTACTCGCTTGGTCTTCCCGCGGTCTGGGTCGAACTCCATTTTTCTTGATCTATAATGACAAATTCACTTTTTTAATCACTACATTAATCAAGAAAATCTATAATTCATACATGGGCAAAATTACCATTTTACCCCTAGACTTTCACATAATTATAATTTTGCCCCTAAGCTCGTAAAACGATTTTAATCAAATTTCATCCTTTAACAAGCCTAGATGAACCTTTATTACTCTTATAGAAACTCAAAATTTTCAATTATTTCATACATTTACAACCTATTTTTATAAATTTCACAAAATGGTCCTTTTAGGTGTTTTCATGAGAACCACTTTCATAAAAGTTGTTTATTTAACAGCCAAGTTTCATTTTCTTCCATAAATACTCAGCAGACATCACAAATCCTCTGATGGTAAATCTTAAACTATCAACCATTTTGTAAAAGAGTCCCTTTATTAGCTAGATTAAGCTATAATGGTTCCAAAGACATAAAATTCAACAAAAATGACCATCAAAATCACTTACTTGCAAGGGATAGAAGTCGCTAAAGTTTTGAGCTCTCAAAATCCCCTATTTACTGAAATTTTTGTGGAGAAGAAAGGAAAATGAAAAAGATTATAGCTATCTTTTATGTTAATATTTTATTATCAATTAAGTCACCTAACATTTAACCATTCCATGAATTAAGGCTCCATCTCCAGCCATTAATAAATTTGTGGTCTATTTACTCACTAAGGACCTCTAATTTAATGTTTCATAGCCATTTAACACTTTTATCTAGTAAAACAAATCTTTTGCACTTTATACAACTTAGTCCTTCTTCGAAATTAAGCAAGAAATCGCTAAAATTAGTTCACCAAAATTTTCAAACATTCATATAACCATGCTATAACATATAAAATATTATTAAAATAATTTCTCTGACTTTGGATTAGTGGTTCCAAAACCACTGTTCTGACTAGGCCCAAAATCGGGCTGCTACAAAAGTGATCTTTCCTAATCGCCTTGTTCAACTTCCGATAATCGATGCAAATTCTCCATCCCATAACTGTTCTAGTTGGTATCAACTTGTCATTCTCGTTCTTAATGATTATAATACCTCCTTTCTTTTGCATGCATTAGACTAGACTTACCCACGAACTGTCTAAGATGGGCTAAATTATACACGTATCTAACCACTTAATGATTTCTTTCTTTACCACGTCCTTCATGATAGGGTTCAGTCTTCGTTGTCCATCAATCGTCCCTTTCTCGCCATCTTCCAGGATGATCTTGTGCATGCATGTAGACAGACTAATGCCACAAATATTAGATATGGTCCACCCCATAGCCTTCTTGAATTGTTTCAATACCAGGATGAGTTACCTTCTTGCTCTTCGGTCAATTCCACTGAAACAATCATAGGCAAAGTTGAAGCGTTACCTAAATAAAAATATTTTAAATGTGAGGGAAGTACCTTCAGTTTTAATTTAGGTGGCTCCTCAATTGACGCTTTCAGCTGGATGTAGTCTCTACTTTCTAGCTCCAAAGATTCAAAGCGGGATTGTAAATTAAATCCCCTTAAATTAGCTTCTAGCAAAGCTAAGTATTCCTCTCCCTCTTCATCACTTGGAGGGTCTGATGTCAAAATTTACTCCAATGGGTTCTCAACATAGTTGAGTTCCTTTTCCATGACTAATTCCTATAAATCAAACATTGTAGAACAATTATCAAGTGTGTCAGGAAATCGCATAGACTTAAAAACATTAAATGTTACTTGATCGTCCTGAACATGCATAGTAAGCTCGCCCTTTTACACATCGATAAGGGTCTTTCCAGTTGCTAGGAAAGGCCTTCCTAGTATGATTGACACCTTTTTATCTACTTCAAAGTCTAGAATAACAAAGTCAGCAGGGAAAATAAATTTATCTACATGTACTAATACATCATCGATTTTTCCTTCTGGATGTGCTAAGGATCGATTTGCTAATTGAAATGTAACCGTAGTAACTCTAATTTCTCATATCCCCAACTGTCTAAATATAGACACAAGCATCAAATTAATGCTCGCACCCAAATCACATAATGTCTTACCACAATACATTGCTTCAATGTTGCAAGGTACGGTAAAACATCCAAGATCCTTTAACATTGAAGGTAGTTTATCTTAAAGATATGCACTGCATTCCTTTTTCAGGGCTACTGTCTCAAATTCCCCAAGTCTCCACTTCTTGGTCATGATATCCTTCATGAATTTAATGTAATTTGGCATTTTTTCAAATGCTTTTACCAACGAAATGTTGATATGAAGTTTCTTGAGTACGTCTAAAAACTTCTTGAACTGGACTTCCTACTTTTGCTTCTGAAGTCTTTGAGGGTAGAGTGGTGGAGGATTCTTTACTTGAAATGGTTGATTTGTCTTCTGTGACAATTTTGCATCTAACGAATTTGTTAGTTTATCAGAATTGATTAGTTCAAAAGTTACCTTATCAGATTTTGTAGATTCTGGTTTAGGTGAAACTGAAATTTCAAAACTCGGTTGAACTTCCACTGAATCTTGAGCATTAGCTGGCTCCTCTTCAATTTTGACAGTGTTGGGTTCTAATGTCTTTGCACTCCTCAATTTCAATGCTTTACAATGCTCTTTCCCCAGATTTCTTGGATTCTCGTGTCACTAGGCAAAGCACCTTGTGGACGATTTCTGAGTTTAGTAGTAAGATGGCCTATTTGGTTTTTCAAGTTTTTCAATGTACCTGATTGGCTTTGGATTAAGGCATAATTTTTAGCTACGTATGCCTTCAAAAAAATTTTCTAAGCCATTGGAAGACTCAGCTTGAGGTTGCTTCTAAACTTGTTGGGTAAAAACAAGCGGTGGTAGTGTAATAGCCCTTTTTTAGTGAAATCAGAACAGTGGTTTTGGGACCACAAATCTAAAGTGGAAAATTTTATTTTATTATTATTTTATAGTCTACAACATGATAGAAATACCATATAAAAATTTTGCTAAGAAATTTTACCGTTTACATGCTTAATTTGATAAAAAAAAGACTAAATCGTGTAAAGTGCAAAAGTTGTATTATAATAGCTAAAGGTTTTGAATAGATATAGAACTTTAAAGTGGAGGCTCTGTATGGTTGAGCATAACAACAGTTTTCAGTCAAGCATAAAAATGGCACTGTATGAGGCTTTGTATGGTTGTAAATGCCGAACTCCGTTATACTAGACCGAGCTTAGTGAGAAAAAGATACACGGGGTTGATTTGATTCGCGAGATTGAAGACAAAGTGAAAGTGATCAGAGATAGTTTAAAAGTAGCTTTAGATTTTCAAAAATCATATGCAGATCTTAAACTAAAAGATATAGAATTCCAAGTCGGTGACAGGGTATTCTTGAAAGTTGAGTCCACCACTTATCGAGCAGTACAAGATTACTGAAAGAATCAGACCTGTGGAATACCAACTAGTTTTACCGTCAGAACTAGAAAAAATTTACAATGTCTTTCACGTGTCTATGTTAGGACAATACCGAACTAACCCATCACTCGACAGATGTTAAGATTCACCTAATATGTCGTATAGTGAAGAACCAATCAGAATTCTAGAACAAGAGGTGAAAGAATTGAGAAATTAGAACATAGCTTTAGTTAAAGTTCTTTGGCAGTGACACGAAATAGAAGAAGCTTCTTAGGAACCCGAGGAAGCTATAAGAAAGCAATATTCGAACATCTTTTCTGGTAAGATTTTAGGGGACGAAAATCCTTTTAGACAGGAGAGTTGTAACAACCCGTTTTCATTGAAATCAAAATAGTGGTTTTGGGACCACAAATTAGAAGTCAAAAAATTTATTTTATTATTATTTTATGGTCTACAGCATGATAGAAATACTGTATAAAAATTTCATTAATAAATTTTACCATTTACATGCTTAATTTGATAAAAAGGACTAAATCGCATAAAGTGCAAAAGTTGTGTTCTAATAGCTAAAGGTGTTAAATAGCTATAGAAGCTTAAAGCGGAGATCCTTATATGGTAATTAGGCCATAAATGAAATAGTGGAAGATGTTGGTTTGCCATTTGTGTAATTTTTAAAGTTATTAAAGGTTAAATTAGTAAAAAAGGTAATTAATGTTAAAATAAATAAAAGAAAAACAAGTTATCATCTTTTAGCTTCTTCATCAACCGATTCTAACTTGGAGAAACCATATCTAGGTTTAGCCAAGCTTGCAAGCTCAATTGGTGAGTGATTTTTAATCTGTTTTTAATGATTTCTATGTTTCTGGGATCGTTGTAGCTTAATCTAACTAGCCTAGGGACTAATTTGTAAAATTTTTAAACTGTTAGGGTTTCACCATTGATGAGCATGCTTGATTTTTGAAGTTTGATGATAGAAAATGAATGGATGTTGTTAGATAAACAACTTTTGTAAAGGAATTTTTAGTAAAATTGTCAAATAGGGATTAAATTGAAAAATAAGATAAATTCATGGTAAATTTGTGAAATTTTGAAATATATGGGTTGTTATAAGCATGTGTAAAAAAATCGGCTAGGCTTGGGTAAGGGTTAAATTACTAGAATTTCATTTTCTGAGCCTAAGGACTAGATTTCAAAGAAATTAAAAGTATGGGGGAAAAAATATGTGTTGGACTAAATTGAATGTGAAATATATTGAATTGGATTAAATTTATCAGCATAGATCCAGAAAGACCTTGTACAGAGTTGGATCGAGGAAAAGAAAAAATCTCAGATTAATCGCCTCCATACCTACGTATACTCGTCGAGGAAAGTTTGTGTAATTAAATTGAGTATTTATATGTTTTAATCGAATTATATGTACATGATTTGTATAATTACCATGTATAAATACCGACTGCATATCCAATGACGTACAATGATTACCGAGCCCTGTTTGAACCTAAGGAATTCGTAAGATATAAATGACATGTCATTAGGGTTACCAATTTGGTTGAGGTCCTGCATGTGTTGTGGACACACCACAGCTTGTATGAGCTTACCGATTCTCAGCTTGTGAGAGCTTACCGATTTACTACTCGTGAGAGCATACCGATTCATAGCTCGTATGAGCATACATGTACAGGAACTGATGGATTACAGTTTAGCACACTATATGTGAGCTATCCCAAGTATCCAACGATATTCTAAATGGTCCAACGGGAAATGTTCTGATACAATATGTTTTGAGTTCGATGCGAACTATTACAGATATAAGTATGAATTACATGGAAAATGACATTACATTGTATATAAGTATATGGAATGGATGATACATGTATAGGGATTATGATTAATTGTTGAGCCCATCCATGACTTGGTTTATATAAGTGTTTACATGACTAACATGGTTGATGTATATGTGCTTAGGCATTTGGCCAATATATGTTGGGATATGCTATGATTACTTACCTTATTTGTGAATAAATGGTAAGTTAAATTCTATGTTATACGAAATTACAAAGCTTAAATGCTTACTCTGTGTATTTTTTGTATTTAATAGTGAATCGGAAGCTCGTTCAGGTTGGAAACTTGTTGGAACTATATCACACTATCCATCGACTCTTTTGGTACTTACAGTAGGTTTAATTTTGGTTATAATGGCATGTATAAGTTATTTTGGCTAATGTTGGCCTATATAATTTTTTGAGATTATAGCCATTTGATTTGGCTTGTGTTTTGGTATATTTTGGTATGTATATATGTAGCCTTAATTCGGTTGATTTGTGGTTTGATTGATGGTTAAATGATGGAAGGTAAAATGATAGTTATATGTGCATTTTGTATAAGTGTTTCGTGAGTTGTTGAAATGTTTGTGAATTGGTACCTTGTTGTGTAAGACATATATGTCAAATTATGTGAGAAATTGAAGGGGATGTTTGACATCAATTGGTATGATTTGGTAAAGTGATTTACATGATATGTATTGATGCAAGTATGCATATAAGTTAGTTGAACATTTGGTTATATTGAATACATGGTTAAACATTTTTATATTTTTCATTTGAGGTGCCTAAGGGCATATTGGTTTTATGTGATCATACCATTTGTATAAGGCTTGATTATGCTTGTGTTGGATGCCTTAATATGGCTTGTTTATATGCACAAAACTGAATGTAGGTTGATGCCAAATTGGGTTAGAAAAATGGCTTATAAAATAGCCTATTTTCATCTATACAGGCAGAGACAAAGGCATGTGTCTCAACCGGTGTGACATACGGCCAGGTGACATGACCATGTGTCCCCGGTAGCTTTCAAAAAGGTTCCAAGTCAGGATATTACACCTGAACACAAAGCCTAGCACACAGGTGTGTGGCTTTGCCGTGTGACCAAGTCAAAGAGTTACACGGGCACGGACATGGGCTAGGAGCTGGCCATGTGTCCCTATTTCGAATGCTCACACGGCCTAAAACACTCTCTTGGCCGTGTGATCCCTGTAGCTTTGAAAAATTGTAATATTTTTCAAAAAATTCTCTAAGTTCCCAATTTAGTCCCTACTTGTTTCTAATGTGTATTTTGGGCCTCGAGGGCTTGGATAAGGGACAATATGTATGATTTTGATTGGTTTTTTATATGAATTTTGATAAGTTATGGAATTTTTGAAATTCTAGTTATTAGTACTGTAAACTTCAATAATACTTTGTAACCCTGTTCCGACGACAGATACGGGTTAGGGGTGTTACAGGCTAGGTAGGTCTAGGTTACGCATAAGTGTTACTAGGTCCAGCCCCTCGGTTACTCCAAGAGAAATTAGGGTGGTTTCAACAAGATAGGTTATAAAAATTTGATTGCAGTCGTTGTCTTCCTTGGTTCTAGTTTTGATTACCCATGTAATACACGTATTTTGGGTTTGGTGGACATTCTTCGAACAAATTTCCTTCCCCATAATAAAAACAAGCTATTTTTTCAAATTGATTTAGTGGTTGAGCTGTAAAATTATTAAACCCATTTGTTGTGAAATTTTTAAGCATCGATAATATTGAGGATACTTGAGATGCAAGTGAATTGAGAGCGTCTACTTCATGTAATCTAGCAACTCATCTTCTTGACACTGCTCGATTGGTTGGCCATTGATAAATGTTGTTGGCCATCCTCTTAAAGATTTCATAGGCCTCGTTATACAACTTAGAAAGAAGAGCACTATTAATAGAAGTGTCCACTACCATCCTTGTGTGAGCATTAAGATCTCAAGTTGGATGCAATGATAGATTCTGTGATAAGGGCACTTCTGTAATAATTCTTTGCACCTTTCCCATGCCTTATATAAGGACTCATCATCCATTTGTTGGAAAGCAGTGATCTCGTTCCTCAACTTAGCATTCTTGCTAGGCAGTAAATACTTCATGAGGAATCTTTTTGCTAACTCTTGCCATGTTGAAATGGAATTTTGTGGCAATGAGTTGAACTAGGCTCGAGCTCTGTCCTTTTGCGAATATGGGAACAAATTTAATTGGACTGCATCTTCGGGTACTCCGGCTAAGTTGAAAGAATCACTCACTTTCGTAAACAGTCTTAAGTGTAGGTGAGGATCTTCGATAGGCATGCCACTAAATTGGCCCATTGTTGAAGCATCTGGAACATGACTGGCTTTAGCTCAAATTGTTGTGCCTTGATTTCGAGTCTCCTAATACCCGGATTAAGATCATGAAACACTGGCATAACATGCTGTCTTAGAGCTCTATCCTTATCATCAGCAATAAGGATAGGATTTTGAGCAAGGTTTGCTCCGTTTCCTTGATTCGAATTTTCATATTTCATCTCTTCAGTCATTATCTGACTTGCTTGTCTTCTTCATTGTCAAAAAGTTCTTTCAATCTCAGGGTCTACGGGGAGTAAATTGATAATTCGATCAATACTCATAAATACTTAAAACAACACAGGAAAAATTAATTAAGTTAAAATTGAATAGAAAAATAAACCAAAACGCAAAATTAACAAATTCACAAATAATGACTTTTAAAATACTCTCGGGCAATGGCGCCAAAAACTTGGAACGATGGAAATGTGCAAGTGTATACAATCGCAACAAGTATAAAGTGACAAGTAAATGTCAAGTTATCGTACCCACAGGGATTGTGTAAGAAATTATTTATGAATGCAATTAAAAACACTTTGGTAAAGAAAAATATTTTGATTTTGAGGAAGTAATTAAAAATTAAAATTTAACTAAGTAAAGTAAAATAAAATAAAATAAAAGTTCCAATACACGATTTAAAAATATGATCTTAATCAAGATGACATAATTGTGTTAGATTAATTACATTTCTTAACTTAGAATTACTAAACTCATGCTCATGTTGTTACGAATAAATTCATGGCAACTTGGTAATTTGCTAACTACTGCTCATACATACTTATTAAATTAACTAATATCTTGAACATTTTTCAATGTCAATTCAAACAATTAATCAATCTTCATAAGCACATAAAAGATTAAGTGAGGTAACAATATATTCCTACATTGAAACAATTTAATCACAATAATCTTGCAAGTTATGCAAGGCTAATGTATCGTTTAATACCGTCACAAATTTAACCCTTAACTACCTTAGAAGATTAAACATGCACTGATTAAGTATTGTGTCAATTAATTACAATTTCAACATGATTTAACAATTAATTCATTAATTACCTTACAATTATAATGCAAGAATAACTTAATCATGATTTTACTTAATCAAACAATTTACCAAGACCTATAACAACACGAACATAATTTTAATAACTTAAGTGGACGAAATGCAATCAACCTAAAACGAATTAAATTTAAGCCATATTAATTAAATTAAACGTATCAATATAACAAGTATCATAGACATGTTCATAACAACAACAATAAAAATTAAAGGATAGAGAACTAGAATCAAATCATGTGTTTCTCCAAAGCTTAACTAGTTTCCTCCGCTCCTCCTCCTTCGCTTGTTCTTATTGAACCGAGGCTTCTATGAGAACTTGAATGCTGCTACCAATGGTGGTAGAAGGGCTCTTTTCCAAGATGGGAAACCGGTAAGGGAATGGAAGGGAAAATGAAGAACAAAGGAAGGGTTTTGAAGAAAGAAAATGAGAGAGAAGTGAGGTATGAAAGGATGAGAGGTGTGCTTGAAATGAGCTGCCAAAAGGGGTATTTATAGGTTGGATAGGCTGCTAAAAATAGAAACAATCAGCAGCAATTTACTCCCCCCATGGCTGGCCACACATGTGGCAAGTTTGAAGCTTTCAAACTTGCTAAATTTAGCCAGGGGCAAATCTATAAAAGCTAGATAAGTGGAGGCGTTTGAATGCAATTTCAAGGAAGCTTCAAGGGTTATTTTGCAAGCCAAATAATCAGCTAAATAAGATGATTGGGTCAGTATGTGGGACGGTTTTGGGCAGCCCATTGCTCGATTGGATTGGTGTTCTCGGTTTAGCACAACTTGGCCTCCTTTCATAATTTAATTAATAATTTTTATTTAACCCAAAATAAATTGGATTAAAATTAAAATTAATTATATTATGAATTAATATTCATAAATTGGACTGTCTTAGGCTGAAAAATTAATTCAACTCGATGCTTCAAAAATTGCTTCTCAGTTTTGCACTTCTAGTAGTATCTTCCGAGCCCTTTTTTGCCCTGTGTGCAAATCTATTGAAAATAAATCAAAATTAATCAAAATTCATTATACAATTAATTAAAATTCAACATGTTAATAATTTAAGCACAATTTAATTATTTTATAATTATTATATATTTTTTGATAAGAATTACTACGAAATTGCATAAATTTGAGTTTAAAAGGCATGAAAAAGTGTATATATTTTTGTGTTTCCAAGCGCCGGTTCTATCTTTTCCATAACTGGGGAAAGACTTCGTGGTATATAGTGATGCTTTGCTGAGTGGTCTAGGGTCCGTATTTCGCCTTTCTTGATCTAAATGTAATCAAAATTAACTTATTTATTCACCTCTCTATTAAATTTTATCCAAAATTCACTTTAAGGCATTTTTACATATTTTTCCCTAATGTTTCATATCTTTTACAATTTAGTCCTTATTTCACAAAAACACAAATTCATGCAATTTAACCATAACACATGCTAGCCAAATTACTATTATGCCCCTAACAACCCATATTTTTCATTTATTTCGCATTGTAACCACTAAATTTACACATTTCACAATTTAGCCCCAAATTTGCATTTTCATTAAAAATCACTTAACAAAACTTGTTTATCTATCAACAACCATTCATAATCTATCAAGAAACGTCAAAAATCATGCTTATTCATCAATGTAATCATTTAAAATCTTTAACAGTTTTGCAGAATAGTCCCTAGGCTAGCTAGACCTAGTTCCAACGATCTCAAAAACATAGAAATCATTACAAACGGCACAAAAATCACTTACATGCACAAGGATGAACTTGCTGAATTTTATTCTCCTCCTTTAATGGTGTATTTGGCCATGGATGAAGAAAAATAAGAAAGATGATAGCTTATTCATCTTTTAATTCTTTTACATTTTCCTTTATTTTTCAATTTACTAATTTAACCTTTACTTAAACATTTAAAATTCATATAAACTTTGTACATAAATATCTACCCACCTTAATAATGGTCTAATTGCAACATCAGGACCTCCTCTATTTAATTTCGTAGCTATTAGATACTTTTATCTAATAGAACTCCACTTTTACACTTTATGCGATTTAGTTCTTTTAATCAAATTAACAAATCAAACAATAAAATTTCTTAACGAAATTTTCACACAAATATATTTTCATGCTGTAGACATAAAAATAATAATAAAATAATTATTTCAACTTGGAATTTGTGATCTCGAAATCACTGTTCTAATTTGCCTAAAAACAGGTTGTTACAAGCAATCTCAAAGTAATGTTCTACATGAACTTCTGCTGGCTTTTGTGCTTTATGTTGTCATATGGAGTTTTTATTTTTAGCAATTTTTGCAAGTTTATTTGGTCAGTAATCCTGCAACGGGTTCAAAATATGATGACAACTCAAAGACTCCATTTTATAATCGTATGGCACTTATCCCTGATGAACTTTACAAGTTCAATGATCAAAACCCTTTGTTTTAACACTTCTGATAACATAAATTACATCTATATATCCCATAATTGCAAGTGTTTTGTCGATAAAACTGTGTGTTTATATGTTCATTGAGCTCTTTTTTTTTTGCAGTCAGCCAAAAGGAATTGTAAAGAAGAATACGTAGAAGCGGACATGAGTAATGTAAAATGTGCAAAAGATCTTGAAGTTATCTCAAAGGTATTCAAGAAAATAAACCTGTTCTCTTTTGTTTTTCATTGCAACATATCATCAAAATAGGAAAGAAGCAAGTTTCACTTTTCATAATGCATTGCCTACGTAAACAAGCCACATATCCTAGAGCCTCGCTGCCCTAGTGACTTTAATTTGTTGGATACTTTGGTCAATAAAAGGAAATATTTCTAGAAACACATGAAGACTACCTATATCTGTCACGAGTCGCACAAGGGAGCTCGCAATTAATCGTACATTTTAGGCTCTTCATGTTCACTTGAGGTCATTCGGCCCAACAAGACTGACTTATTGTTTGAAAAGACTTAAAGCCCATCTACTTAGATTCTAGTTAAAATGTAAACACTCCAGTAACTTGTATTTTTACCAAAATAATTATTGTGAATTCTAGAAAATAAGAATGTATAAAGTTTAAATCCCTTAAAACTCCTATCATGTAGATAGATACTAATCTCAGCCATTAATGTAATTCAATCTATACCACTGGATGAACTCAACTTTAAATAGAGCACTCCCTTTTCATTTGTAATCACTTCATTCTTGAGTAAGAGAATACATTTAAGAGTATTTAATCAAACACTTAGTGTGCAATTTTTTTCTTGTGGCTTTTCTATTCGATTCGAGTTCCTTTGTCTTTTTGCATTTGCTTCCATTTAATTCCGATGCCTTTGAGAATTTCCCTTGTGAATTCTCACTTTCCAAAAGTTAGATTGACTTAGACAGATTTGAAGCGAGTTGGTATCAAAGCTAAGGTTCAAAGACATCAGTCGAGATGATGAAATGAGTAGATAAGTAAATTAAGCCTAAGGGGACTTATAGTAGAGGTAGAAAAGCTAGCAAAGTGAAGGATATGTTGTCAGTTTTCAAAGGCAGGATTGCCAAACTTGAGGGCTCCATAGGTGATGTGAGGTAGACCCATGGGGAAGTTGAAGGACACACCACAGAGCTAGAATTGAGGCAATATCAACTCAAAGGGTAAGTGGTAGAGGCCTTCGGTGTCAATGTGGATGCAATGTAAGGGGTTCTCAATACTGTTATGCGTAAGCTAACTAAAGGAGATAATGCTCTTGAGGCCATGGTGACAGCCTTGAAAGAATAGGTTGCAGAGCTCAAGGTAGAGTTTATTATCTACAAAGATGCTTTGATTAATAGGGTGTTGGTTGTAGCACCTAAGCCTAAGGTAGATGTCCTTAAGTCGAAAGAGTTTAATAGGATGAGGTCCGCAAAAGATGTGGACAATATATTATGAGTAATGGAGCAATACTTCTGTTACAAATGCATTATAGATGATGTTACTAAGGTTAATATTATTGTTATGTATTTTATTGATATCGCTCTATTGTGGTGACGTCGTAGGTCCATAGATGAGAAATGAGGTGGAGTTACAATAGGAGCTTAGGAAGAGTTCCAAAGCGAATTCAAAGGGCGTTTTTATCCAGAGTATGGCAAGGATGAGGCTCGAGCTGAACTCATGCTTCAAATTTTTTAAGGAGTATGTGCATGAACTGAATTCATGCTCCAAATTTTTTATCTAGGTGAGAAAGAGACATTCTTCTCTTTCATGGATAGGTTGAAGTCATGGCCAAAGCAAGAGTGACAGTGTTGAGGGGTCCAGGAACTTACCAAAGCCATTACTACAACAAAGTCACTTATGGAGTTTTGTGGCAAAAAGGTAGAAAAGTCTGAATCTTGCAAGCGCAAATCTAAACCAAAAGGTAATGGTGGGGGATACAAAGACAAGTTTATCAGGAATGGCGATGGTAAAACCCAGAAAATGAGAGCTAAGCCCAAGAAACAATGGGAGAAGAGAAAAGAAAGAGGGTAAGTGAAATGCTTCCTTTGTGAAGGTCCACATATTGTAAAGGACGATGCGAAACGATCTATGTTTTCTTCCATATGGAGTTTTTTATTTTCAACAATTTTTACAGGGTTATTTGGTCAGTAATCCTAAAATGGGTTCGAAATATGATGACAACTCAAAGATTCCATTTTGTAATCGTATGGAACTTATCTCTGATATGTTTCCTTATTCTATATATGGACGACATTTTACATGCAACAAATGCTAGGAGTATGCTACATGAAATGAAATAATGTTTTTCTAAAACTTTTGATATGAAAGATATGGGTAATGCGTCTTATGTCATTGGCATTAAGATTCATCATTATAAACATGGCAGTATCTTTGTAACATCCCTCACCCGTATTTAGCGCCGGAATAGGGATACAGAACATTATCGAACTTTTCACATTTAAACATACATCTTTCATACAATTAATCAATTCATAAACAATTCAATCACAATTAAACATTTTGTCCCTAATACGAGCCTACAAATCCCTTAACATGCATTGGGAATGGTTCAGGACTAAACCGATAAATTTGGAAACTCATAGAATACTTAAAAAAATTTTCTTAAAACAGGGGACACACGCTTGTGTGACCCAACCGTGTGTCTCACACGGCCAACAAACACGCCTGTGTCATAAGCTGTATGAACATTCGAAATGGAAACACATGGCCGTATCCTAGGTCGTGTTTGACCCCGTGTAACTCTCTAACTTGGGTCACACGGCCCACACACACGCCCATGTGCCAGGCTGTGTACTAAGCCGTGCTAATCCTGTAGGGTATATTGACTTATGCTACACAGCAAAGTCACAGGCCTGTGTGTGAGGCCGTGTGGAGCATACTGCCTTGGTTTCAATTTCAATACCAGGGGATACACGACCGTGTAACACCACCGTGTGTCACACACGGTTGAGACACATACCCGTGTCTCTTCCCGGTGGACAAAAATAGGCTATTTACCAAACCGAATTGCCACCCAACTTGTGCACACCTACTCCAAACTCAAATGGCACAAAATATAGCATATCGTAGGCGTTCAATCGACTTCACTCAAGCATATTTCATATCAATTCTAACATCAACCAATACAAAACATAAATACCACAATATGTCATCCAAATTCATACCAAATTCAAATGTGCCTTATTTCCTAAATTCACTAGCATACCAATATTCATAGTTCAACCACTTGCTACCCATACTACTAACTATCCACAAGCATTACATATCCAATATTCAAATCATCACACAAACCATATACACATATATGTATTCATGATTCAAACATACCAAAAAAAGCCAACTTATATAGCATTATACAAAACCAAACTTAGAACATTTACAAGCCAATTCAAATAACTAAAAACAATAACAAAACATATGAAAAAATGACAAAAATACCTCTACATGCCATATGACCAAAACACAAGCTCAAAAGTACCAAATTGATAGTTGGATAGTGTGATTGTAACACCCCTAACCCGTATCCGTCGCCGGACTAGGGTTAAGAGGCATTACCAGACATATCAGAATATTTTGCTATCATTTCACAACCAAAAGTCATACATTGTCATATCATAGTCAAATATGAACATAAAGTCCCTTTCTTAGGTCAGCGAGACCTTAAACTTACTTTAGAGAAGGTTCGGGACTAAACCGATTTTATATAAAAGTTTCTAGACACTTAGAAAAATTTCATGGAAACACAGGTCACACGCCCGTGTGAGCAGGCTGTGTACCTCACACGGCTACCAAACACGCCGGTGGCGTAGGCCGTGTGAAAATTAGGGAGGCTATTGACTTATACGACACAGCTGGAGACATGCTCGTGTGTCTTAGACGTGGCCGAAACTGACTTGGGTCACACGGTCGACTAGACCCCCATGTGTCACGCCCATGTACCCTTCGAAATGGCCACACACGCCCATGTGCCAAGGCTGTGTGCCTCACACGGCCACCAGACATGCCCGTGTGTCTAGGCTGTGCTCAAGACTAACTTTAAATTGTAGGACTACCCAGGGGACACACGGCCGTGTAACATGACCATGTGTCACACACGGTTGAGACACACGCCTGTTTCTCTGCCTGTGTGGACAAAAATAGGCTACTTGAAAAGCCATTTTGCCACCCTATATACATAAGCTTTTAAGACCATATTTCATAACCCAATATGCAACTAAAACATTTCCAAAACAAGCATCACTCATACTTCAATATCATTAATCATTTCCATATATAATTCCAACTCAAACATACTAATTCCATGTAACTAATTCATACCTTGAACACATGATTCAGATCACATTTATAATCATTTCAACCACAAAACTAACTTACCAAAAACACCATTTCACTAGGCCATATATATATACACCAAATTTACCATTTTTGCATCACATATCATATACCAAAATCAAACCATAAGTTCAATCATAATCAAGCCATATCTCATGGCATGATATACCCATCTCAAAACATACCACATTAATCCTAGCCTACACATGCTATACGATGATATATACATTTTCAAAAGATACCAAAATAATATTTGATAGTGTGGTGATGATCCTCGACAATCCCCGAGTTTCCGGTAGCTTCGATATCTAAAAACAATTGAAAAACACACAAAGTAATCTTTCAAAAGCTTAGTAAGCCATATACAAATAAACTTGTCATATAACACAATTTTAAGTCAATTCATTCATGTAACTCATGGAAAAATACAATTACTAATCCAAATGTCTCATATGAATCATTTGATCATAACTCATTTTTATAGAACACATCTCACTCTCATATAATTCATACATATTTCATATGTCTACATATGTTCATATACTTACCTTTCATTCTCAGTCATGATATACATTTCAAACGTACTTGAATCGGATACACATTCACATAGTTATTAGTTTCTCAGAATACCCATTGAACCGTTCGAAATCAAATAGGATACGCAGATAACTCGAAAAGCTCATACAATGCCAACGTCCTAGATGTGGTCTTACATGTAATCAAATATCGATGCCACTGTCGCAGACAGGATCTTACACAAAATCAAAAACGATTTCAATGTCCCAGACATAGTCTTACACATAAATCAAATTGATGCCAACGTCCTAGACGTGGTCTTACAGGAAATCACATATCGAAAATCCTATGTCATGACATATGTATCCTAACTATTCCTATGGTTCGTACGGGGCTTTCGGATGTTGTCACATTATCGAAACTTTCTCAATTTCACATCTTCAACTTCTATAACCATTCATCACAATTCAATTTCATATAATCATGAATAAATCAATTCAAACATATTTATTTGTATATAGACTTACCTTGTACGAAAATGAACGAAAACAAATGGCTATTTAATGACTTTCGACTTTCTCCGATCTAATTCTATTTTCTTTGGTTATTAATCCAAACACATTCAAATTTGACTTATTCAATCTCACATTCATTCAAATCAATCCATATACACATATTTAGGGCATTTTACAAATTATTCCTCACATTTTCACATTTTAACACTTTAGTCCCTAATTCATAAAATCACAAAATACACATAATTTCTTTTCACACATGCCTAACCAAATTTTCCTTTAGCTCATATAAGCCCACATATTTCATTTATTTCACATTTTAGCCCCTCAATTTCTCATTTCCACAATTTAGTCCTAAATACTCAAATTCATCAAAAATCCCAATACAAAACATAGTAATCTAACACATATGTTTCATTTTCTATCATCAAACTTCATCAAACTAACATTATCAACAATAGCACATCTTAAAATCATCATCAAATTCTGAAATTGAGGCATGGGCTTAATAGAACACAAAGCAACGATCACAAAATATAAAAATTATCAAAAATCGAACAAAAAACGGACCTTTAATCAAGCTTGGAAGTAGCGAAATATCAAAACATATGAGCCCTATCTTTTATTTCTTCAATTTCAGAAAAGATGATGATAAATAGGCTAATTTCTAACTTTGTTTTATTTAAGCTATATTATTAACTAGTTTACCATTTTACCCTTGCATTATAAAATTAAAATTCATTCATTTTAATGTCATTTATGACCAATCCCACTAACCATGGTCAAATTACAACATAAGGACCTTTGCTTTAATAAGCCATAACAGATAGGCACACTTGACAAATAGAACACATCTTTTGCATTTTCTGCGATTAGGTCCTTTTATCGAATTAAGCACACAAACGAACAAAATTTCACACGAAACTTTCACACATATTAGTTCACAAATTATAAGCACGAAAAATAATATTAAAATATTTTTTTGACTCAAATTTGTGGTCCCGAATCCACTATTCTGACTAGGGTCTAAACTAGGCTGTTACAGTGGTGGAGTCTCTAATGGTCCCCCGAATCCGAGCTAGCTTTAAATTCACTATAAAATATGGAAAAATAAACAAAGTAAGCTTCATAGCTTAGTAAGCTCGTATGAAAATAATAAGCAAGCTTTACCACTCAATTATCATTCAAATTAAATGACAAATCATAAAACAATGCATTAATCCCAAGCTTACATGAACTTAATCACATACATGATCATAGACTTACAACTTCTATTGATTCAATGCCCGTATAGTTTTTAGTACATACCTGTACCATTACTTATCTATTTCTCACTGATTCATATCTTCAATATACCCATTGAACCATTCGAAATAAAAGTTGGATACTTAGGAGTTTCGCACACTAAGTGCCAATATCATGCCCCAAAGCCAACTCAATAAATCTCACACACGAAGTATCGATATCATGGCCCGAAGCCAAATCAAAGTAACTCGCACCCGAAGTGCCGGTAGATTGGCCCAAAGCCAAATCATAGTAACCCTTAATGATATGTCACTAGTATCCTAATCTATTCCTAAGATTCAACTATTTTCAATGCCGAATCATCATTGAACGTATCCGTAGAGTCTAATTCACAATTCGTATAGTATCAAAGCATTTAAAACATAATTATATCAATGTTTATTACATACAAACTTACCTTGGACGTAGAAATGATGACACGGGTCAACTAATCCGACACTTTGTTCTTTCTCTAATCTAAGTCCGTATTTCACTTTTCTTGATCTATATAATATTAAATACAGCTTATTTAATTATCTCTCTATTCAACTTAATCCAAAACACTCATTAAAGCACATTTACACTTTTTCCACTATAATTTTATAACTTTTACAATTTAGTCCTTATTTCATAAAAACACAAAGTCATGAAATTCAATACTAACCCATGCTAGCCAGTTTTCAAATAGGTCCCTAGTAGCCCATATTTTTCATTTATTTCACACTTTAACCACAAAGTTTCCACATTTCACAATTTAATCCCTAATTTGCATTTTCACTAAAAATCACTTAACAAAACTTGTATAACTATCATCAAACATTCATAATCTATAATTAAACATCAAAATACTCATGTATTCATCAATGGAAACATATAAAATCTTTAAAAGTTTTGCAAAATAGTACCTGGGCTAGCTAGGCCTAGTTGCAACGATTTCAAAAACATAGAAATTATTAAAAACGAAACAAAAATCGTCCCTTAATTAGCAAAGATAGTATAGCCGAATGAAGAGAATAAAAATGGCTTCTTTTAGCCCTAAATTTTCGGTGATGAAGCTTAATGAAGATGATGATATTATGTTTTCTATTATGTTTACTTAAGTTATTTATAAATTACTAAATTAACCTTGTTATTAATTCATTAAAATTCATTAATCATGTCCATCTTTTTCCACTCACACTAACTTGGTCTAATTAAAACATAAGGACCTCTAATTTAAGATTCCTTAGCTATTAAATACCTTTAACTAACAGAACATCACTTTTACACTTTACGCGATTTAGTCCTTTTTATCAAATTGACCAATCAAACGATAAAATTTCTTAACAAAAATTTCACACAATAATATTTTCATGCCGTATACATTAAAATAATAAAAAAAATAAATATTTTAACTTAGAACTTGTGGTCCCAAAACTATTGTTTCAGTTTGACTAAAAATGAGCTGTTACAATCTTATATCTATCTCAAGAAACATATATCAACAAAATTTTAGAAAAATTTCGAATGAAAGATTGTTCAGTAAGTGTTGCTCTTATCATGAAGGGTCATACATCCAATTTGAACTAGTGTTCAAAGAATAAATTTGAGAGAGAGCAAATGAAAAACATTTCATATACTTCTATTGTTGGAAGCCTGATGTATGCTCAAGTCTGCACAGGACCTGACATTGCATTTGAAATTGGAGTGTTAGGAAGATATAAGAGTAATCCAGGTATTGAGCACTGGAGAGCTATGAAGAAAGTTTTGAGGTTAAAGGGACAAAGGACTACATGCTTATGTACAAACGATCAGACAAGTTGGATGTGATTGGCTACTCCGATTTAGACTTTGTCGGTTGTGTTGATTCAAGTAAATCAACTTCAGGTTACATATTTATGTTTATTGGTGGATCTGTAACACCCTAACCCGAATCCATTGTCGAACTAGGGTTAAAGGCATTACCAGACTAATCGAATCATTTTACAAACAATTTATAAACATCATCCATAATCAAAGTCATATATCACTATAAAGCCCCTTATATAGGTCATCTAGACCTTATACATGCATTAGAAAAGGGGTTGGGACCAAACTGAACACATATAAAAATTTTTGAAACTTAAACATTTTTTAAAGTTGTACAGTCACACTCCTGTGTGAACAGGCCGTGTGCCTCATAGGGATTTAGACATGCTTGTGTGTCTAGGCCATGTCAAAACAGGGCATACGTACTAACTTGTCCACACGGCCACAAGACACGCCCGTGTGCCAGGCTGTGTGAAAATTAGGGAGGCTACTGACTTGGGTCACACGACCAGTCACATGCCCGTGTGTCTAGCCCATGGTCGAAACTGACTTGTCCACACAGCCTAGCACATGCCCGTGTGTGCGACTGTGTGGTCTGCCCAGGCTCATTTTGAAATGACCCTCGAGCAACACGACTGAGACACATGCCTGTGTCTTTGCCCATATGGGAAAAAATAGGCCATTTACAAGGCTAATTTGCTACCTATTAAGGGTCCTCCCTACAAGCAAAAAATATGCTCCAAATGCATACCAATTGTTCAACCATTTCACAACCAATACATACACCAATTAAGCCATAACATTACCAACCAATTTCATGCCAAAAAATAAGACAAAATCATATGTAAACATTTGTTTCATAACCTCATTTTACTCCATTCAATCACATGTTATAAACTTACGAATTTCTCAAATATACACATACTAAAACTTACCAAAATTGACCATTTCATTTTGTAACGCCCCAAATTTGGGCCTAGAAGTATTAGGTCTTGAGCGAGGGAGCAGTTGGGAAGCTACTCATAAATATTTAATTTTGCAAGGAAACGACACAAAATATGTATTTCCTTCAGTAGTTAAGTGTTCTGGGTGTGTGTGTGAGGTCTTGGGTTCAAGCCTTACCTTTACCAAAATTTTGGCTAAGTGAGCTTTTCCCTAAAAAATTGTCGGTTTTGGGAAATTTTTTTTCCTTTTTGTGTTTTGGGACTTTATTCTAGGGGTGCCGATTTTGTGCTAGAAACTGTAACACCCCGAACCCGAAACCGACACCGGAGTCGAACACGAGGTGTTAACTGACATTAACTCCTTATAAAATTTATTTTCCAGACACTGCCCAATCTGTGTACTAGTCGTTTTAAAAATCATATCTTGAGTTTCGTAACTAGAAAATCAGTTTCGTAATTTTTCCCAGAAACTAGACTCATGTTTCCATCTATGTATTTTTTTTTTAGAATTTTTGGTCGGGCCAATTAGTACAGTTTATTAGTCAAAGTCTCCCAAGTTGCAGGGGTCGACTACACTGACCTTTGCCCATTACGACTTGGATATCTCCCTGCACGGGGCTTCAATACTGATGCCGTTTGTTTCTATGAAACCTAGACTCAGAGAGGAATCTGTACATATATGGTACGACTCCTAATTATATCTGGTTAATTTGTAATGAATTTCCAAAGTCGGAGCAGGGAATCCAGAAACCGTTCTGGCCCTGTCCCACAATAATCTGATTATCTCATAATATACTGCCCATATGATCTTTTCGTTACTTCCTCATGAAAGCAGACTCATCGAGATTCAATTACATAATTTATTCATCAATTAATTCCACTCCTACTATTTTTAGTGATTTTTCAATCTCATGACACTGCTGCTGCCAGCATCTGTTACGAAAGTAACTAGGTCCATTTCATGCCTACCCTTGATCCAACTCAATCGAACATTCGTGCCATATTCGCATGGCTTAAAGTTTACATGCCAAAGTTCAAACACAACGTAATAGCTTATACATGCCAAAATGTTCTTCTAAGCCAACTAAGAAGAAAGTACCAAAACTTGCTATCCGGTGTGATGACTTCGATGACGGCCCGACCCCGCAAAAATAGATGAGTCCAAGCAACCTATAATGGGTGACAAGGAAACACCGAGTGAGTTTATAACTCAGTAAGTCATAAGCAATGCACTACCATCCATCAATAACATTATCACAAGAGGAAACAAAATGGAACGAGACAATTTACTCCATCCATACCGAACCATACCATAGTTCCTCCAACCTATCGATTCAATTTCATATCAATTCACGCATTCACAATCCATATACTCATCAATAGGACATTGAAGCATTTTCATAAATCAATTTATTTTCGTTACAATTAAACGACTAAACGGCCTTTCACCCATCCTACGATAAATTTTATGTACGTGACTTCAAGTATATTTGTCACATAGGTTCAAACTTACCGAGCTCAACACCAAGTACAAGCATAGCACCTATTAGCCATGTACTCAAGACACTTACCCGATCTGCTGTCCGTGATCGACTCAATAGTGTCGCACACATAGTGTCCATAATGATTCACGAATGTATATTGAGTCCGTACACTCAGTGCTATATAATCAACTCGCACACTTAGTGCTACGTAATCAAATCGCACACTTAGTGCTACATAGTCAAACTCACACACTTAGTGCCGCATGGTCAATTCGCACACTTAGTGCATCATATTCATTTCGCACACTTAGTGCAACATAGTCAAATCGCACACTTAGTGCTGTACAATTTAATCCCGCGCACTTAGCGCCAATCTCATGGTCATAAATGATTATACCCGCACGTTTAGTGCCGAGATCAAAAACTCAGTACATCTTACCTCTTTTATTTCATTCAACAATTTCATCATCACATACGTACATGCATATATATATGTATATTTATTCATTCCATTCAGCATCAATACATAAACATTATGACCATTGAAATAATACCAACTACATGCTTAATGACTTACCTCGTGTTGGGTAAGACGGTTCCAACTCGGCTACTCGATAACCTTTTCTTTGCCTTTGCTCGATTCACCTCCTTTAACTCCTTGAGCTAAATCAATAATTTAACTAGTTTAACCATCTTGCTAAACATTCATACTTCAATTACACATGCATATGTATGTTTGTATATTCGGCAATGACAATGGTAATTTAGCAACCCTTAATTTAACTTATAATTGTTCATAACACATTTAAAGCATCCACTCCATTCCATCATTTTAAAGCACATACATTACCCATATTATCCAAATTCACATTCGGCATTTTCACAAACACACATGCCGATTTCATTCACTCATCTCTAATGTTAATTAGGAAATGCCGAATGTCACCAACTAAATGGCATACACACACACCCACATGTATAAAAGTCATCCACACCACCTATAGCTCATTCGGCCTTCACCCTTACTAGTTTTTCCCATTCTTTTGTCGGTTATATATACATAGTCCTAAGGTAGTATCACGAATGGGCTTACATATATATGTATATATATATATATAGCCGAATATGCAAAGCTTAACTCAACATCACATAAGCTCCTAAGTGATGGCCGAATATGTATATCTATATATATTCATCAACTATACTATTACCTTTAATTTATCTAATCACACAATTTCATCTCATGAATACTTGACCCATTTCTCACAAAAATGAAACAACCACTAAAATGAACATCCCATTTTTACCCCATATGGCCGATTACTTCATTAGTTACCAAGCTAACAATTCAACAATTTCAACCTCATTACAACCTCTACCTATCCAATATAACATGAACACAATCCTCCACCCCTAAATTAGATTCGGCAATCACTTAACCCCTTTAACCTCAACTTTCAAGTTAAAAGCAATTAACCACTCACCATATCCTACATTACTATCCATTTTAATGACATTAACACATCTACTAAGAGTTTCAAGCTTCTTGGCCGAATTTCAACCTCAAAATCCTAAGTCTAATCTATAGGATGAGTAGAATTTGAACTAACCATCTCAAACATGCATAGATTTTCAAGAATCATTCAATACATACCTCATTCTAGCCATCTTCCAAGCCAAAATCCAACAACCAAATCTCCCTTCCTTCTCCTCACTCACGGCAATAGCCAAAGAAAAAAAAAGATGAACACTCCTTCTTCCCTCCTTATTTTATTCATCTCTTCCTTTTTAATTCCTTTCTTTAATTTATTTTAATTATCATGCTTAATATTTTATTTTCCTTACCATACATCACTAACACAACATGTTGGTGACATGTTTCCACCCATAGCATGGCCGGCCACTACATATTAGGGAGGGGGAATTTGACATGCAAGTCCCCTTTTTCTTCCACATGCACTAATAGGTCCTCATGCATTGACCTATCACATTTTAAAATTTTCTCATATAAGTCCTATTGACTAAATTCACATGCAATCGACTAAATCGAAGCTTGAAATTTTCACACATTCATGATTACATATTCTAGACAATAAACATCACATTCACACCCTTCGGTGACTCGGTTTAGCGGTCCCGAAACCACTTCCCGACTAGGGTCAATTTTAGGCTGTCACAACTCTCCCTCACTTAAGAAATTTTCGTCCTCGAAAATCTTACCGGTAAATAGGTCTGGATATCGTTCTTTCATCAAGCTCTCGGGTTCCCAGGTTGCTTCCTCGATCCCGTGTTTGAGCCACAACACCTTAACCAACGGAACCCTTTTATTTCGCAACTCTTTCACTTCACGAGTTAGGATACGAATCGGTTCTTCTTCATAGCTCAAGTCAGATTGAATTTCAACTCCTGAGGGATTAATCACATGTGACGGATCGGATCTATAACGTCGAAGCATTGAAACATGAAAGACATCGTGAATCTTTTCAAGTTCATGGGGTAAAATCAATCGATACGCAACTGGACCAACTCGTTCGGATATTTCGTATGGCCCAATGAACCTCGGGCTCAACTTGCCTTTACGGCCAAATCTGAGTACCTTCTTCCAAGGTGACACTTTAAGAAACACTTTATCTCCCACCTGATATTCAATGTCCTTTTGTTTCAAGTCCGCATACGATTTCTGACGATCTGTGGCTGCCTTCAGACTTTCCCGGATTACCTTTACTTTCTGTTCGGCATCTTTAATCAAATCAACTCCGAAAATTTTACTTTCACCAAGCTCGGTCCAAAACAATGGCGTACGGCATTTACGACCGTACAAAGCCTCATAAGGTGCCATCTTAATACTTGATTGAAAACTATTGTTGTAAGCGAATTCAATCAAAGGTAAATACCGTTCCCATGAACTACTGAACTCGAGGATGCAACATCTCAACATATCCTCAAGTATCTGAATTATCCGCTCGGATTGACCATCGGTTTGGGGATGAAAAGCGGTGCTAAAATGCAGCTTGGTACCCAAAGCTTCTTGCAATTTCTTCCAAAATCGCGAGGTGAATCTCGGATCTCTATCCGACACGATAGAAATAGGTACTCCATGTAATCTCACAATCTGAGAAACATACAATTCGGCTAGTTTATCCAATGAAAAATCCGTACGCACGGGGATAAAGTGAGCCGACTTAGTCAGTCTATCAACAACAACCCAAATCGCATCCTTCTTACTTGTTGACAATGGTAGTCCGGACACAAAGTCCATTGTGACTCGATCCCATTTCCACTCGGGTATCATGATCGGCTGAAGTAATCCTGAAGGCACTTGATGTTCCGCTTTCACTTGTTGACATATTAAACATCTCGAAACAAAGTCGGAGATGTCTCGTTTCATACCATGCCACCAATACCGACGTTTCAAGTCGTTGTACATTTTCGTGCTCCCCGGGTGGATTGACATTCGGCTACAATGGGCTTCGTTCAGAATCATCGGAATGAGTTCTGAATTCCTTGGAACACATAAACGACTTCTAAACCTCAAACAACTATCATCATCAATCTGAAACTCCGATTCCTTGTTCGGAACACACTCAGCTCGTTTTGCAACCAATTCATCATCGACTTTCTGAGCTTCACGAATTTGATGAGTCAATAATGGTTTGGCTTTTAATTCAGCTACTAACACATTGTCAGGTAGAACAGACAAGTGTGCATTCATCGCTCGCAAAACAAACAGTGATTTCCGGCTTAAGGCGTCCGCAACCACATTAGCCTTTCCCGGGTGGTAATCAATGACAAGTTCGTAATCTTTCAACAACTCAAGCCAACGTCTTTGTCGCAGATTCAAGTCTCGTTGAGTCATCAAATATTTGAGACTTTTGTGATCCGAAAACACATGGCACTTCTCGCCAAACAAATAATGTCGCCATATTTTCAATGCAAACACAATGGCGGCTAGTTCGAGATCATGGGTCGGATAATTTCTCTCGTGTGGCTTCAATTGTCTCGACGCATAGGCCACAACTCGACCTTCTTGCATCAATACGCAACCCAACCCGAGTAGGGATGCGTCACTATAAATGACAAACTCTTTACCCGATTCGGGTTGCACCAAAATTGGAGCTTCAGTCAGATGAGTTTTCAGTTGATCGAAGCTTTTCTGACATTTCTCCGTCCATTCGAACTTAACATCCTTCTGAAGTAGCTTCGTCATTGGTGTGGCTATCATCGAGAAACCTTTGACAAATCGTCGGTAATAACCGGCGAGCCCTAGAAAGCTCCGGACTTCGGTAACATTTCTCGGAGGCTTCTAGTTAAGTATGGCTGAAATTTTGCTCGGGTCAACTCGAATACCCGATGCGGATACCACATGACCCAAGAAGCTAACCTCTCTTAACCAGAACTCACACTTACTGAACTTAGCATATAACTGCTTATCCCGCAAAATTTGCACCACTAGCCTCAGATGCTCAGCGTGTTCGGTCTCATCTCTTGAATAGACCAAGATGTCATCAATAAACACAACTACGAACCGATCCAAATACGGCCTGAAGATCCGATTCATCAAATCCATAAACACCGCAGGGGCATTAGTGAGCCCAAACGGCATCACTAAGAACTCGTAGTGACCGTACCTCGTTCTGAAAGCAGTCTTGGGTACGTCCGAATCTCGAATCCGCAACTGATAATAACCCGATCTCAAATCTATCTTTGAAAACACTGATGCTCCCTTTAATTGATCGAACAGATCATCAATACGCGGTAACGGATACTTATTCTTTATCGTCACTTTATTCAGTTGACGATAGTCAATGCACAACCTCATGGTTCCGTCCTTCTTTTTCACGAACAATACTGGTGCACCCCAAGGTGAGAAACTCGGTCGAGCGAAACCTCTATCCGTCAATTCTTGCAACTGATCTTTCAACTCTTTTAACTCGGTTAGTGCCATACGATACGGAGTGATCAAAATTGGCGTAGTTCCAGGTACAAGCTCAATGCCAAACTCTACCTCCCGAACAGGTGGCAAACCCGGTAACTCTTCAGGAAAAACATCCGGGTATTCACAGACCACCGGCACCGATTCGGGTTTCTTTTCTAACTCCTTGTCATCAAGTACATACGCGAGGTATGCTTCGCACCCTTTCCTTACATATTTTTGGGCCAACATTGCTGATATTACAGCTGGCAACCCCTTAAGTCCGCAGACTCAACTCGGATTATTTCGTTATTTGCGCACCTCAAATCGATAGTCTTGCTTTTGCAATTCACAACCGCATCATGCGCGATTAACCAATCCAAACCAAGAATAACATCAAACTCGTCGAACGGCAAAAGCATCAAATCGGCCGAAAAACAGGATTCTCGGATTATTAGAGGGCATTTCTTACACACTTTATCAACAAGTACGCATTGACCCAAAGGGTTTGATACTCGAATTACGAGCTTAGTAGACTCAACAGGTAGAGTCTTACTGGTTGCTAAGGTTTCGCATACATATGAATGAGTAGAACCAGGGTCAATCAATGCAATCACATTAGTATCAAAGAGAGTGAAGGTACCAGTGATGACGTCGGGGGAGGATGCCTCCTCTCGTGCGCGAATGGCATATGCTCTAGCAGGAGTACGGTTCTCGGCTCGATCGGCCGTATCAGAGGCCCCCTCTGACTACCACCCCTGCCTCCTAAATTCTCGGTGGTCTACCTCTAGATGTCACTCCACTAGGTCTTGCACCTTGATCTTATTCTTCTCATCCAGCTCCGTGCATCTCTAATGAAGTGTCCTTCGAACCGCATCCGTAACAGGCCTGCTAGTAGACTTGCCCAACATTCACCTAGGTGTCGTCTTCCACATTGGGGACATTCAGGTTTCTCGTGACGATTATTGCCCACTAGCTACCGAAGTAGCTCGGGAGCCATCGATGGTCTTGCCCTGATGGAAATTCCCGCAGTCGCCCTCGACTTATTAATGTCCTCCCTGAACTTCTTTACAGCTGAGAACGGAGCTTTACCCTTCGATCTTTACGATAATCTCTAGCTTCGAATTCAGCCTTCCTCTTCTCCTTTCCAAGTTCTTCCGCCTTGCAGGCTCGTTCGACTAGTGTTATGAATTCTTTTATTTCCAAAATACCCATTAGTAGCTTTAAATCTTCATTCAATCCTTCCTCGAATCATTTGCACATAGCAACCTCATCAGCTACACACTCCCGGGCATGCCTACTGAGTCTTACGAATTCATGTTCGTATTCAGATACAGTCATACGGCCTTGCTTGAGTTCCAAGAACTCCTTACGCTTCTGATCAATGAACCGTTGGCTAATAAATTTCTTCTGGAATTCCGTTTGAAAGAAGTCCCAAGTTACTCGCTCGTTCGGGACTATGGAAATCAAGGTCCTCCACCAATAGTAGGCTGAGTCTCGCAACAAAGATACAGCACATTTTAGACATTCGTCGGGTGTGCATGACAATTCATCGAACACCCGAATGGTGTTATCAAGCCAGAACTCGGCCCTTTCGGCATCATCAGTTACTATGGACTTGAACTCCTCGGCCCCACGCTTCCTAATCAAGTCTACAGGTGGCTTACTCAGCCTCACAGGATCAACGACTGATGGCATTACAGGCTCTTGGGGTGGATTATTCAAATTTGGGAATTGTTGGACAGCCGGGTTGGTTCGGGCATATTGCGCGACCCACTCATTCATCATGGTAAAGAAGGCTTGTTTAGCCCCCTCACTTGATTATTCGCAGATGACTGAGGTTCAACAGGCGGCGTCCCTTGTGCAGGAGTAGCCGCTACACTCTCAACGTCATCCGCTAGGGTTCTTTCTTCACCGGGGTCCATTTACTAATCAAAACAAAACATTTCAACCGTCAGAAGTCATCACACATTTAAACATTAACATTCGGCATGTATAGCTAGACTCATACGCGCTATGGTAGTCCTAGAACCGACTAAACCATAGCTCTGATACCAATCAAATGTAACACCCCGAACCCGAAACCGACACCGGAGTCGAACACGAGGTGTTAACTGACTTTAACTCCTTATAAAATTTATTTTCCAGACACTGCCCAATCGGTGTACTAGTCGTTTTAAAAATCATATCTTGAGTTTCGTAACTCGAAAATCAGTTTCGTAATTTTTCCCAGAAACTAGACTCATGTTCCCATCTATGTATTTTTTTTTAGAATTTTTGGTCGGGCCAATTAGTACAGTTTATTAGTCAAAGTCTCCCAAGTTGCAGGGGTCGACTACACTGACCTTTGCCCATTACGACTTGGATATCTCCCTGCACGGGGCTTCAATACTGATGCCGTTTGTTTCTATGAAAACTAGACTCAGAGAGGAATCTGTACATATATGGTACAACCCCTAATTATCTCTGGTTAATTTGTAATGAATTTCCAAAGTCGGAGCAGGGAATCTAGAAACCGTTCTGGCCCTGTCCCACAATAATCTGATTATCTCATAATATACTGCCCGTATGATCTTTCGTTACTTCCTCATGAAAGCAGACTCATCGAGATTCATTACATAATTTATTCATCAATTAATTCCACTCCTACTATTTTTAGTGATTTTTCAATCTCATGACACTGCTGCTGCCAGCATCTATTACGAAAGTAACTAGGTCCATTTCATGCCTACCCTTGATCCAACTCAATCGAACATTCGTGCCATATTCGCATGGCTTAAAGTTTACATGCCAAAGTTCAAACACAACGTAATAGCTTATACATGCCAAAATGTTCTTCTAAGCCAACTAAGAAGAAAGTACCCAAAATTGCTATCCGGTGTGATGACTTCGATGACGGCCCGACCCCGCAAAAATAGATGAGTCCAAGCAACCTATAATGGGTGACAAGGAAACACCGAGTGAGTTTATAACTCAGTAAGTCATAAGCAATGCACTACCATCCATCAATAACATTATCACAAGAGGAAACAAAATGGAACGAGACAATTTACTCCATCCATATCGAACCATACCATAGTTCCTCCAACCTATCGATTCAATTTCATATCAATTCACGCATTCACAATCCATATACTCATCAATAGGACATTGAAGCATTTTCATAAATCAATTTATTTTCGTTACAATTAAACGACTAAACGGCCTTTCACCCATCCTACGATAAATTTTATGTACGTGACTTCAAGTATATTTGTCACATAGGTTCAAACTTACCGAGCTCAACACCAAGTACAAGCATAGCACCTATTAGCCATGTACTCAAGACACTTACCCGATCCGCTGTCCGTGATCGACTCAATAGTGTCGCACACATAGTGTCCATAATGATTCACGAATGTATATTGAGTCCGCACACTCAGTGCTATATATCAACTCGCCACTTAGTGCTACGTAATCAAATCGCACACTTAGTGCTACATAGTCAAACTCGCACACTAGTGCCGCATGGTCAATTCGCACACTTAGTGCATCATATTCATTCGCACACTTAGTGCAACATAGTCAAATCGCACACTTAGTGCTGTACAATTTAATCCCGCGCACTTAGCGCCAATCTCATGGTCATAAATGATTATACCCGCACGTTTAGTGCCGAGATCAACAACTCAGTACATCTTACCTCTTTTCTTTCATTCAACAATTTCATCATCACATACGTACATGCATATATATATATGTATATTTATTCATTCCATTCAGCATCAATAATAACATTATGACCATTGAAATAATACCAACTACATGCTTAATGACTTACCTCGTGTTGGGTAAGACGGTTCCAACTCGGCTACTCGATAACCTTTTCTTTGCCTTTGCTCGATTCACCTCCTTTAACTCCTTGAGCTAAATCAATAATTTAACTAGTTAACCATCTTGCTAAACATTCATACTTCAATTACACATGCATATGTATGTTTGTATATTCGGCAATGACAATGTATTTAGCAACCCTTAATTTAACTTATAATTGTTCATAACACATTTAAAGCATCCACTCCATTCCATCATTTTAAAGCACATACATTACCCAAATTATCCAAATTCACATTCGGCATTTTCACAAACACACATGCCGATTTCATTCACTCATCTCTAATGTTAATTAGGAAATGCCGAATGTCACCAACTAAATGGCATACACACACACCCACATGTATAAAAGTCATCCACACCACCTATAGCTCATTCGGCCTTCACCCTTACTAGTTTTCCCATTCTTTTGTCGGTTATATATACATAGTCCTAAGGTAGTATCACGAATGGGCTTACATATATATGTATATATATATATATAGCCGAATATGCAAGCTTAACTCAACATCACATAAGCTCCTAAGTGATGGCCGAATATGTATATCTATATATTCATCAACTATACTATTACCTTTAATTTATCTAATCACACATTTCATCTCATGTATAC